>NC_057719.1:81400839-81412341 GCF_004010195.1 Chiloscyllium plagiosum
CACCCGGACCAACCAACCCAACCGCCCTGTGGCTGAATACTTTAACTCCCCCTCCCACTCCGCCAAGGATATGCAGGTCCTTGGACTCCTCCATCACCAGACCCTGACCACATGATGCTTGGAGGAAGAGCGCCTCATCTTCTGCCTGGGAACCCTCCAACCACACGGGATGAATATAGATTTCTCCAGCTTCCTCATTTCCCCTCCCCCCACCTTATCTCAGTCCCAACTCCCGGATTCAGCACCGCCCTCTTGACCTGCAATCTTCTTCCCGACCTCTCCGCCCCCACTCCCTCTCCGGCCTATCACCCTCACCCTCACATCCTTCCACCTATCATGAACTACTTGCTCCCTGGCATAGCATTCTAAGTAAAATTGAGAAATGGGACATAAATAGACAGAGTAGGGGATAAAAGATTCATTCTGCAGTTGGCAGAATGTGCTGTTTCCCAGTGATTACTATTGGGGCCACAGTTTTTCACAATATATACTAATGAATGATTAGAGAGTGTCTCCAAGTTTGCAGATAACAGTAAGGTTACAAAGCGCACAGCCAAAACAATGACTGGTGAGCCCAGTGCTGGAAATGTATGAGATCATCCATTTTGGATCCTCAGCCTCTCTACTTTGCTCTTTTAAGAGCTGCAAAGGGTGCTGGTCAGGCCACACCTGGAGTACTGAGTGCAGTTTTGATCTTCTTACTTGAGAAAGAATGTACTGGAACTGGAGGGAGTCAGAGGAGATTCACTTGGTTGATTCCTAAGTTGAGAGGGTTGGCTTATGAGGAAAGACTGAGTAGACTGGGAATATATTCATTGGAATTTAGAAGAATGAGGGGGTACTAATAGAAACATAAAAAATTATTAAGGGAATAGATAGGATAGAAGCAAGGAGGATGTTTCCACTGGTGGGTGAAACTAGAACAAGAGGGCATAGCCTCAAAATTAGGGGGAGCAAATTTCGGACTGAATTGAGGAGGAACTTCTTCATCCAAAGAGTTTTGAATCTGTGGAATTTCTTGCCCAATGAAGTAGATGAGGCTTCCTCATTGAATGTTTTTAAAGCTAAGATAGATTATTTTTTTGAACAGTAAAGGAATTAAGGGTTATGATGAGAGGTTGGGTAAGAGGAGCTGAGGCCACAGAAAGGTGAAAGTGGAAGGATTATGCACTTAGGAGACAGAAATGTCTGCATATATCCCATAAGCTGATACAAAAATAATGTAATATTGACCTTTATTTCAAAATGTTTGGAATTCAAAAGTAAAAAATGATGCTTCAATTCCATAAACCTTTCACAGATACCATCTGTGACAATGTGTTCAGGTGTCAACACCAAAGCTCAGGAATGATATGTTGGATTTGTAGAGGCTACGGTATGTTTTCTGAGAATGAGTTAAGGCAGAAATGGTTAAGTTATGAAGACAGGTTGCATAAAATTAGCTTTAATTCTGCTGAGTTCAGAATGTTGTCAGGAAATCTAATTAAGGTCTTTAATTTGATAAAAGGATTCAATAGGGTAAATACAGAGAAGATATTTCCATCTGGTGGAGGATAGCAGAACAAGAAATCATAATCTTCAAATTTGAACTAGGCCTTTTAGGAGTATAAAAAGGAAGTTTTTTTTTCACACAATTATATGTGGATATCTCTTTGGCAAATTGCTCGAGATGTCGGGCTGAACTAAGATTTGAGAGTAAGGTTGATTTTTGTTATTATCAGAGATGGGTAATTATCAGAGATGGGAAACAGTGGTTGAGGTACAGATCGTCTATGATCTAACTGAATGACAGAACAGACTTGAGGGACTAAATGGCTACTCTTATTCCTATAAAAATTAGATGGAAATCTTAGACAATATGAAAGGACTTAAGACAATAAATCCTTAGAAATATATATATTAGTAAATGGAATACAATAATGTCAATTATTAGGACAAACCTAATGCTTACCTATGTATAGCAATTTACTAACCATAATGGTGGAATTATATTTTAAAAAATGTTGCCTAGCTTTCAAAAAGCTGGTTCATTTACTGCAGTGCTTTAATTATAAAATGCATTAACTTAAAATGGAAAATCCCACCTGAGAACTGGTTTATATTTACACAAATGTAGGACAAAGGAATTTGGTAAAGCTGGCAAAACTCAAGTTTAAACCTGATTTTAGGAAAGGCTTCTTCACACGTAAAGATATCAATGTTATTATGCTGCACATTTTAGTCTCCTTTGGATATTCTTTTGGCTAGTCTTTGATAGGTTTTGCATAGATCACTAGTTCACATTCAGCTGGAGTGCTCCAATTCTAGGTGCTGCATTTTAGGATGGATGTGAAAGTATTGGAGAGAGTACAGTCAAGATTCATGAGAATATTTTTTCAAATTTATTTGTTCATGGAATGTGGGTATTGCTGGCAAGGCTAGCATTTATTACCCGTTCTAATTGTCCAGAGGATAGTTAAAAGTGGGTTTCGAGTCACATGTAGGATTGACCAGATAAAGATTACAGATTTCATTTCTTCAAAGGCATTCATGAACTAGATGGATTTTTATGACAGTTTTGGTTACACACTCACCTTTAGGCTAGATTTCTATTTAGAATATTTTTTGAACGTAAATTTGACCATCTGCCATTGCGATTCAAACCAATGTCCCCAAACCATTTGCCTGGAGTACTAGTCCAATGACAGTACTAATACTCCACTTTCCCCAGAAATGAAGTATTTCAATTGTAAAGACAGATTTGGAGAATTTAGGACTGTTTTCCCCAGTGAAAAGAAGACTGAGAGAAGATTTGATTGAAGATCAAGCTTAGGTAGAAACTATTCCCACTTCTGACAAAATTGACAGCAAAAAGGCACATATTTAAAGTAATTGGTAAAAGAAGCAAAACAACATGAAGAAGAACATTTTCATGCACAAGTTGTCGAGGTCTAGAATCCATTCCCTCAAAGACAGGTTTGATTGAAACATTCAAAGGGAATTTGACTTTTTTTTGCCAAAGCAGAATCTACTGAGTTTTGGAAAGAAAGCAAAAGAATAGCACCAGACAAGTTGCTAATTTAAGTTCTGCAGACATGATGAACCAAATGACCTCCTTTCACTTTAGCAATTCACTTTTTCTATCTCGCTGTTCTTTTATTTGAGGTGACTATGATCAGTTAGATTTAAATGCAGTTTTCATCAAAAACATTAAAACTTCCAGATGAATTATTTTAACTGTGCATTGTCTTGTCAAATAGCTATGAGAAATCTATTTCATAGACAACAGATTGATGCTTTACATATTATTGGGCATCTGATATTTTATTTAAACCAGTACCAGATTTGATGTCCCAGGGTGATATTGGAAATTTGTTTATGTTTTATGAGTAGACATAGTGAACATCGAGGAACATTAGCTTCCCTTCTGTTTACAAGGATCAGGAATTATGTTAATTTTCCTGAGGGCAAAAATCGTTAGCTTGGAAAGTTTTTTTCTTTAGCTGTTCACAAAGCTCCTGTTGGAAGTTAAATGTGTGAAACTGTTTCTCTTGAAGAAAGGAGATATTTTAACTGTTGGGAACTAGGTTACCTCAGAGTAAGAATTGCAATCCTAGTTTTAAAAATCTGGATCTTCAAATTATCTCACTGCCTCTAGCCTCCCCAACAAGAGGAGGCATCATCTCAACCTTCACACTGGTCCCATAAGGATCAGAAAAATCCAATTGACAGAAGTAGCCACAAGGAAGAATTCATGGATTGTATTTGGGATAGTTTCCTAGAATTAGGAGTATATATTACTAAATGGAATACAATAATGTTATTAGGAAAATAGTTTTCTAGATATATTATGGATCAAACCAAACATCAGGCCACTTTGTATCTGGTAATGTGTAATGAGGCTTAAAGTAAAAGATCACCTTGGGAACATGGTAACAACATAGCATTTAGTTTGAGAATGGGAATCTCGATCTGGAAACAACTATGCTAAGCCTAAACAAGGGTAATTACATGGGAATGAGGGCAGAGTTGGCTGGAGTGGACTGGTACAGGAATTTAGCAACAAAGACAGTTGACGAAAAATGGCAGATATTTAAAATAATAACCCATGACTCACAGCAAAGATATATCGAATGAGAAAGAAGGATTCCAAAAGGGGATAAATCGCCCATGGTTAATCAGGAAATTGAAGCATAGTATCCAAAAGAAAGGAAAAACATATAACATGGCAAATGATTAGTGGTAAATCAGAGGATTTGGAAAGTTTTAAAAAGCCAACAAAAGATGGCTAAAAACAAAATAAAGGAAAAAGTAGACAATAAGGACAAACTTGCAAGTAATGTAAAAACAGATGGCAACAGTGAACATAGGCCTCTTCAAGAATAAGGCTATGCAAATAATCATACAGAATTTGAAAATAGCAAGCATTGGACAAATAATTTGCATCAATCTTTGTAGTGGAAAAAAAACTAAGTAATCATGGAGCTAAAAGGGGACAAGAAATTAAAACACTAACTATCACTAGAGTCAAAGTACTAAGCAAACAAGACTAAAGACTGGTAAGCCCTATGGACCAGGCACCCTCATTCAAAAAGGGAGAGAAACAAAAAAAACAATTAATTATAGTCCAGTTATCTTAACATCATTGTGAAAATGTTAGAGTTTATTATGATGAATATAATAGCAGCGCATTTAGAAATACATAATAGAATCAAACAGTTAGCATGACTTCATGAAGGGGAAATCATACCTTGACAAATTTATTATAGAGCGCTTCAAGAGAAAATCTCCGGGACACCCGCACCAACCAACCCCACCGCCCTATGACCGAACACTTCAACTCCCTCTTCTGCCTTGGGACCCTCCAACACACAGCATCAATAGGGATTTCACCAGTTTCCTCATTTCCCCTCCCACCCACCTTGTCCCAGTTCCACCCTCATGACCTGTCCTACCTGTCCATCTTCTCACCTATCCGCTCTACCCTCCTCTCCAACCTATCACTGTTACCCTCACTTCTATCTACCTATCGCACTCTCAGCTACCTCCCCCCCAGTCCCAGCCCCTCTTATTTATTTCTGATGAAAGCCTCTTGTCCAAAATGTCCATTCTCCTGCTCCTCATTTGCTGCCTTAACTGCCGTGCTTTTCCAGCACCCCACTCTCGACTCTGATCTTCAGTATCTGCGCCCACAAGCCTCTTGCCTGATCGAAACGTCGATTCTCCTGCTCCTCATTTGCTGCCTTACCTGCCGTGCTTTTCCAGCACCCCACTCTCGACTCTGATCTTCAGTATCTGCAGTCCTCACATTCTCATATACAAGGCACTAGCCAGACTACAGCTGTAATACTGTGAACAATTTTTGTACCATTATCTGATGAAAAATATCTTGGCATGAGAGGCAGTCCAGAGAAAGTTCAGGTTGATCCTGACTGTGGAAGGATTTTCTTATGAGGAGAGGTTGAGTAGTTTGGACCTGTACTCATTTGAGTTTATCGAAATGAGATAACATTGAAACATAAAGGATTCTTCAGGGGTTTGATAGGGTAGATATGGAGAGATTGTTTCTCTTTGTCGTAGAGTTTAAGATAAGAGGGCATAATCCTAGAGTAAGAAGTCGTCCATTTAAGACAAAGATGAAGATTTTTTTTTTCCTTCAGAGGGTGGTGTATCTGTGGAGTTTTAATCATTAAAGGAACTAAGGACTATGGGGATAAAACAGGAAAATGGAATTGAGGATTATTAAATCAGCATCTCATTGAATGACGGAGTTGATTTGATGGGCTCTATGGCCTACATCTTCTCCTATGCCTTATGGTCTTACGATCTTAAGTGTTTTAATGGCTGACATATTTCCATCCCATGAATGATGTGGGCAATGACAAGTCAGTTGGGAAATTATGGAAAGATCAGAAAAATGATCAATAGGGAGAGTTGAATAGGCTGGGGCTGTTTTCCCTGGAGTGTCGGAGGCTGACAGGCAACCTTATAGAGGTTTATAAAATTATGAGGGTCATGGATAGGATAAATAGACAAAGTCTTTTCCCTGGGGTCATGGGAGTCCAGAACTAGAGGGCATAGGTTTAGGGTGAGAGGGGAAAGATATAAAAGAGACCTAAGAGGCAACTTTTTCACACAGAGGGTGGTGTGTGTGTGGAACGAGCTGCCAGAGGAAGTGGTGGAGGCTGGTACATTTGCGACATTTATAAGGCATCTGGATGGGTACATGAATAGGAAGGGTTTGGAGGGATGTGGGCCGTGTGTTGGCAGGTGGGACTAGATTGGGTTGGGATATCTGGTCAGCATGGATTAGTTGGACCAATGACTCTATGACATTCTCAACAACTAGAAAACTTTGATTTTCCACCCAAGGTCTAAATGGCAAAATATGACTTTCGCTACTGAGTGAAAGGAAACCTATTTGCTTGCACATAATCTCACTAATACCTATTCTTGCCTCATTTAAACGCAATTTTGCTTTCTCCTACACAGCAGAGAGAAACCTTGTATTTTGGTGCCACCGACAATTTATTTCGTAAAGTTACTGTCAGGCCAGTTTAGACACAGGATAGGTATCCACCTCATGCTTTAGAGAAGGGTGCATTCAGGGCGTTTGTTATCTCATTAGCACTCAGTCACTTCATGTCTAGAGTCGTAGAAATGTACAGCATGGAAATAGACTCTTCAGTACAACTCGTCCATGCTGACCAGATGTACTGAGTTAATCTAGTCTCATTTCTGAGCACTTGGCCTATGTCCTTCTAAACCCTTCCTATTTACATAGCCATCCAGATAGCTTTCAAATGTTGTAATTGTACCTACTTCCACCATGTCCTCTGGCAGTTCATTCCATACATGCACCACCCTCTGCATGAAAACGTTGCCCCTTACACCCTTTTTAAATTTTTCTCCTCTGACCTTAAACCTTTGCCTTCTAGTCCTGGAGCTCTATTTACCCTATCCATGCCCCTCATGATTTTATAAATCTCATTCTCCAATGCTCTGGGGAACACTCCCTCCAACCCTAGCAACATCCTTGTAAAACTTGAACATTTCTGCCTTGCCATGTCTGTTTCCAAATTGCTGCCCCATTCAGAAGTCACAGGCCCACAGTATTTACGTCTTTTAGTGCAGACACAATCTCAGGCAGCTTGTCATGGTTGGCAACAATGATCAGTCAAGGGGTCAAAATGTTTCTGTTATGTCATTTGATTAGATGAGATTACTTACAGTGTGGAAACAGGCCCTTCGGCCCAACAAGTCCACACCGGCCCACCGAAGCGTAACCCACCCATTCCCGTACATTTACCCCTTTTACCTAACACTACGGGCAATTTGGCTTGGCCAATTCACCTGACGTGCACATCTTTGGACTGTGGGAGGAAACCGGAGCACCCGGAGGAAACCCACGCAGACACGGGGTGCTAAGAATGGGTAGCCTGTGTAGTTTGATAATTGTAGCTGCACAACAATGACAGTCAATCAGACAGGTGCTTATGTAAAATATAAATACATTTACAAATGTGAGCTTGTGTTTGCAAGAGAGTGTTACACATACTACCTAAGTGCTCTCAAACATTTTTCCTATTGTTTCCCTCCTACTGTGTGTACTGTGAAGGGCAATTTGTTGCTGGTAGCGATTGATTTGATGCACAACTGGGCTTTAAATATGATGTTGGTGGTGGAAATCCTGGAAGGTCCAAGGAGTGATGAGTACTTCCATTGCTGGTAACTGCAAATGTCATAGAAGTGAGTTGCATACATAGTGAGATGAGCAGCATAAAATTGAATGAAATAACACGCTAAATAGAGAGAAACTCTCCATGAAACTCTCCAAAATTGACATTTAGCTGATTTTTGGTAAAACTCAGCCCAGAACGATCACACGTAATCCTTCTGAATTCCATTAAATATATAGCCAACTCACTCATTCTGTTCTCACAAGTTGTATGAACCTTCTCTGAACTTCTAATGCAATTATACCCTTTCTTAAATAGGGAAAACAAAATTATACAGACTCCCAGTAAGTTTAACTAAGGTCCTGATGATTATTATGTATTCTACATGAATTGGATTTGCTAGTGTCAATTGATTTAAATGGATTCAAGTTGTCAGGATGGGATTCTATTTTAATTATCATCCATTAATATTATTTTGGAATGGTTACATTGATAGATTGCAAGGATGGAATCAGTGGTTAGCACTGCAGCCTCACAGTGCCAGGGACCCGGGTGCGATCCCAGCCTTGGGTGACTGTCTATGTGGAGTTTGCACATTTTCCCTGTGTCAGCGTGGGTTTACTCTGGGTGCTCCGGTTTCCTCCCACAGTCCAAAGATGTGCACGTCAGGCGAATTGGTCATGCTGAATTGCCCATAGTGTTAGGTGCATTAGTCAGAGGGAAATAGTTCTGGGTGGGCTACTCTTTGGAAGGTCGGTGTAGACTTGTTGAGCCAAAGGGCCTGTTTCCACACCGTAGGAAATCTAATCTAATCTAATCTAATCTAACGTGTGCTTTGGATTAGAATATTATTGAGGATATAATGATTAATATAGAATGAAAAAGGTGCATATAAACATGTAATTTCTAACTGTCCAATTCTGTTATTGCACATTGAGAAAGATACGTTTTTTTTTGCATTTATAGTTGTTCACTGTTCTAGACTCAGTAATTTCATTTTAAAGACAAGTATAAATTTAACCAAGGAGGAAAATCTGACCTTTGATTTTAGTTGGTACTAAGTTAAGTAATCTCCTCAAGAGTGGTAGTAGAATCACTTGACCTGATCTGGGAGAGGAAATCAGTGATAGTTTATGATCTCTAATTAGCTACTTATATGCATTTGTAGACTTGAAGATCGGAGGATTGTATTCAGTTGCAAAGCATTTTATGGTTAAATAATCTACTAATATGAACTCATATTTGGATAATGACAGGATAGTTAATGTCTTGAAAGAGATTGCCACAAACAGAATACACAAATAGATGTGATCATTCAGTCCTTTGAGTGTGTTTAGCACTATAGTAAGGACAAGTCTGCGCTTTCAGAAAGGGAGAAATTTGGATGAACTTAAAGATTAATCTTAAGTCAGATTGCTGGCAAAAAAGATTCATTTCAGTTATAGAGTCATAGACTAATACAAGCATGGAAACAGGCCCTTCAGTTCAAGCATTTCCATGCTGCCTACTCAGCTAGTTCCAGTTGCCGTCATTTCATCCATATCCCTCTAAACCCTTCCCATTCATGCAGCTATCCAAATGCTTTATAAATGTTGCTATTGCACCTGCTTCAACCACTTGCTCTGGCAGCCTATTTCATATACGTACCATTCTCTGCATGAAGAAGTTGCCCCTCACGTCCTTTTTTTATATAATATATTTTTATTAAGAAATAATAGATTTTTAAATATTACAACAAATACAAAATAATGCAATTCAAAACAGTACAAAAATAGTACAAAACTAAACCCAAATAATAAAAAAATTCCCCAAATCACCCTCCTATACGAATGTATAAACATATATAGGGAAGTATAAAATTTAAAAAAAACTAAACTAGCTATTTAACTAAATAAATAAATATATAACAACAAACAAATAAATAGTAACAACTCAGCCCAGCCAAACAAAACACTCATACATTCACAGTTCCTCCTCCCTGGATATTGGACTCATGAAACACAATCGTTACGGCTGTATAAAAGCCCTTGTTAGTGTGGCAGATAAATCTGTGTCCAGGTATTTCAAAAAGGGTTGCCATGTCTTGTAAAAATTCTCAGTTTTGTGGTGTACCATATTTGTGAGAAAATCCAGGGGAATATGCTCCATAACAATCTTCCGCCAACCCAACAGGCCTTGGGGGGGGGTTTTCGGATATCCAACCTAGCAAAATACTCTTCCTTGCACAGAACATAAGAATATTGAAAAGTTTTCTCTTATGCACGTCTGCAGGAAATACAATGGGTAGACCCAAAAGGAGAGCAGTGGGGTCCTTCTCCACCCCTACACCTAAAATCCTCTTCATTGCACCCACCACAGCGCTCCAATATGTTTGAAGACAATGGGCAAGAGTGCCCTTGCAGACCTTGCACTTGGGACATGCTGGTTTAAATTTTGACAAACGGTCTGCGGCTAAGTGAACCCTATGGAGAATCTTTAACTGTAAGCAGGGTCCTATTGCAAATTGATATCTTCCTTGCATTCTCCCAAATATCCTCCCATGTCTCTGAAGAAACTTCAACACCCAGCTCTCTTTCCCACATCTTGCAGAGTCGATCAGACTCATCTGAGGTGGCACCCCCCCAACTGATGATATAAAGTACTGACAGAGAATGGATTGTTAGCCCTCAGTAGCCTTTTTCTATGTCAGGTTTGTAGCGATCAGTCAAAAGTGTGGTCTTTTTGAATAAAATCCCTAACTTGAAAAAAACTAAAGCGGTCTCTATTAGGTAACTCGTACTTCCATACTAACTGATCGAAGGACATCATTACATCTCCCTCAAATAAATCACCCACGGAAGATATACCCCTAGCTGCCCAAATCCTGAATCTGTCACACCCGGTTGAAAACCCGGCATACCTACTAAAGGTGCAAACAAAGATGTTTTGCCAATATTACCTTCCCTCTGCCGAATTGCCCTCCATGCTTTAACAGTATTGGTGACTATTGGGTTATGGCAATATTCCCTAATTGTCCTCACCTTGTCCAAAACCAGCAAACTGGTAAGGGGGCACCTTGCCTGGGAGGCTTCGATATCTAGCCATATTGAAAGAGGGTCCCCACAAACCCAATCACTCACGTAGGTCAAAAGCGAGCTTAATTGGTAATTTTTAATGTCCGGAAGGTCTACTCCCTCCAGTCCGTGAGGCAACTGCAGTTTGGCTAATTTAATGAGGGGCCGTTTACAGTGCCAGATAAAGGAGCTGAACCAACCGTTCAGTCTCCTGAGTGTTTGTTTATTGAAAATCAGGGGGAGCATCCGTATAGGGTATAGCAAACAAGGGAGAATATTTATCTTAATATGCGCTATCAAATCCAACCGTGAGACTGGAAGTGCCTCCCATCTTTGGAGATCTTGTTTAATTTTTTCAAATAATTGAGTAAAATTGGCTTTGAACAGCCAATCCAGAACTGGAGTAATGAATATGCCCAAATACACAAACCCCCCCCGTGACCACCTAAATGGGAATCTATAGTCACTTTCAAGAGCCAACTCTTTCGTAAGACCACCCATAGGCATAGCCTCTGATTTAGCAAAATTAATCTTATACCCTGAAAAAGTGCCAAACGCGTGAATGCATTGTATGAGGCAAGGCACTGAAGCTGCTGGATTCTTCAAGAAAATTAGAACATCGTCTGCATAAAGCGAGATCCCACTTCTGGAGCTGATATATTGAGATCCCCACGAATGGCCTCTGCCAACGGTTCAATCACCAACGTAAAAAGTAATGGTGAAAGGGGACAGCCCTGCCGGCTGCCCCTAGAAATATTAAAATTGCTTGATCGTACCCCGTTGGTAATGAC
>NC_057719.1:81412391-81419820 GCF_004010195.1 Chiloscyllium plagiosum
GATCCTTCCCTTTTTTAAGGATAAGTGAAATATTGGCCTCTCTCAGAGATGGTGGGATGGCTGTATGAATCATTAAACATATTCAGCCTCGGGCCTGACAGTTTACTTATAAATTCCTTATAGAATTCACTGGGAAGTCCGTCAGGACCGGGCGCCTCACTGAAGCTGCCTCACAGCTTCCTGCACTTCTTTCTCTGATAATGGGGCATTGAGAAAGGACTGTTATTCGGGAGTGACACCCGGGAGCTTCAGATCTCTAAAAAAGGATTCCATTTTGGCCTGCCCCTCCTCACAATTCTCAGACTTATATAACAATCTCTGGAACGCCACATTAATCTTTTTAGAATCACATCTTAGATTCCCAGACCCTTCCCTAATCGCTATAATGGTTTGTGGGGCACTTCTCTTTCTGGCAAGGTATGCTAAGTATTTGCCCGGCTTGTCACCATGCTCGTATAACCTTTGCTTTGCAAAAGCCAGCTCCTTCTTTGCCGTCTGCGTGAGCACAGAATTTAGTGCAGACCGCAGTGCCATAATCCTCTGTAGTTTGACCAACGAGGGTCTATCAAAATAGGCCTTCAACCGTGCTTCAAGGAGACGTTACTGCTCACCCTTCTGCTGCTTCCTACTGGTGGAATATGAAATAACTAACCCCCTGGCATAAGCTTTGGCAGTTTCCCAGAGAACAGATGAGCTATCAACCGAGCCTATGTTGATGTCCAGGAATGCCTGAAATTCCCTAGAGAAATACTCCACAAACTTACTGTCATTGAGGATAAAGGGGTCCACTTGTCAGTACCTTGAATCCACTGTAACGTCCTTAGTCTTAACCATGAGGTAGACTGGAGCATGATCAGAGATGGCAATATTACCAATCGTACAGGATGCCACCAGATCCAGGGTTACCGCAGGGGTCAGAAAAAAATCAATCCTCGTGTGACATCTGTGCGGATTGGAGAAAAACGTGAAATCCCTACCTGTCGGGTGGACACACCTCCAGACGTCCAACAACCCTAATTCCCCACACAAACCCAATAACTGTTTAGTTTGTGCAGAGGGTATCGAGGGACTTTTAGGCAACCTGTTCTACTGTGAGGTCCATGAGGCAGTTAAAATCTCCCCCTATAATGATGTGCCGAGACTTGAGACTTATCAGTTTAGAAAAAGCATCTACCAAGAATTTAAAAGGATGTGCTGGGGGACAATAAACATTTAAAATACCATATTCTTCCCCATTTATCAAGGCTTTAAGAATTACAAACCTCCCGGATGTTTCTTTAACACATTCCAACAATTTAAATGAGAGATTTTTCCTAACCAATATAGCCACTCCCCTACTTCTGGTATTAAATGATGAAAAATAAACTCGGTCAAAGCCATTCTGCTGTAATTTCAGATGTAATCCAAATGTGTCTCCTGCCACAAAGCAATATCCACCTTCTCCTTTCTAAGACTCAAGAGTACCTTCTTCCTCTTAATTGGTGAGTGACTTCCCTTGATATTCCAGGTACACTATTTAATCAAATCATTAGCCATAATCTTCTGCAATTACATTTAAATTCCAGAGAGAAGGAAGCCGAACCACAAATTGCTGAGCCTTAGTGTCACATGGTCCACCAAACATAAAAACTGCATAAATTAAAACCACTAACATTTAACAAACATACAAAATTATTCAAAATAAAAAACAACAAAAACCAGAAAACAAACCAACATATAAAGCGCCAATAGCGCTGAGTTGGGGAACTCACCCCCTGCCCGGAGGGGGCAACTACCCATCCCGAACTGCCCATAAATAGGCTTCTAACCATCTCAACCACCTTCACTTCTCCCAGCTAGAGCCGCATCGCAAGCACAAGCTAAAANNNTCCGATGTGTCAAAGAGATGCATGGATCCATCTAAGGTGATCCGAAGCACTGCCGGATATCTCAGGGAGTACTGAATCCCAAGCTCCTTCAGTCTTCTCTTGACACCATCATACAATTTTCGTTTCTGGATCACCGCTGCTGGAAAGTCCTGAAAAAACATGATCTTAGACCCCTTGTAAATTAGGGCCTTTGGATCCTTCCCCTAGAGTCTGGAAGCCTCCATGACTCTCTCCTTATCCCAGTAATGATGGAACCGCACCAGGAAAGGACGAGGGCATTGACCCAGACTCGACCTCTGCGCTGCGACCCAGTGAGCCCTCTCTATCTTCAATCCTCTCATGCCAGTCTCCAAGTCAAGGAATTTCGGAAGCCAATCTTCAACAAATTCCTCAGGCCACTCATCTTCCTTACCCTCAAGCAGACCGATGATCCAAATGTTTTTTCTCCTGCCCCTGTTTTCAAGATCATCCACTTGGTCACGCAAATAACAAACCTGCATCTTCAGGGCTAGGATCTCATCCATGAATGAACTGGCATCAGCTTCCACCTTTGTGACCCTGTGCTCCATCTCATCCGTCATCTTCTCCAGATCTCCCAGCTGCTGCTCTTGCTTCTGCAGCATGAGAGAGACTGGAGCCAGCTTCTCTTCAATCTGTTTCCCCAGCATCTTGCGAAATTTCGAGAGCTGGTTCACCAGATCCTGGAGAGTAATCAGCTCCGAGGCTGCTGCAGGCTGAGCTGCAGACCCGGCCTCGGATGCTCCCCCTCCCTTTTTAGGCATTTCTGGACAGCTGAAAATACAGGTAAGTCAATTTTTAAATGTTTCTTGGGGTTCCAAAATCTTTCCAATGCCCCAAGAAATCCTGATGACCTGGATTGGGCGGGTTAAAGGACCCTCCTGCTCCTGCTGCGATGCGAAGCTCTGCAGTGTGATCTTCTCAGATCACCGCCATCTTTGATCCCCCTCAAATTCTTCTTAAATCCTTCCCCTCTTACCTTAAACCTACACCCTCTAGTTTTAATTCCCCATCCCTGGAAAAAAGACTATATACATTCATCCGATGAGACCAGACAGAGTACCAGGCCGTGCACTCAGAGCTTGCGCAGATGTCTTCTCGGAAATCTTCAACCTCTCCCTGCAGCAGGCCACTGTCTTTGCCTGTTTCAGGAGGGCCAACACCATCCCTGTGCCTAAGAAGGCTCATGAAGCATGTCTCAGTGACTACTGCTCAGTGGCCCTAACTTCGGTGGTCATGAAGTGCTTTGACAGGCTAGTCAAGGCATTAATCAACTCCAGCCTCCCCACTACTCTTGACCCACTCCAATTTGCTATTGGACCAACAGATCTACATCTGATGCCATATCACTTGCCCTTCACGCATCCCTGACACCAAGAACAGCTATGTAAGAATCCTGCTCATTGACTACAATTGAGCCTTCGACACTATTATCCCTTCACAACTGATTACTAGACTTAGTGATTTCAGACTAAACCCCACTCTCTGCGACTTGACCCTCCGTTTCCTAACCCAAAGGCCACAATCAGTGAAGATTGGGGACAATATTTCATCCTCACTAACATTCAACACTGGAGCCACCCAGGGGTGCATATTCAATCCCCTACTGTTTACCCATAACTCTGTCGCCAAATACTAGACTAATGCCATTTACATGTTCGCTGATGACACAACCATAGTTAGTCAAATCTCAGATGGCAACAAAACAGACTACAGATGGGAGGGTGGAAGACCTGGAAAAATGGTGCACTAAGAACAACCTAGCTCTCAATGCTGGCAAACCCAAGGCAAAACCAAGGGACTCATTATTGACTTTCAGCAGGATGTTACTCATGCCCCCCTATACAGAAGTAGAACAAGTGGAGAATGTCAAGCTTCTGGGAGTGGTCATCAACAACAAGCTTTCTTGGACTATTCGTGTGGACGCACTGGTTACAATGGCCCAACAACGTCTCTTCTTCCTCAGGCAGCTGAGGAAATTTGGCATGATGGCGAATGGTCTTGCCAGGTTTTCTAGGTTTGCCATTGAGAGCATTCTGGATGTATCAATATCTAGTATGGTAACTGTACCATTCAAGATCTGAACGGTTACAGAGAATGGTGAACGCGGCTTGGACAATCACAAAGGCCAACCTCCCATCTATAGAATCCATCTATGAGGCCCGCTGGTCAAGGAAAGGCTGCCAGCATTCTCAAAGATTAATCCCACCCTGGCAATGTTTTTCTACAACCTCTACCATCGGGAGAAGGTACAGAAGCCTGTATACACACACCAGCCGGTTTCGAAACAGTCTCAACCCTACTGCTGTTAGCATACTGAATGGACTCTCAAACTCTTAGCATTCAACTGTACCTGTGTTTTTGTTTTGCTGCTGTTTACCTATTATTTACTTATCTATGCAATTTAACTATGTGATCTGCCTGTATTGCTCACAAGACAAATCTTTTCACTGTGCCTTGGTACACGTGACAATAAATTCAATTCAATTCATCCTATTTATGCCCCTCGTGATTTTATACACCTCAATAAGGTTACACCTCATTTTCCTGTATTTCAGAGAATAAAATCCTATCCTGGCTAACCTCTTTCTGAAACTCACTCCTACTAGTCCTAGCAGCATCCTTGTAAATCTTGTTAGCACACTTTTAAGTTTAACAATATCTTTCCTATAACAGGGTGACCAAAACTGTATATATTATTCCAAGTGCAGCCTCACCAACAACTTATACAACTGTAACATAAAGTCCCAATTCCTATACTTAGTGCCTCACCTGATGAAGGCCAGCATGCTAACTGCCTTCTTCACCACCATGTCTACTTGTGGCGCTGCAGTCAAAGAGCTATGTACTTGTTCTCCTAGGTCCCTCTGTTCCACAATGTGCCTCAGGAGCTTATCATTTACTATATTAATTCCACCTTGGTTTGACTTTGCAAAGTGCAACACCTTTCACTTAGCTGTAAGATCCCTCATTAATGTTTGATAATCTTCCTCGCTATCAACGATACCTCCTAATTTTGTATCATCCCCAAACTTACTAATCATGCTTTGTACATGCACATCCAGATCATTTATATAAATAACAAATAACCAAGTTCCCAGCACCGACCCCTGTGGCGTACCGCAAGTCAGTGCAAAAATCAACCTTCAATCATCGCCCTCTGCTTCCTACCATTGAGCCAATTTTTAATCCAATTAGCAAGCCCTCTCTGGATCCCATGCAACCTAACCTTCATGCCATGTGAGACTTGTCAAATGCCTGACTAAAGTCCACATAGACACTGCTCTACCCTCATTTATCCTCTTGGTACCTCTTTGAAAAACTCTAAAAGATTTGTCAGACATGACTTATCGTGCTCAAATGCAAGCTGACTATCCTTAATCAGATCTTGACTGTGCAAATGTTGGTTGATCCTGTCCTTCAGTACTTTCTCCAACAACTTGCCAACTACTAATGTCAGCCTCACTGGCCTGTATTTTCCTGGCTTGTCTTTGCTACCTTTCTTAAACAATGGTTAGTTTAGGATATGTAACTCCAATTTTAGCTAGTTACCAATCTCAGTTGATTCATGCCTGAGGGTCACTGCACCTCATGGCAAAGTTGAAAAGGCAACAACTTCACAGTAACCTCAGCTGGTATAAGAATTGAACCCACACTATTCACATTATGTTGAATTGCAAAACAGCCATCTGAGCCATGTAACCCCTGATGACAGACAAATGTTATCTATGCTACAATTATGTATTTCAAAGATTCCCAAATATGAATCATTGAAGTATTATGATGCACTGATCTCTTGTTGATGTAATTCTCCCTTATTAATTCCAGTAAGAAGAATATGCATGGTTCCGTTTTAATTTCATGAATTATTGTGCTTGACTATATATGTATTAGGAGACTCAATTTTGTAGGTCTGGCTCCAAATCTATTAGGAACAAAATTCCAAGTACTGATTGAAAGTGCATGGGCGAAGCTAACGTTCCATCCTTTAACAGAATTGTAAAGAAAATACTCTTAACATGAATGTAGTCCAGTACTACTAAGAGTACTAATAGTTATAATATTTAACACTCAATCGTTATTGATTGTTTGCTTTTCCCATTTTTGTTTTAGCTAGTCCTCTCAAATGGCTCGTTTACCTTTTGTGTCCATTCCAGCAAGGTGACTCAACTCAACAAGAAATTTTATTTTGAATTTACTTGTATTGTTATTTAGTTTTTGATTACATAAATGATTGTGAGGCTGTAGAAAGCTAATCCAGTCAATGTCACAATGTTTCCAATGTTTTCAATGTTTTTCTCGTCAAATTGATTCATTGCTGCCTCACAGCGCCAGGGACCCTGTCTGTGTGGAGTTTGCACATTCTTCCCCTGTCTATGTGGGTTTCCTGTGGGTGCTCTGGTTTCCTTCCACAGTTCAAAGATGTAACAGTTTAGGTTGTTTGGCCATGCTAAATTGCCCATAGTGTCCATGGATAGGTGGATTTACCATGGAAAATGCAGTGTTACAGGAATAGGGCGGGGGATGGGTGTGGGTAGGTGTCTACTCGATCGGCAGAATGGTCTTTTTCCGCACGAAGGATTCTGTGATTCTATCTTGGTACAAGTGTAAGGAATTAAAGGATCATTGAGCAGAGTACCAGAAATACAACATTTTCTAATTAATATTGAATACTTACTTATTCTTAGGTAGCAAATTATTTCAGCTACTATAACTAAAAACATCTCTTCTTGAAGAATATGAAATCCTTTTTTCAAAATTCAGGCATCATGGATCTTATGGCATGGTGGTTTAAGTTAGTTGTTTTGTAGCAAGGAGTTTTTCAGGTAGATAACTAGAGCTGACATCCTATGTATTAGGTTTTCTCAGTACTATTGATATATCATTCTTTTCATTGCTTGGATTATCTTGCTTTTCTTCTCATAAAAAAACATCTTCTGCGCTGGAACATGGATCCATAGGATCAAGCAACCTCTGGAATTTCAAGTGCCAATTCCTCCTGTGCCAATCAAGACATTGTCCCTAGATTCTGGAACCTTCACAGCCAACCTGTGTTTTCCATATACACCTTCCAGCATAAGAATGAAATCACAAAACAGTAATATTTTCTCGCCCAAATTTATATTAGCAACTGAACATATTACTACAGTTATTTACTGATTCGTTTCTCAGGGCTATGTATTAACCATTTGGACACTCTCATTCGTTTGGCCGAACTGGTCCTCACCCTTAACAATTTCTCCTTCGAATCCTCCTACTTCCTCCAGACCAAAGGGGTAGCCATGGGCACACGTATGGGCCCCAGTTATGCATGTCTCTTTGTTGGCTACGTAGAACAGTTGATCTTCCGTAATTACACCGGCACCACTCCCCACCTCTACCTCCACTTCATTGATGACTGCATTGGCGCCACCTCGTGCACCCGCAAGGAGGTTGAGCAATTCATCAACTTCACCAACACATTCCACCCTGACCTTACATTTACCTGGACCATCTTTGGCACCTCCCTCCCCTTCCTGGACCTCTCCATCTCCATTAATGAC
>NC_057719.1:81420721-81478399 GCF_004010195.1 Chiloscyllium plagiosum
CCTCCCCCACTCACCTATTGTACTCTATGCTACTTTCTCCCCACCCCCACCCTCCTCTAGCTTATCTCTCCACGCTTCAGGCTCTCTGCCTTTATTCCTGATGAAGGGCTTTTGCCCGAAACGTCGATTTCGCTGCTCCTCGGATGCTGCCTGAACTGCTGTGCTCTTCCAGCACCACTCATGCAGAATCTGGTTTCCAGCATCTGCAGTCATTGTTTTTACCTGGAGGCAACCTGTCTGGTTCAAAGTTTAAATAAACCTGAGCAGTTAATTGGTAGTTATCATTAACTGGTGCGTTCTCCATGGCGACATCTCTACCAATCAGACTACACTTGTTGACCAGTGAGCACTATTCTCTCAAACTGTATAAATTGATTTTCTCTTTAAATTTATAGCCTGGTGAACTGTCTTAATGAATGCTATTATGTAAGAAGGTTGGCAAGAAAAAGCCAGGGAGTTTTTGCACGATGTCGGTGCTGAGTCGGTTTCCAGAGATGGAGATGGAAAGTTCCAGGAAGGGGAGGAAGGTGTCAGATATGGTCCAGGTGAATTTGAAGTCAGGGTGGAAGGTGTGGGTGAAGTTGATGAACTGTTCAAGCTTCTTTTGGGAGCAAGAGTCAGCACCGATACGGTCATCAATGCAGCAGGGGATGATTAAGTCAGGGCACTATAAACTGGTGAGCCTGATGTCATTGGAGGAGATTCTGAGGGACAGGTGTACATGTATTTGGAAAGGCAAGGATTGACTAGGGACAGTCAACATTGCTTTGTGCATGGGAAATCGTGTCTCACTGACTTGATTGAAGAAGTTTGATGAAGACATTATCTATATGGACTTCAACAATGCATTCGATGAGGTTCCGCTTGTTACACTGGTTAGCAAGGTTAGATCATATGGAATTACAGAGAGAGATAGTCATTTGGGTGAAAAATTGGCTCAAAGGTAGGAGACAGATGATGGTGTTAGAGGGTTGCTTTTAGACTGGAGGCCTGTGATCAGCAGTGTGCGAGTAGAATCATTGCTGGCTCCACTGCTTTTTGTCATTCACGTAAATGATTTGGATGTGAATATAGGAGGTGTGGTTAATGTGTTTGCAGATGACACCTAAATTAGTCGTAAAATGAACAGCCAAGAACCTTATCTCAGAGTACAACGGGACTTTGATCAAATGGGTAAATGGACCATGGAGTTTAATTTGGAGAAATATGCGATGCTGCATTTTGATAAGACAAATCAGGGCAGGACTTGCATACTCATGGTAAGGTCTTGGGGAATGTTGCCAAGTAAAGAGGCCTTGGGGTGCAGGTTCATACTTGGTTGAAAGTGGAGTCACAGGTAGACAGAGTAGTGAAGAAGTCATTTGGTACGCTTACCTTTATTGGTCAGTGCTTTGAGTATCGGAGTTTAGAGGTCATGTTGTGGCCACTTTTAGAATACTGCATTCAATTCTCGTCTCCCTGCTATAGGAAAGATGTTGTGAAACTTGAAAGGGTTCAGAAAAGATTTACAAGGATGTTGTCAGGGTTGGAGGTTTTGAGTTGTTGGGTTAGACTAGGGCTATTTTCCTTGGAATGTCAGAAGCTGAGAGGTGACCTTATAGAGGCTTATAAAATCAAGAGAGGCATGAATAGGATGAATAGCAAAGGTCTTTTCCTGACCCATATCCCTTCAAACCTTTTCTATGCATTTATCTATCTGAATGTCTTTTAAACGTTGTAATTGTACCCACATCCACCACTTCCTCAGGAAGTTCATTTCATACACAAATTACCCGCTGTGTAAAAAAATTTGCCTCATTCGTCTTTTTTAAATCTCTCTCCTTTCAGCTTAAAAATGTGCTTCCTAGTCTTGCAATTCACTATCTTATGGAAAAGACAACTACCATCAATTCTATCTATACCACTCATTATTTTATAAACTTCTATCAGGTTGCCTCTCAATCCCCTACGCTCCAGTGAAAAAAGTCCCAGCCTGCCCAGCCTTTGTTTTTAACTCAGATCTTCTGTACCCGGTGTTATAAAGCTGTGGGTGTACTGTACCTTTAAGAGAGTTAAAAGCTACCAGAACTACCTGACAGCACCAAGTGTTCTGAATAATAAACAATGAAACATGTGGTCCAGTAGCTAGGTTAGCTGGTTGCCTGGAAACAAAAACAAATTTGAATTTGGCCAATTAATTTAAATTATACCCTAAAAATAAACCAAACTCCAATCAAGTTTGAATTTAATATATTGACAAGACTAAAAGCCAATGGCACAATCCAATGCTTCAGGTGTATAAGACCGGGAAAGATTGAACAGTTGGGGAGAACTGCCAAAAGACCAACAGATGTGGACTGCTAGTCAGAATTCTCTGTCTAGAGGAGAAGTTTACACAGAGAAAAACATCAACTCTAAACCGGAGAGCAAATTTACAGAGGAAGATATAAAAAGAAGATTCGACCGCTGGCTGGTTTTGAAATTTGAATTTTTGGTAAATCTTAATCGGGGGTTTTATTGAACTAGTATTATACAAAGGAAAGTAAAGGATAGGTTAGAGGAAGGGATTGTAAATAGTTGTTAGTTAATTATTCTCTGTTATACTTTTAGAAATAACGTTGTTAATTTTTACTTTAAATAGTTCTTGGCCTCTCGAATTTTCACAGATTACTACATGGGATAAATCATTTGTGTTGCTGGTTTAAATTAAACAGAGTTGCTGTAACACCGGGAACATCCTGGTAAATCTCTTCTGAACTCTGTCCAGCTTGGTAATATCCTTCCTGTAACTGGGTGACCAGCACTGGACACAGTATTCCAGAAGAGACCTGACCAATGTCCTATGCAACCTCAACATATGCCCCATATGACCAACATATGGTCAAAGAACTGAGCAAATGTGCTAAATGTCTTTTTAACCACTCTGTCTATATGTGACACAAACTTTAAAGAATTATGTACCTCCACCCCTCGGTCTCTCTGTTCCACAACACTATCCAAAGCCCTACCATTAATTGTATAAGCAGTATCCTCATTTGTTATACATTTAAGACATATTTTGAAAAGCGTCGAGAATCTTGCAGCTGCTCTTGGCATTGCAGGCTTAGTTAAAGATTTATTACAGTTTTTTTACAGTTATTATAGTCATTATGTATTACAAATAAGATTATTTTCCATTTTGTTTCATGTACATTAAAAAACAAACAAAAAAATTGTGATTGTTTTTCAAATTGACTTTTTTTTAAACAAGATTGTAAGGATATACAGTGAACAGCTGAGGGTTTCTTATTTTTAATTCAAAAGTTTAAAAAGTCCATGTGTTTTAGAGGGTTTTTTTTAACATTGCAAAGGTTTTTTTTTTGAAAAGACCAAACAGGTTTTTTAAAATGAGTTGTGTTTTCGTTTCGGAGAGTCCTTCACAGGGTCACCTCTGGAGGTGATTTCTTTTCTTTGAGGCATTTGTTGAAGAGGAGTTTTTTAATTCAGTTAATCAGCTAAGTGATTGATTTAAGTTTTATATGTTTGATGTATATATTTTTAATTTTTTCCCATTTTAATATGGAAGTAATGAAAGGTAGTTTATTTTATATATAAGGCATTATTGAAACATTCTTTTTTTAGGCTTAATGTTATTAAGGCCATTTATGAGGAACAGAGCGAGATGGCTAGTAGATTTAGAAAAGTTATTACACAGCAGAATCAGTCAGATGGGTGACTGTTAGGAAAGGTAAGGTCTTACCAAATGTCTCCGGTAGCTGTTCCTCTCTCAAATAGATATTCAATTTTTGAGCTGTTGAAGGGGATTGTCTCTCTGAGGAAAATGGAAGGACCAGTCAGTTATTTGACTTTGGAATGATCCTTATGTTAGACAGTGTTTGACAGGATTTAATAAATTATTGTTATGGGGACTCTCCTAAGAAGGGCATAGACAGGAGATTCTGTGGCTATGAGTGTAAATTTAAGATGGTTTGTTGCCTTTCTGGTGCTAGGATTAAGAACATCTCTAAACATTTCAAGTATATTATTAAAGGTGAGATTAAGAATAAAGGTGAGATTAAGAAGCCATAAATTATTGCAAATTGGTAGGAATGACATTTTTTAGGGAAAAGATTAAAGCAGTTCAGAGTGGATTTAAGAGGTTAGGTAGAAGATTAAAAATAGACCCTTAAAAGTAGTAATTTCTGGTTTACTCCCATTGCCAGACACAAACACAGAAAGGAACAAAAGGTTAACGGAGATAAATCAATTGTTGATGACCTGTTGTATTGTTCACGGAATATAGACAGTCAGAATGTCTTCTGGAATATAAAAATCTGTTCAAAAAGGATAGGTCTAACCTAGACTGGAAAGCGATCTCTTAGCAGGGAGATTTGCTCATTCCATTAAGTCTTTACACTGAGAGAGAGGGGGAGTGAAGGAATTCTAAGTAGCAGTATAAACAGAAGGATTAATGGGGAAGGTTTTGAATGTGAGGAGAACATGTCAGTTAGAAAATAAAGACAAGAAAGAGAGAAGAAATATTTAAAAGGCACGAAAGAGGCAATCTTTTCATGTTTCGGGTGGTGCATGTATGGAATGAACTGCCAGAGGTGGTAGAGGCTGGTACAATTACAACATTTAAAAGGCATCTGGATAGGAACATGAATAGGTTTAGATGGATGTGAGCCAAATACTGGCAAATGGGACTAGATTAATTTAGAAAACCTGGTTGGCTTGGATGAGTTGGACCAAAGGATATGTTTACGTGCTGTGCATCTCTATGAACCTGAGTGTAAGACAAAAGCTTCAAGAAAGTATGATTTTCTGCAGCAATACAAGTCTGTACTGTCAAACAAGTAAATATGTTATAAGCATGCTGGTTAGTACCAAACTATCAAGTTCCCATTTTACAGAGGTTATGTGAGGTGGCAGTGTAGTGGTAATGTTGACTAGTAACCCAGAGGCCCACACTAATATTCTGGGGATGTAGGTTCCATTTCCAGCATGGCATCATGTGGATGTAGAGGCTGGCTCCCTTGCTGGTTTGATGTTTGAATTGGCTGATATATATTCACAAGTCATTAAATATCCTGATTTGTCCCAGGACATGGTAGTTGTCCCTTGTATCCCTGGTGTAACATGGGCATCGTATCTTGGCATAATGCTTTTGATATTTGGAATTGTTTGCCTTTAAAATGATTTGCAGCGATATACCAGGTTCATCACTGCTTGGCCAAAAGTGAATGAATCTTTTCAGTCACTTCTCAGGCCATTATCAGGCCATCTTTGGATAATGAATTGGTTCAATGTTAACAAGCTTCTGGAATAATCCAAAACCAATCCCTCTGCCTTGATCTCTCTCCAAATGTATGACCTCGTCCGGAAAGAGGAGTGGATCTCCAAAACATCTGAACTCTGTGATCACCTTCAATAAAGGAGAGATATGTTCAATTATAGTTACTACATGAGTCTGCCTAGTGACAACCACAGAGAAGGTCATTGTAAAAGTCCTCCTCAATTACGATTTGAAAATACCGGTGTTGGACTGGGGTGTACAACGTTAAAAATCACACAACACCAGGTTATAGTCCAACAAGTTTAATTGGAAGCACTAGCTTTTGGAGTGCTGCTCTTCATCACCTGATGAAGGAGCAGTGCTACGAAAGCTAGTGCTTCCAGTTAAACCTATAGGACTATAACCTGGTGTTGTGTGATTTTTAACTTCTCAATTACCTCTTCCTAGTGGCTAAATAGCTCCTCCTAGAGTCTTAATGCATATTCCATCCATCGAGAGGCATAATGGACTTAATCTTCTCAGCGAAACAACTCAAAGAAAAGTGCAGATAGCAGCAGCAATCTCTATACTTAGCCTTCTTCAACCGCACAAGAGCTGTCAACTGACAACTAGAAGGGATAATGGAAAGTCGAAGAGAATATCGATGAAGACGTGGGTGGAATTTATTGGGTTTTTAAAAATGTATTCACAGGATGTGACTTTGCTGGTTAGGCTCGCATTTGTTGCGTGTCCTTAATTGCCCAGTGTGCAGTTAAGTATCAACCATATGACTGTGGGTCTGGAGTCAAATGTCAGCTAGACCAGTTTCCTTGTCTAAATGAGATCAGTGAACTGGCTGGTTTTTGTTTTCCTATAATTTACAGTGGGTTCATGATCATCATTAGACTCATAGTTCCAGATTTATGTTGAATTAAAATTCCACAATCTGTCATGATGGAATTTAAACACAGGTCCCCAGAACATTAGCTCGGTTTCTGGATTAATAGTCAAGCAATAATACGACTAGGCCATCATCTATCCAATGTTCACAGTGGTGAACCTGTCCAGCATCTACAGCACCGATAGTAATCCTGCCACATCTATTATCAGTTGCCTTAACAGGATTAAAATCCATTCAGGCAGTGTGTAAACTGTCATCAGGGTTCCTGGATCCAGCAGTCAGAGTAACCTGCTTCTGAAAGCTGATGTTGAATCAGAGGCCAGCGGCTATTAGGTAATACCACCAAGTGTGGCGATTGCCAGTGGCGTGGTAGACCTCAGGAGGAGGATGTTGCTGAAGCCCTTGAACTCAGGTAACTGTGGTCCGGTCAGTAGGGCCAGTTACTTAAGCCTCAGTGAGAAATTTGAGGCGTTTTTGTGTAAAGGGTTGAGGATGTTGGGATTTGGGTGGTTCTGGGTGGTGGTGTGTCTTGATGAATGGGCATTGCTTGCAGCCATTTGGTCCCACTATTGGGGACAAGAGGCAAATCCCCTGCCCCTTCCCCAGCTGAGTCATAATCTGAATCACAATTTAAGTCAGTATAAAATAGTAATTTAAAATCTTTTGGAGATTAGCCAGAATTCAATTAGTCAGAAAAGAACAAATGGATAAGAAATTGCTGCATGGAACCAAAAGCTACTGAAAATAAGATCAGAGAACTCTTCGCTGTCCTAACAGTTAATGTTCTATCAAATGACCAAAACTGCTGAGAGGCACCTATAGTGTACCACCTGATGCCTTTTACATTTGGTATGATACCTCCCCCTCCATTCCAACAACACCCTGCCAATGGTAAAATACCAATAGTGACAGTATAAGACGATTAGAAGACTATTTCAGAACATCAGTTGACACATGAGAGGTGGACAGATGGCTATCCATGACCCTCCCAACTGCAAATCTCCGACTCATTACATGCTCCCTTCGCACCTCCCAACTCACTCCTTGAAAGCGAAAGAAGAGAAAATTAGATAATATCTGGTTGTAAGGCAGTATAATACTGGAATCCTGTTGGCATATGGCAGGTTTCTCCCAGCATTTTGGTCCTGTTGATAGAGCATTAAGAACTCTGCTGTTATAATCAGCGGTCTCTTGTCACAAATAACAATTTCTCATCCATTTATTCTTTTGTAGCTAATTGAATCATCTCAAAAAGATTTTGAATTACTACTTTTCACTGACTTAAATTATGGTTTGAATTCAGCAGTACTTAAAAGAATAAACAGGCCTATAATCATCGCAGTGAGATAATCAATACTATAATTAAAAGCAGATAAACAAATGTGCAATAAGTGAGTAGAGATTGGGCTTCATTATTTAGAGTACAGTCATGATGTTACTTCTTCATTTTTTTTACTTTCACACATTACTTCTCAGAATAAATGAGTGAGTAATTATGCTGTTTGAATGCCCCAATTTAATAAACATTAATAGGGATGATATCTTTTCATCTCAGTTTGCAAATGGGCCTTGGCAGGGAAAAAAGATTAATGTCCACCCCGATGACATAGTGCATCATCTATTCTGTCATCGAAGGATTCATAGTTGAATGAGAAAGTAAACAACATCTCTTTGGATTACTTACATCCACTTCAATTTCATTAAACAATAAAGAACATCAGTTAAATTGTATTTTCTATTTGACCAATGTAGATAGGGTGTGAAATTCAGTGGCATAATGTTGCTTCTAGTGATGCTATGGAGGCCTACCTCAGGTTTCTTTTTACAAGATATACCACTCAACATTCTCTCTCTAACCGATGCTGAAGGAAGTTACGTACACAGATTGGTCCATTGATTGTGCCAAAGACCTTGAATAGGTGCTATTCTGATGCTATTGGTGTCGTGGTCAGCTGCAAAGCCAAGATAGGAAATCTGGATAATACACGTTAATCACTCCTGAAGCAACAAATTTTGAAGAAAACTAGAATCTGTTCTGAACAATTTAACGTTCCACTCAGAAAGTTGCAGGTGAAGTACTTTTCAGTTGCATTTGCTAAAGCAATGTTTGTCATATTTCTGGTGAGTTGTTTGAACAAGTTGATAATATTTGCTACATACAGTAATGTTACGTTCTACATAGGTCCACTAAGATAGAAAGGATGGCTGTTTGGTGTCAAGGACCACCCCGTCACAGGTGGCCAACAATCCTTTTTGCTTCTCATCAAGCCAGATCACAAGGCTGTCATTTAGAGGAACAGAGTATTCTGCAACACCAAGGAGAAAGCCATACAGAGGTATGGACTTGGCCAGGCATGGAGAGAAGGAGGCAAAGGTGAAATCCATGGGCAAGGAGAGGTTGGGGGGGCTCTCCATTGAAGACCATACCCCCACAGTTGTTGCAGGTGTACCACTCCTAATCAGCCATGTATCAACTATAAAGCCTGAGAAAGGTATCTTTCACAAAGCCGTTCATCACATGATCTTCACAATGCCCTAAACCTTCAATGCAGAGCTTGAAAATCCCACCAAATAGTTGTGGCACATCTCCAATCTACTTACAAAATGCTTCTGCACTTCAGTGATGTTCCTTAGGCTGCACTGGTAACTGCATTCATTATGGTGGCAGACCTTCAATTCTAGAACTTCTTCTGAGCTGCTTGCAGTGTTGTTCAAGCTGAAACAACACCCAGCAGGGGTTCCTTGGTGGGTCAGTATGACTGTCAGAAATGAGGGTGCCAAGGTGCTCTCATCTACATTTTGACATTGACTGCTGAAGGTTGTTGGGCAGACATGTTAGGTCAATGCAGAAAGCATCTCAGCATATATTGTCTTCAGAATTTTCCTGTGATCATCCTAATGATATCCTTATATGAATCAACTGCATCAGATCTCGTTTTGGGAGATTTCCGATAGAAATGGGTTTTCTTTGCCCTCGGCTTGGCTTCAACCTATAAACCAAAGATGTGCAGGTTATGTGAATTGGCTGTGCTAAATTGCCCATGGTGTTCAGGGATGTGAGGTTAGATTAGATTCCCTACAGTTTGGAAACAGGCCCTTTGGCCCAACAAGTCCACACCGACCCTCCAAGAGTAACCCATCCAGACCCATTCCTCTACCCTATATTTATCCCTGACTAATGCACTCAACACTATGGGCAATTGAGCATGGCCAATTTACCTGACCTGCACATCTTTGGATTGTGGGAGGAAACCAGGACCCAGAGGAAATCAACACCGACACGGGGAGAAGATGGAAACTCCACACAGACAGTTGTCCGAGGCAGGAATTGAACCTGGGTCCCTGGCGCTGTGAGGCAGCAGTGCCAACCACTGAGTCACTGTGCCACCCCAAAGGTTAGGTGCATTAGTCAGGGATAAATGTAGAGTAATAGGGTAGGGGAATTGGTTTGGGTGGGTTTATCTTTGAAGAGTTGATGTGGACTTATTGGGCCAAATGCCCTGTTTCTACACTGTAGAGATTTTATGATTCTACTAGTGTACAGTGACTGACTGATCCAGATTCTGCAGTAGCCTCTTCCAAAGTGCCAGCATATGAGTTGATGGCTGCTAGTTCAAGTCTTCTTCATTGATGTCAGGATGCTGATCAGCATTTGTTCTTGAATATCTGAAAACACAATTACATTATTAGAGTGAAGGAGTGGTGAGGGGGAAAGCAACAGTTCCAAACCATCTGTAAATCATGGCATCCTTTGGATGAAGGTGAGGATTGAGTGGAGAAGATGCCTGAAGCAGCAACTTACCGTAATTTCTGATAGCCTCTGCAATACGTGGTTCCACTAGATCTATGTTATTGAGTCCAATGATTCATTAGGCTGTTTCCTTGAGGGAAAGTAGATATGCTATTCCTCCATTGGTCCCTTGGTTTCCCTTCTCCCAATCCCCCCCAACCCCACCCCTAACCATCACCCCACTATTTGTGTTGCCTTCTGCAAAAGAGAGGCTAGAATGACAGTGACTGTGTGTCAAAATGGTGTGCCCATTTTGGTGTGCCAAGCAGCTGTAGGTTTGCAGAGGTTTGGAAAGATACGTGTGCAGCTGCATGATGAGAAGGCATGTTTCGACAATTTACATGTCAGTTTTGAGTGAATGCTTAGTGCTAAGGTGTGCTCCTGCTAGAGTGAAGGGATCATTGCTTCATTTTGAAGAGAGTGAGAGATGAATATGCAAATTAATTATCTCACCTTATTGAGTGACATCATATAATTTGTGCCCTGTAGCCATCTTGTAATCAAGCTGAAACTGAACATTAACTACTCTTGTCACCACTTCATATTCCTAGCAGAAGCAGCCGTTGTGATTCAGATGTTATGATCTCTGTCTCGTCCGATATTGGGCACATCCTGAAAGCGCATTTCCCCTCATCATGTGAAAGTGGTAGTGTAGGGCTAGTGTGTATTAGGCTCATATTCTAGAGAATATTCCTGACGAAGGACTTTTGCCTGAAATGTTGATTCTCCAGCTCCTCGGATGCTGCCTGACCTGCTATGCTTTTCCAGCACCACACTCTTGACTCTGATTTCCAGCAATTGCAGTCCTCACTTTCTCATATTTTAGAGACCCAGGCTAAGCCTCTGGGGATTTGGGTTTGAAACTTGTAGATGATGATGAAATTTGACACAATTAAAATCTGGAATTAAAAGCTAGCCTGAAGGTGACCATTGTTGATCATTGTAGAAAAAACAGCTTTGTCAGTAATGTCCTTTAGGAAAGGAGATCTATTATCCTTACATGGTCTAGCCTACATATGACTCCAAACTTTCAGCAATATGGTTGACTTCTAACTGCCCTTTGAAGTGATCCTTGCAAGCTAGTCCGTGCAAATGTCAATTAGAGATGGCAATAAATTATGGCCCAATGATGACACCCACACCCCATAAACAAATTTTAAAAAGACTGACAAAGCTGGCATTATTTCCATCTCTAGTTGTCCTAAAAAGGATGGTGATCAGCCAATTTCTTGATCTGTCACAGTCTTTGTTGTAAATGTACCCTCAGTGTTGGAAGTTTCAGGTCTTTGGCTGAACCTTTTAAACTTGTTGTTCATGAATCAGGGCCCCCATCATAAGGTGAGCAGTATGCACCCAGATGCTTTCCATAATTGAAGCTTGGATCCTGTGCTACATAGTCTGTTCAGACTCCACCACATCCTCTGGCAGCTCATTCAATATATGCACCACCTTCTGTTTGAAAATGTTGCCCCTTAGGTCCTTTCTAAGTCTCTCCCCTCTCACCTTAAAACCTCATGCTCTCTACACCAGGGAAAAGACCTTGGTTTCAGCCTATCCATGCCCCTCACGATTTTATAAATCTCTAAAAGGTCACCCCTTAGTCTTCAACGCTCCAGGGAACACAGCACCAGCTCTAAATGAAAAAGAAGCATTGATAAAATTGATGGCAATTTTCAAAACCATGTTTACCTTTGTCACCTGTTCGACTTCCTGCCCAGGCAATAGCTGTAAAAGTGCCTCAGCTCTTCTATACTAAAATATTATTAAATCGTGTACAATAATTTTATCAAGCTTAAAGGACCAACTTATGGAATAACTTATCTATTTACGTAATGCTGCAAGTATTGCTTCCTTCCTTTTGTATTTCTCAGCTCTCTTTTTTCCTTCTGTCTCTTGCTTCTCACATCTTCATCCTCAATTCTTCATCATTCCATCTCTAGGTTCAGTCATTTTGATATCTCCTTTTATAGTTTGTTTACTCTTTTGTTTTCTGATTAGTTTCATGATTCATATCCTCTCCTCTTCTGATTCACACTTAAATTTTGCATTGACATTCTCACCTTTTCTGCTGGTAAACATTACCTGCTGGATACTGATGTATGATGCAATCCTAGAGAAAAATTGTAGAACCTTTAATAATGTTGAAAATTTTCAATTTTTGAACAGTTTTGTTTCTTATAAAACAAATATTGAAGATGGAAAGAAAAGACAGAATCATGAAAACATATAAAGTAGGATCTGTTTGTTTTCCCATTGCCTTGGAATGAAGAGTGTGGCAGGCAACCTGTGCCTATGGGGATGATAATTGAAGGTTATTTGAAGAAACTTCCAACAACCAAACAGATTTGGAAACCATAACAACAGTAGCCTTTCCTTCTGGCGCCTTTCTTTCTGAGGCTGACCCTTGGGATCAAGGTTGACTTGTTTTTCTCTCTGGCTGAATAATTTCTGAGATGGCAAATCAAGTCTAATAAGCAGTCAGCAGACTGTCACATGGGGGCAGCTGGTGCTTAAATGATTAGTTAGGTGAGGTGTTTGGAAGCTTGTGTACTTTGTCTGACATCTTGACTTCACAAATACTCAACAAATCTCTTGATGTGTTTGATGCCTTCCTAAGGCAGTCTTCTCATTTTGGTTAGTCACTAGCCAAGTGTTCCCATGACAAAAAATGGACAGGAATTTATTTTAACCAATTAACTTTGAGAATATCTCGCCTCAAGTGTTTCTGCTGACCTCCTGGCATTTTCCTGTTATGACTGAATTCTAAGTAGTACGGTTGGTTTTGGAGTCTGGTGTTAGGTAAACAACCAACATGTCCAACACCAAGGAGGTGGTTTTGAGCAATTAAAACCTCTGTGCAGGCATTTTGGATTGGGAGAGAATGCTGCTGTTGGACCGTCTTCTATTTCACCAGATTTGGAGGATCTTGATTGTACTTCCCCAGTGCTTGTTGGCTGTCCAACTGTTGGAGTTACATTATATTGCTGTAATGTAAAACATGAGCTTAGTCCTGAGTTTGAAATCCTACTCATAGAGTTGCACAGAACAGAAACAGACCCTTCATCCAACTCGTCCATGCAGACCAGATACCCTAAATTATTCTAGTCACATTTACCAGCAGTTGGCCCATATTCCTCCAAACCCTTTTGTTCATGTAGATTAGATTAGATTCCCTACAGTATAGAAACTGGCCCTTCAGCCCAACAAGTCCACACTAACCCTCCGAAGAGTAACCCACCCAGACCCAGTCCCCTACCCTATATTTACTCATGACCAATGCACCTGACCGACACATCCCTGAACACTATGGGCAATTTAGCATGGCCAGTTCACCTGACCACATCTTTGGATTGTGGGAGGAAACCGGAGCACCGGGAGGAAACCCACGCAGACATGGGAGAACATGCAAACTCCATACAGAAGTGGGAATCGAACTAGGGTCCGTGGCGCTGTGAGGCAGCAGTACTAACCACTAAGCCACTGTGCTGCCATGTACCCATCCAGATGCCTGTTAGATGTTGTTATTGTACCAGTCTCTACCGCTTGCTCTGGCAGCTCATCCTATACACACACCAATCTCTGTGTGAAAACGTTTTCCCGTTCGTCCCTTTTAAATCTTTCCCCCCTCACTATAAACAATTGCCATCTAGTTATGGATTCTGCTACCCTCGGAAAAAGACCTTGGCTATTCATCTTGTCCATGACACTCATGATTTTGTAAACCTCTATGAGGTAACCCCTCAGTCGATGACCCTCAAGGGAAAACACCCCCAGCCTATTCAGTCTCTCCGTATGGCTCAAAACCTCCACCCCAGCAACGTCCTTGTAAATGTTTTCTGCACCCTTCCAAGTTTTACAATATCTTTGCTATAGCAGAGAGACTAGAACTGAATGCAGTATTCCAAAAGTGACCTAACCAAGGTCCTGTACAGATGCAACATGACATCCCAACTCCAATGGAGAAAGTGAGGACTGCAGATGCTGGAGATCAGAGCTGAAAATGTGTTGCTGGAAAAGGCAGCATCCAAGGAACAGGAGAATCGACGTTTCGGGCATAAGCCCTTCTTCAGGAATGAGGCAAGTGTGTCCAGCAGGCGGCTCCCAAATATGGAAAGTGACCCACTTTCCCAAGTTTTGCCATAGATTTTAACTTAGAGGAGCGATGTGTTGGATAGAGCTAGTTGGAAGAGGACATTTCTGAAGCATTCATATTCTGCATCTCACTGTGCTGCAGCAAGGAGTATATTTACTCTCAAGCTGTCAAGATTCACAAAATTATTGGTTAATTGTCGAGATTTCAACATTTAGAAATTGCCATTGTAGTGATTGTAACAAGGTCAACCAGGTGGACTTCATAGAATATGATTTCCCTGATAGTGGCTATTAATCTGGTCCAATCAGGGAGTTCTGGCTGATAGATGTGAACAAGAGAATCAGGCATCTTGCTCAATCTGAGAGCTGGCTTTGAGGGAGCTGGATCAGTGTCAAGGATCCTCCATTTGTGTCGGAACTGACTCTGCTGGCTGGGCCACAATCACTGTGTTGCTGCTGCTGTTGGTTTCTGTTTTTTTTGGATAAAACCTGATTTCTGAACTGGCTGAACCTTATAGCTAGTTTGTTAACTGGCATTCCTTTTTATTGAGGACTGACTTTTAAACTGGTTGATTTAAACAGTCAATGTGTTACAGGTGTAATTTGGTTTTCATTAGGGAACTGATGTTTCACTGCTTAGTTACAGCCTGTGTGTTACTCTTTTTTTCCTCCTTTATTTTGTGAAAAGGACTATGTTGATTTGTGGCAGGGTTTAGCCTTTGAACTTTTTTTTGTGTTTTGAATGTGTTTTCACTTTTTTGATGTTTGGACTGAGCCCTTGTGAGAAAATACATCTTTACAGATGAGCTGGCCCCTTATGGCTAGGCCTGGCCCTTTGTGGATGTCTAGGCCTTTGTAAAGACTGAACACCTGTATGTGTGCTAGGAAGTGAGCAATTGCTGCATGCTGGAGTGGACTGCATCTTTCCAATGTCCTGTGTTCCTATTAGTGGGCTTCTGAAGACTGAACAACTGTGTGTGGCATGGACTCTGCCTTTGGGTGTGGACTCTGTCTTTGCACTAGAAACTATATTGAGGACTCTATGAATTCTGTTACTGTATGTGGGTTTTGTAATTGTTTGAATGTGAGTCAGAGTGGGCTAGTCAGTATGTGGGTGGCTGGGAGCTGGAGGGTCAATGTCTGACATGTGGGAAAACAAGCTTTGGGGGATGCGGGGGGGGGGGAGGTGTCTGTTCGTATGCAGAGTGGCTGAGGACCAGGCAGCTGACAGCAAGTTTGTAGAAAAGCTGCTCAAGAGAGAGGTAGCCAGTATGCGGGCTGGCTGCGGACCAGAGGGTTGATGACTCCCCTGGAGGAAAGCGGGCCGGGAGAAGACTCAGTATGCAGGGCAGGCGAGGCCAGGCAACTGGTAGCGTCCTTGCAGGAAAGCTAGTATAGGGCAGGCCGGTCAGTATGCGGGGAGGCTGAGCCAGGCAGGTGACAGCAGCCTGACTGGGGTAGACCAGTCAGTACGCACGGAGGTTGGGAGCCAGATAGTCGATGGCCAATCCTTAGGAATGCTGGCCAGGCGAAAGGATCAATCAGTATGTGGGCCGGCCAGGTACTAGAATGCCGACATCCCAACTGTGGGAAAGCAGGTTGGAGGTGGTTTGGTTAGTACATGGGGCGACCAGGAGCCGGTAGCTGATGTCGTCCAGGAGGAAAATGGGCTGGGGAGAGTCAGTCAGTCAGTAGGCCGGAGACTGGAAGGCCAGCTTTCTGTTCGATTACTTAGTGTGGAAACAGGCCCTTCGGCCCAACAAGTCCACACCGACCTACCGAAGCGCAATCCACCCATACCCCTACATTTACCCCTTACCTAACACTACGGGCAATTTAGCATGGCCAATTCACCTGACGTGCACATCTTTGGACTGTGGGAGGAAACCGGAGCACCCGGAGGAAACCCACGCAGACACGGGGAGAACGTGCAAACTCCACACAGTCAGTCGCCTGAGGTGGGAATTGAACCCGGGTCTCTAGTGCTGTGAGGCAGCAGTGCTAACCACTGTGCCACCGTGCTGCCCACAAACATAAATTGAAATCCGACTCTGACTCTGCCCCATCTTCCCCACCCCCCCCCCCCCGCTCTGACCATAGGAGCATAAACATTCAAAGTGAAGCACCCAATCTGACTCTTGTAGTAAAGCAGCCTGGGGTAGTTTGGTCAGTACGCTGGGTGACTGGGAGCTGGGTGGTCGACAACCAGCCTGGAGGAAAGCAGGCCAGGAGAGGGTCAGTCAGTACACAGGGCAGCCAGAGACCGGAAGGCCAACGACTGTCCTGCAAGAAGGCTAGCCAAGGATGGTCTGATCAATATATGGTGCGAACGGGTGTCAGGTGTCCTTTTTTACTGGCATATTGGATCTGTGGTCTATGCACTGTTTCTCACTTGATTGCACTGTTTTCTGTGTTTGTTTCTGCGATCTTTTGATAAATGGAAGTGGGACTTGAGGTTTGTTCTCATCTCCCTGAAAACTGGTTGAACGGTGACGTTAGGGGTTTGGCTTTGCTGTCCTTTCCTTTATATATAGTGGTGTTTTGTGAACTGCTGCTTTGTTGATTAACTATATTCCTTACTGCTTAACAAAAAAAAATGAACAGGAGAATCGGGCATCTTGTTCAATCTGAAAGCTGGCTTTGAGGGAGCTGGATCAGTGTCAAGGAGTTTCCATTTGTGTCAGGGGACAGATTCTGCTGGCTGGGCCACAATCAGTGTGTACTGGCAGGAGGAGAAAGAGGAGGAGAGTTTTCCCTCTTGCAGGGAAGACATTTGCCTTCTGTTTTTGGTTTTTTGTGATTTTTCATTTTCTTTTTCCTGTGTTCAGCTGCACAGGCAGCTACCACCACCAGTGCTGCTGCTACAGCCTAGGGTCTGCTTCTGCTGCTGCAACCTGAGCCTCTCCAATTTCTTGGCCTGCTTCTACTGTTACAGCCTAGGCCCCACCTACATCTCAAGACTATCGCTGGTGCCTGGCACCCTGCCTCCACTGGTGGTGCCTGGGCCCCATCAATATCCAGACTGTTGCTACTACCTGGACCTGCCTTTATTGCTGCTGCCTGGACCCCTCGCCCACATAGGACTGCTGCTGCCTGAGCCCACCCACACCTGGGACTATTGCTGCTGTTACTGCCTGGGCCTAACCCCTTTGCTGTTTCCAGGGCCGTTGCTGCTACTGCCCCAACCTCCCAGTGTCATGACTGCCATCACCTGAGGCCCGTGCAGAGGAAGGGCACCTGGAGTCGCCCAGCAACATACCATATGAGGAGCCCAAAAGCAGCATGCCCCAGCCGCACCTATGCGGGGGTAGTGGCTGCTTTAGGCTCGGCTGCACCAGTCCTGGCTGCAAATACTTCCTGCTTCAGGCACCAAACTAAACAACACCTGGGGACTAAGGCCTATCCCCATCTGAACATGACAGAGACTTGCAGTACTTGCCCACTAGCCATTGTAGCTGCAGCCCGTTTATACGGGAAAGCGGTACTTTTCCTGTAGACCGAGCAGACGGTCCACCTGGCCATGCAGAAGGGGCTCACTGTGGACGGGACATTTCTTCCCATTGACCCATTGGAGGTCACAATCCAGAGGGTTGAAATCTCTAACGTCCTTTATTTGCCCCCCCCCCCCAAACACCAAACGCTGGGGGAAATCTAGTCAGATGTACAACCACTCCTGCTCGGTCTTAAAGACCCTGTCCTCAAGCACGTGTAATCTTTCTGGCGCCAGGTATTCATTTGCATGACCGAAGAGGAGGTTGCTGAGGGCGCCTTTGCCCTCCTCCAAAAGGAGAAAGTGAGGACTGCAGATGCTGGAGATCAGAGCTGAAAATGTGTTGCTGGAAAAGCGCAGCAGGTCAGGCAGCATCCAAGGAACAGGAGAATCGACGTTTCGGGCATAAGCCCTTCTTCAGGAATGAGGAAAGTGTGCCAAGCAGGCTAAGATAAAAGGTAGGGGGGAGGGGTGTTGGAAATGCGATAGGTGGAAGGAGGTTAAGGTGAGGGTAATAGGCCAGGATGGGGGCGGAGAGGTCAGGAAGAAGTTTGCAGGTTAGGAAGGTGGCGCTGAGTTCGAGGGTTGGGACTGAGACAAGGTGGGGGGAGGGGAAATGAGGAAACTGGAGAAATGAGTTCATCCCTTGTGGTTGGAGGGTTCCTAGGCGGAAGATGAGGCGCTCTTCCTCCAGCCGTCGTGTTGCTATGGTCTGGCGATGGAGGAGTTCAAGGACCTGCATGTCCTTGGTGGAGTGGGAGGGTGTGGTCTATTGAGTCTTCTGGAAGCCAGATGGTGTATGGAGCCACTTGTACCATTAGATGGGGCATGTCAGGAGAAACTGCCCCACCCAGAAGGCTGCTCAGCCTACACCAGCAGCTATGGGTGGCACCGCCATTCCCACTCCCACTCTCCCTCCCCCAAGACCATAACAAAGACTCCATCAGTGGGTTCTAAGCCAGGAGTTACAAATGTCTCTGCCTCTGCCAGGGAGTGGGGCAAGCATCCGGTCAGACAGAATGTAAGAGGGAGCCCACAAAGCCCACATCCATGGATGGAACCCCATGTCCCTCCTCTGGTTTGGACCCCTGTCCTGCCCCACCCTGGCACGAAAATGTCCTGGCCACGCCTGCATGGTCTCAGTGCGGGAACCCTGACCCCAGCCCTCCGAAGCCGTGCCTGAACCCCACCCTGTTGCAGTGACCCCTGGGGCCTCTGTGCTTGACTCTCGTCCTGTGACACCTAACCCTGGGATCCCAGGGGTGCACTGAGGAGATTACCACCAGTGACCCTGAAGGTGGAGTCACTGGGGGTTTGAGGCCAGATGGTGGTGTCAGACCATCCTCCTACACTCATGGTGGGGAAGGGGCTGGTGACAGAGGATAACTGCGCAAAGGAGAGTTTGCACTTAATAGTGGGCACTGGAGACGTCACGGAGTCTATCTCCAGTGATGTTTTTGACTCCCAGGTGCCCCCACTGAGCTCACCCTCATCCACCTCCGGGAATTTGTCGAGGAAAATCACTGTTGCCGAGATAGAGCCCAGCTGACTCTCTACTACTGGAGCTCCTCTTAAGCAAGTCTTACTGGTTTGCCCAGGCTGCTCGCCAAGTACCTGGGCTGGATACAATGAGTGAAAGCAGATCAGGAACTTCCTTGGTGCACACCTGGTGAGGGCTTTCTATGCTCCTCATCCTCCCAGTAAATATATACAGTTTTGATTGTATTGGTGGTGGTTGCATAAATACCACTGATATGAAGACTACCATAACCAGCCTGAACATCAATGGCAGCAGGGAGTCACAGCACAGATTCCGGAACTTCTCGGTCCTTTGGGACTTCCTGCAAGAATCCCACACTACCCTGGGAGACTAAACCACCTAGCTCCTGGGGGGCAACGGGGGAGGGGGGGAGAAATGTGAGGTGGCTACATGAGTCTCCTCATCTGCAAATCTGGCAGGGTGGCTATCTCCCCGTGTCTGCGTGGGTTTCCTCCGGGTGCTCCGATTTCCTCCCACCATCCAAAGATGTGCAGGGTCAGGTGAATTGGCCATACTAAATTGCCTGTAGTGTTAGGTAAGGGGTAAATGTAGGGGTATGGGTGGGTTTCGCTTCGGCGGGTCGGTGTGGACTTGTTGGGCCGAAGGGCCTGTTTCCACACTGTAATCTAATCTAATCTAATGTAAATCTAAAACTTCTTGGCCCCACATTTTTAGCCAGAGATCTTGGGGGTCAGGGAGCCTATGCCAGGCCGTTTGCTTCACCTGACGATGCAGCTATGGGGCTGGGTGCTTCACTTTGAATGTTTATGCTCCTATGGTCAGACCAGGGGGTGGGGGAGAAGATGGGGCACATTGTGTGAAGAGAAGAAGGCCGTGCTCTGAAACCTGCAGCCCGGGTCCCAGGGCACATAAGTGAGGTCGCGGATCCAGCTCCTCCAGGACCTGGACTGTGGCTCTCCCTTCTTCTCGCTGGGGAAAAAAAAAGGCATGGCACCTATCAGCAGCTCCTTGTGCTGCTGGCCAATGACCGCTCCCTCATCTCTGATCTGAAGGTTATCAGGGCCCAACTTCACTCCGCTTACGCGGCTCTGTTCTCTCTGCGGTCATCCAACGAGGATGCTCAGTTCTGTGGGAGGACCTGCTGTAGCTCTGCTCGGAGGAGACCGGAAGGCTCGATGCTCTCTTCACTTTTTAGGAGTTGATTGGCGCTCTCAATGAGCAGGTCCCTGGGACTGGACAAGCTGACTGTGGAGTTCTTCAAGCCATTCTGGGACCTCCTAAGGAGTGACTATGCACAAGTTCAGGGGAGTGTTTTAATGCCAGAGAGCTGCCTCTTTCTTAGTGCAGGGCGGTCATCGTCCTGCAGCTGAATAAGGGGGACCTTCGTTCTCTAAAGAACAGGCGTCCGGTCTCCCTCCTCGACACGGACTACAGAATTTCACCAGGGTGTTGGCTTAATACCTAGCTTCCATGCTTGCCTGCATGATTCACCCAGACCAGTCCCGGGCCAGAAGATACATGATAGCGTCCATCTGGTCCAGACCTGATCCATTTCTGTCGACTGGTTGGTCTGTCGAGCACCTTCCTATCTCTTGATCAGGAGAACGTGTTCGACAAGATCAGTCACAAGTATCTGCTCGGGACTCTGCAGGAATTCGGGTTCGGGACGTAGTTCGTCATTCAGATCTGACTTTTTTTGTACACTGCTGCAAAGCGCCCCTTCACTTTGAGAGGAGTATGTCAAAACTGCCCACTGTCCATCCAGCTGTATTATTTGTGCGTGGAGCCTTTCCTGTGCCTCTTGTGGAGGGGATTGTTGGGACTGGTTCAGTGCGACATAGGACAATGTACTCCTCGCTTTCGTGGACCTGGGGAGGATGAGTGAGTGCCAGGGGGTGTACCCTGTGGCGTCTTCCACCAGGATCTACTGGGACAACTATTTGGAACTACTGTCCGGTCCATGGCGGTGGACTCTCTCTGGAGGAGTAATGGGGTTCAGCTGGGGTACCAACCATCTCCTCTATCTGAGGGTCTACCTCAACCTGGCTGAGGAATCCTGGCTGGCCAATTGGCAGGGGCTGGAGGCCAAAGTCTCAGCTCACCTAAGCCGCTGGACAGGACTGTCCAAGTGCTGTCATACAGGAGTTGAGTGCTAGTCAAAAACCAGATGATGGCTGCCATGCTGTGGTATCGGCTGGTGCATTTGGTCCCTCTTCCTGGTTTTGTTGCTGACATCTAGAGAACGTTGGTTCACTTATTCTGGGACAAAAAGATGCACTGGGTCATCACTGAGTCTTGCTATTGGGAAGGGTGGTCAGTCATTGGTGTGCTTCTGCACCCAGGTGGCGACCTTCCGCCTTCAGACCTTGCAGTGATACCTTTTTACGTTGAGCCTCCTAGGTGGTGTAGCTTTTTTTTTCTGTCGGCTGTGTGCTCTGAACTACAACGCACAGCTCCTGTTTATCGGCTGTTTTGGATGTTGCCAGGACCTGTAGTAGCTGTTGACAGGGAGCCATTGCTCCGGAATCTGCACCCATGTATTCATGGCCTCGAGTGGCTGTCAGAGGGGGGGATGGCTGCGGCGGCAAGGATGACCAGGCTGGGCTCTGCCGCAGGAGATAGCAAGCAGGGCAGAAGTAGATATCCGGTTTGTTGCGTCTGCTATTCAGTGCCTTAGTTTTAAGGTGCTTGGACCTGGCATCGTGCACCAGTTGGAGGATGTTCAGGTGTGCGGTGGAATTCCATCTGCGCGCATCCCTGCCGGGATAGAATATTACATTAGGCTCCCGTGGGAAGCATGGGATCTTGGGGCCATGCCCTACAACCTGAGCCGCCTCCGGAATTTTAGTTTCATCCCCTTCAGGGACACAAAATGGCAAGCCCTGTATCAGTTGCTGCTGCACACCATTCACCTGTTGTCCCTCAACCAAGTGAGAGTCCTCCCCCTTTCTCTCTGGCATCTGGAGTGGAGGGTGTTGCACGCGGCAGTCCCCTGCAACTGCAGATTGTGGTGGTTCACTGACTCCCCATCCAACTGCTTGTGCTGTGGAATCCATGGAAACGTGTATATATTGGGTGTGGGCATTTGCACTAACTAACTTTAGTTTTCTGAAAATCCTTCTCTGCTTTTAGTTGCACTTCAACCCCACGCCCCTGATTTTCAGGCTCCTGGTGCGGAGTGTCTGATCCTGGACCTGGCCAAACTGGTCATAAATAGGTCCAGGCAGCAGGCCGTGGATGGGGTTGTTTATAGCTGATTGCCTGCTCCTCTTCCATGGTTACATCGATGCTCTGGTGTCCTTTTCTATGACTGTGTGTAAATCAGCCAGCTATGTGCTTACAGGTGTAATTCAGTTCTCTCATTTCACTAGCTGGTTGCAGCCTGTGTTACTCTTTCCTTTGAGAAAAGGACTGTGCTGATTTTTGTGGCCAAGTTTAGCCCTTACATTCTGATTTTCTTTCTTTGCATGTGAGATAATGCACCTTTCCAGATTAACTGTTTCTCTGTGGGTAGGCCTGGCCCGCTTGGGGGGGAACTAGGCCTCTGAACTATGCGTGCGTGTGTGTGCATGCGCTGGGAGGTGAACATTTGATGCAGCCTGGAGTGGACCCTGCTAATTGGAGTGTACCATCCCCTGTGAGTTAACTGCATCTTTTACAATGAACTGTACTCCTGTGAGTGGGTCTGGTTCTCTGTGGATAGACCAGGCCTCTATGGAGCCTGAACATGTGTCTGTATTGTGGGGTGTGCATTTACTGCCTTCAGGAGTGAACTCTGCATATCAGCATGGTCTCTGCCTTTGGTTGTGGACTCTATATCTCTGATAATGCATTTTGCATGCTAGAGTGGGCTCTGTGTTCCTGGCAATGGTTTCTGCATTCGGAAAAGAACTGTTTATGGTAATAGTCTCTGTATACCAGAAAGAACTCTGTTGCCAATTTGACTCTGACTTTCACTTGTTGGGTTTATCATGTGCACTGTCTTGTGTGTCCCTGGGTCTGGCAGGCCTTACTGTGGGCTGGGAGGCTCATGGGTCAACCCAAAAGCTGTCCCCCTGAGAGCCGGAGGGTGGGTAGGCCGTCCTGTGAACTGGAAGGTGGGTAGGCCGTTCTGAGCGCTGTCATCCTGAGCAGGAGTAATCGGGATGGGTTGTCCTAGAGATGGCCGGAAGGTGTGTCAGCGGCTGAGAGCCAGAAGGCGCATAGGAGCAGGTTGAGATCCAGAAGGCTTGTGAGCTCCCCTATATGCGCCATCGTCCCAAGGAAGGGGACTGGTTATTCGAGACGTGGCCTGGATGTCTGTCAGGGTACTCCACAGGCCGGATGGCACGTCTGGGTGGGTGGGAGCCAAATGATATGTAGGGGTAGACCAAGAGCTGGGAGGCAGGCCGTTCTCAGCACTGTCTCCCCGGGCAGGTACTGGGACGGGCTGTCCTAGAGGTGGTCGGAAGGGCAGTTAGGGAAGCCGGAAGGTGGCTGGGCCGTCCTGATTTGCAGTCGTCCTGTGAGGGGTGGAGAAACAGGACAGGCTGTCCTAGAGGTGGCCGGAAGGTGCATCAGGGCAGACCTAGAGCCAGGAGAATGTGAAGACTGCAGATGCTGGAGATCAGTTGTGTGCGCCACTGGGAAAGCATAGCGGGTCAGGCAGCATCCAAGGAGTAGGAGAATCGACGTTTTGGGCATAAGCCCTTCATCGGGATGTAGAGCCAGAAGGGGTGGAGGAGTGAGTTGCCTTTGAGTAGCCAGATGGTGGGAGGGACAAGTGGGTTGCCAGGGGTGTCTGATATGTGCACTGTTTTATTTGGTTTATTGGACTGCCTATATGTGATTGTGTGACTAGGCAGAGGACTTTCACCTATATGTGATTGTTTACTGTTTCCTTTTTTGATATGAGGTGGGATTTGAAGTTCGTCCTCTTTTCCCTGTGAACTAGTAGCACAATCTGGCTTTGCTGCCCATTTCCCCTGTAAATTGCTGTTTCTTGTAAACTGCTGTCTATTGTTAACTGTTTGTAATTTGTACTGGTTAATAACTTTTTTTAAAAAAAAAGAACAGGAGTGTCAGGCATCCTGTTCACTGAGGGAGCTGGATCAGTGTCAAGGACTCTCTACGTGTAAATAGTGGGTGACTTGGTGTAGCTATTCAGGCATCTGTAGAGTATTTATCAGAGAAAAATGGAAGCATTTGCTACTTCTAGACATCTGGGTGAAAAAACAAGCATTTACTCATGGTACATGCTGTCCAAGAGCTCCATCTGGTGTTTGTGGCTAGAAGTTAACTTGATCTATTTGGATTTCCACGAAGACTGAAATTGTAACTCTTTCTCACCCAGTTGTTTGCACCTATTACACTTCTAAATCTTCCCAGCACTGATGAAAAGTCATTAACCTAAAATGTTGGCCAAATATAATGTGAGCCAAGAAACTGAAGAACTGGTGTGAACCCCATGCCATTTACCACAGATTCAATCAAATGCATATCTGGAATAGTATGAGGCTTTCCATACAATCAAGCCCACAGAATAGGAGAAATTTCATGTCCAACAACTGCAAGTCAGTCAAAGACTAGCAGTTCTCCAGTTATAGTTCACTGATGGGCAGTAGTGACCACTGCCAATTATATCTTGGGGATCATCGCTGGAGCTTCTGGTAGAGGGGAGTGGCGGCAGGATGTTGAGGGGTAAATGGGTGAATGCAAGGATGTTGTGAAAAGGTTTAAGCAACCTTTCCCTGCCCTATGCCAGGTCTTTAAGATACAGCAGCAGACAGCCTGAGAACAAAGAGCCCTTTTGATTAGGCTGAAGAAAACCTGACAGAATTTGATAGCAGTCTCCCTGCTAGTTGAATCCCTGCTACTTAAGGGTCTAAATTGGCTTGCACATGGATAAGCGGCCTCTATCCTTCCTGCTTGGAGTTTGATCAAGGGGAGATAGGAAGGTACCTCAGACCTCAGCACTTATTCTCTGGCACAACAAATGCCTCTCTTGACATGAGCACTAATTTCCAAAAATTATCTGTGTTCCTCTTTCTAAAAATGCTGCCAGATATGCAGAACATTTCCATCATTTTCTGCTTTTTACTTATTGCAGTCACTGAATACTGTTCTTGGTCTCATTATGCTATGAAGGAATATTTATAGAGTCTGTGGCATTACGTCAATATCTGTGATGTATACGGTCTTATTAGCATACCACATGGACAGACTTGACCTTTTGTAATACTCACAGGATTTTTGAGTTTTGAGATGTGCATTTAAAATGGGACCAAAAGTATACAAAGTAATGCATGACATATTCAATACAATATCAATAGAGGAAAGAGAATTAAATATTGATGGAGAGATAAGCAGACACATACCTTTGCAGATGATGTTGTACAAATTATTTAATTTGTTAAACATGGAAAGTACAAGTAAATACCCTTAGAAGTATATAAAGGCATCAGACTGTAAATGCAGAAAGGAAAAACAATATTTGGCATTTAAGACTGAAGATACTATACAAATTAAAGTGCGAAATAGAACAAGTAACTAGAAATTTCTGGACCAAAGCAAGTTTATAGTGTAAATGAAAATATACTGAGTAGGATCAGAGCTGTATGATGTTGCTTTGAGGTAGAAAGTAATTCTGTAATAAGAGAACAGCACTGCCAGTCAGGAGGAGGATGTGTGATTACTGTCCGACTGACTGAAATATGGTGTGGAATCATGGACAACTGCAAAATACTGTGTATAAAATTTGTACACAGTTCTGAAAGCAGTGGTAAGTCGGATGTTACACATCAGTTTGGGATAAAATTAGCTACAATGAAATATGCCATAAAACTGGGATTAGGGACTGGTGTCATTTATTTGGTTTACTAGAACAGTGGTTCGGATTGCTGCCCCTCAGCACCAGGGATCCGGGTTCAACTCCACCCTTGGATGACTATATGTGTGGAGTTTGCACGTGCTCCCAGTGTCTGCATGAGTTTCCACTGGGTGCTCTGGTTTCCTCTCACAGTTCAAAAATGTGCAGTTTCGGTGGAGTAGCCATGCTAAATTGTCCATAGAGTTCAGGGTTGTGCATGGGGAAATGCTCAGTTACAGGAATAGGGTAAGAGGGAGTGAGCCTAGATGGGATGCCCTTCATAGGGTCAGTGTGGACTCGAAGGACTAAATGACCTACTTCCACACTGTAGGGGTTCTATGATCCTCGATGTTCATCCACAGATAGATGAGTTGTTCTTGAGTCAGATATGAGGTTTATTTACAATCCTAAATACAAAGTTATAATGTCAGAGATCTGTATACTATCTAGATTGTTTGCTTGCTAATGTTATTGTATGTTACACGTGTAATAGGGTCAGTCAATTATGTAAGTGTAGTAATTGATGATGGAGAACACATGTTTTTATGTTGTGTAACTATCTTCAAGGTACAGGCCTGCCTGGTCTGGAATCTGTACCATAATACAAAAAGGGCATCTTTCAGAATGTAAAACAAACCAAATGGAGATGGTCTGGCATGTTTCTTTATATTAGGTGGACAAAAAGGTGAATGGATTGGCATTCAAGAACAAGAAAGAAGAAGGCGGAGGCAAAGAGATGGCATAACGTCATAGGACCCTGTGGGTGGGAACAAGGAATAGAGATGTGAGAAGGCCAACACTCTACACAATGAATAAAATGATGAAACAGAGTGATTAAGTAGCAGGATCCAGTTCTTTGCAGAACCATAGAGATCAGTAAGGCACAGATTTTCACTGAGCTACTTAATCAGCTAGGCAGCGCTCTACTTTCAGGAATGGAACATCAGCCAGCTCTTCTCTTTCCTATCCCTCTTCTATCTGGTCCTTTTAAAGTTGAAGCCTATAGAATTGAAGGGAAGTTATTTAGCCTGGGTAGGAAAGTAGCTGAAAAGTAAGAGTTGGAATAATGTGCATTTTCTCCAATTGGCAGGATGTGACTAGTGTCCCAGTGTATTTAATAATGAGACCGATGATAGGATTCATATTTTCAGATGTCACAAATATAAATGGCACTGTAAGCAGTGTGGATAGAATCAGATATTAACAGATTTAGTAAATGAGCAAAGCTGTGATGAATTAAATGTAGGCTAATCTGAGGTTATCTACTTTCTATGTGCAAAGTTCTTTGACTTATTCTTTATAAGTGATGTAAAGCTCGACATTAAGGTGTTACAAAACGTCCAGACACACAGATCATGAACAGGTACAGAAACTAATCAAAAGGCTAATGTAATATTGTCCTTTTTATATCTAAAGAACTAGAATATGAGTGGATAGAAGTTACACTTCAGCTGTACAAAATACAGATTACACCATACCTGGAGCAAACAATCCTGGGCAGCATATCTTAAGGATTGATTAGCCTTGGGGGAAAAAGTGTAGGTTTGTCAGAATGATACCTGGACTACAAGGAGAAATGAAACAAACTAGAATTGCAAATGTGGAATTTAGAAGTTTAGATTAGATTAGATTAGATTAGATTAGATTACTTACAGTGTGGAAACAGGCCCTTTGGCCCAACAAGTCCACACCGACCCGCCGAAGCGCAACCCACCCATACCCCTACATTTACCCCTTTAACCTAACACTACTGGCAATTTAGCATGGCCAATTCACCTGACCCGCACATTTTTTGGATTGTGGGAGGAAACCGGAGCACCCGGAGGAAACCCACGCAGACACGGGGAGAATGTGCAAACTCCACACAGTCAGTCGCCTGAGTCGGGAATTGAACCCGGGTCTCTGGCGCTGTGAGGCAGCAGTGCTAACCACTGTGCCACCGTGCCGCCCACGAAGTTTGAGGTGATTTGATCAAAGTAATTCAAGATATTGAGAAAAACAAATAAGATTGATAATGAAAAGTGATTTTTGTTGGATGAAGAAACCAGCATCGGGGACATTGTTTAAAAATTGTTTCAGGTTTGAAACTAGAAAACACTTCTACAAACAAAAGGTGGTAGAAATTTAGAACGTTTTTCTTGAAAAGGCGATAAGTGCTTGATCAATTGCAAAGGTTAATTCTGAGTTTGACCGATTTAGGTTAAGCAAAGATATTAAGAGACATGAGGCATAGGTAGGTTGTGAACTTAGGTTGCATACCAGCCATAAGCCCATTCCTAATTGTGCTCTGCTGATAGAGTGTGTGAAGAGATAATTGTTTTGTTTCAGATTATACTCAAAATAGCCATGGTAAACAAAAATAGCTATAGGTATTTATACGTAATACCAGCAGAGAGCAACAAGACCTCATTGATGCATTTAGCATTTACTGAAACATTACTTCGTCAATCCTCATTCCATTCTTTTTGATCCTTCTTGTGCTATCCCTTACCCAATGCATTCCTTTCACCCCTTCATGTTAGTTCAGGCCCATCTCCCATTCTCCATTCTGTTCCTCACATGTCACTGCATTGCCTATTTAATACCCCCACCTCCCAAAGGACTTTTGGACGAGGGTGGACCAATGTAACTGGGTGGAAATGTGCAGGGCAGAAATCCCACCATCTTCCTGCGCCCCCGCCCCAAATTAAGTCTAAGGCAGGAAGGCCTACCAGCCACTTAAGGACCTCCACCCTAACTCTGCTAGTAAACAGCAAACCTCAGCCTTCCGGAAGAAATATCCGCTGCTAACTAGAGTTCTGAGCTTGCTATTGATCCCTTCCTTCCCTCAGCTGGGAGCCCTTCTCGCAGAAACGTACGCCCCACTTATGTGTCTAAAGAGGATCTATTTCTGATCCTTAGTATAGGTCCTAGTGCAATACCAGTAATGCCCAATTCTGTCAGTGGCACAAATAATGCTGCAAAGATGATTCACCAGCAGCTATTGCAAGCAGGCTATCACATTACTGGGGCCTGAATACATTTGGAGGGCATTGTCTGGGTAACTGCCTGATTACTTCAGATTAGCTTTAGACCTCCAGTACAAAAGTGATTTGGAGCATCCACCAGCTTGCCAACCATTGCCACTTTACCCCGATTCAGTTGCTATGACTGCGTTTTGTCCATTAACCCTGCATTATTACTTCATTCCCTTCCATGGAAAGAGGCAGCGAGAAGGAATATGTGGGGTAGCTTGAAGTTGGCTGGCTGTGAACCATGGAGTAATGTCCCTACTTCTAAACAAGGAAGCCTGAGTTCAAGTACCATTTGTTCCAGAACTGTCGTAACATCTCTGCACAGGTTGACCAGAAAATATCTCTAAGTGCTTCCCAAACCTTTTCCCATGACCTCAGTTGAAGGATTGAAAGTTGTTGGGGCTCCAAGTCAGAACTGAGAGTTGACAGTGTGTTGCTCGAAAAGCACAGCAGGTCATCCGAGGAGCAGGAAGTCGACGTTTCGGGCCGGAGCCCTTCCAGAATTATGAGAGCAAGGTGAAGTTGACGGTACGGGAGGATTTTGGTTTGTGAACTATACAGATGTTGGCATCTGTGCCTGATTCTATTTCTGTCTCTTATGTACTCACTCGCACTCTTTCTTATTCAGTCATTTACACTCGAGTCATTCACTATTTGTCAAAATACAAAATATTCACTTCCCCACACTCTTCTCTCTGACTCACTCACTTACGTGTCTCTTTCTCTCCTCTGCCACACAATAATTTACTCACTCTTACACGCGCTCACTTTGTTTCACTTTCTCACATATACTCATTCTCTCTCACACTCGCACTATCTATCATACATTTATACTGACTCATATTCTGTCACATATTCACACTTGCTCATACTCTCACTTCTAATACACTCACTCAGTTTCTATCTCACGTGCTTAACTTCTCTCGTTCATACTTTGTTTTCCAAGTGTTGCGCTATTAAATCGTTTACAGTTGATGCTAGCATCAAGGGAGGCAAGACTTTGAGGTCCAAGCACAAAGTCACACGCAGCCATTGATACTAGTTGAGAGCTGGGACATAGTCAGGCAGCCTCTTGAGGTAGTCAGATTCAGAATTCTATTTTCATCAGGGGTAACGAGCTGAATGTTTGACTGCCACCAGTTGTCTTGACTCTTTGTGCTCTATTGTGGACTGTTTGCTCCTGAAATGAGAGAATGGGTGTATTAAGAAAGGTGAAAGTAGGTGGCTCAACTGTTAGTGCTGGTGCAGGTGGGAAAAAAGTAGCAAATTGTTCCAAGTAGATAAGTAGGCAGCACAGGGGCCTTGGTGGTGTGAGGTGAGGGAAAGCAAATGAGGCAAGATTTTTAGGTAATAATGTGTGGTAGTGAATGAACTTAGTGTGAGGTGGGTGCCATATCAGGATTGAGGAGTGAGGTGGCAGAGACAGAGGACCCTTAACCTGGCAGAGGGTCAAAAATTATTGAAGAATCCATCCATCAGGACCTCCAGGTCCTCCTCTGCAAAGTGGGACATCAATTTCTGCTTATCTGATTCATCTGGGAAATATATCGTGGATCCTGTAGGGCAGTTCCTATAGCACTTGACCAGATGCACAATGGTGTTTTAAAGAAAGCACTGCCGTCATGGTTGATGGTCCAGACTTTCCCAGCAATGGCATGTTCCACTGGGTATGACAGATGGTAGAATTGGGCTAACGTCGGACATGACTCTCAGTATGAGAGCGGGTAGGTAACTAATAAGGAGAATTTCAGATGATCTGGCAAGAAAACCCACAAGGCCTTGCAGAGAGAGACTCTCTGTGAAACTCCATGCTGTAAACACAGCCAAAAAAACTAAGATTCACCTCCATTGGCCAAACAAACCAAATAAGCTGTCAAGAGCCAGTTTGGAATGCCCTTTACAAGTGTGTGTTATTGACAGAGTTTTGAGAGTACTGAAAACAATTTAAAATATTTTTCCAGTCTACAGATACATTCTGTTGTATTAATGTGGTGGAGGCTCCTTCAAAGACATGTTAATTACCCTTTCCTTTAAAAGATATTGGTGAATCACACAATAATTATGACATCAGAGCATATAAACCCTTTCATACAGATTATGATATAATATGACTCAGCATTATACATGCTCAGTACAGCTATGCATAGCTACACAAGCAATCTTGGTTAGTTTTGATAAGCTTCCTGACTAAATCCTCTAGGTTTTTTTTTGATTGCATGAACGTGCTAGAACTTCCAAACAAAGCTGATCTAAGTCGAATAGCCAATTTTCATCGTTCAAAAATTATAATTCACATATAAAGCTGCAAGTTCTTCTGAAACGTTTCTTCAGAGTCTAAGTAGCAACATTAAGACAGACAAGAGTTAGAAGAATACAGCGCAGTACAGGCCCTTCGGCCCTCGATGGGCCGAAGATTGTTTCTTCACCATGCACGATCTGTTCAAGTCCTTGCAGCATCATCTCCATCTAAAGATCGACTGACCGCAAAGGTTGAGTTAGAGGTGATAAAGGAGAGAAAACATCAAAGATGAGCATTGAAAAATCTACAGGACACTCAGCCTCACAGAATAACATATATTCCCCTAAAATGATTCTTCAGAAGCCCTTTCGTAAGAGGATGTCTGCAATTCATTCTCACAATGACACATATAGCATTATCCAACTTATAGGTGAGGGAGTATATGGGGAGGTGACCTGCTGTTGTAAAAGAAGCACTGGTCAGTTTGTTGCTATTAAGACTGTAAAATATGATAGTTGCAGTGCTGCAGAAGTCAGAATGTTGAAACTCTTGCAAGATATGGATGCAGACAAGTTTCATATTGTAAATTTTCTTGAATGCTTCCACAGAAATGCAAAGTCTTACCTTGTATTTGAACTTTTGGAGCAAAACTTGCAAGACTTCCAAAAGGCTAACAACTTTGCCCCTCTCCCTGTCAAGCATGTTCGGACCATTGCCATGCAGTTGCTGAAGGCTTTGGAAAAGCTTAAGGATTTGTCTATTATCCACACAGACATCAAGCCAGACAATATCATGTTAGTAGAGCATATGCGATTTCCGTTCAGAGTCAAAGTGATTGATTTTGGCTCAGCCAGTTTACTGCCTGAGGTTCAGCATATTCAAGGTATATATTTAGCTTATCCATTTCTTAATAACTCTGATATTGAATATCTGGATTTATTCAACTTCTCTGTAGAAAGAAGAAAGATTTCAGACAACTTATTTTATTCCAATTTTACTCATTGCAGAAAATTTGACTCTTAATGAGGTATGGTATCTCTCTCATATCTTGGTGAAATAACCATTCTCAATATTTCAACTTGAAGAAAGTGCTTGTGGACTTTGACCAAGTCCAAACTGTCCTCAAAGCTATTGCGTTTTCAAGGGAAAAGACGAGTTACTGGATTAAAATGGGAAAGTTATGCGTTCTTCCCTACAGCTATCCAATGGAAGCTGGTGACAGTTGTATTGTCAATACTGTAACCTGGCTGAGCTAAGTAGCATTAACTGAACATCAAACCTGTGACTACCTCTGAAGTGCCTTAATCCAGGCAGTTCTCGGGGAAACCTTGACATCTTTTTACAAGGAACCCAATTATATGTGGTAACTAAAGGTGATGTATATTTATCAGAATTAGTTATAAAATTCTCCGTAGTTTCAGTGCCTGTAGTTTTATTTTTATCTATATATCTTAGCAATCTCATTGTTTTGCTGCCTGTCCTCTTTGTAACTTGATTAAGTGATTCTTCTCTTCAACTGGTTTACAAATTCCAATTTTCTCAGCATCTAACATTTCTGATCCCTTAGTACTGAATAGTTCAGTGACTGTAAGGTGTCTAAATAGTTTTTTACTCTACATCATTGGCTTAATCATTCAAATGTTTCTGATTGGTCCAATGCTTCTATTTTTCTTTTGATTGGCTCAGTGATCCTGTTGTTTCTTATTGGGTCAATGATGCTGGTGCTTCTGATTGGCTCATTGACTCTATTGCTTCTTGTAATGCATGGGGTTGAATTTGAATGTTTTGACCAGAGGACAGGAAAGTTGATGGGCAGCTGTTGGATTGAAAAGAAAACCACCTTTCAACCATAATACAGTACAGACAGATTAAAGAAATGGAAGTAGAACTCCCAACCCTCAGTAGGAGTATCCTTTCCCTCTGGAGCTGGTAGGCAATCTAATTGGCCTGCAGCTCTAGCAATTACAGCAATAACAAGAAGTCATTAGTGGACTCTGCATGGAATGCAACCAATCCCAATAAGAAGGAGTCATATATTGCAGAGTTTGTAAATTGGAGGTATTAGCCAGTAAGTGTTTGGCTTAATGATGGCAGTTGCAAAGGGTAATGATTCTGGAGAGCAGGCTGGTAGGAAGAAGTTGGTGTTAACTTTGAGAAGATGCTTCTGATGCACAAATGGCGGTGTCTCTGAAGATAGCAACCTTGGTTCCATCCTGCAATTTTAGAAACCTTGCTGGTAGGAAGAAGTTGGTGTTATCTTTTGAGAGGATGCTTCTGATGCACAAATGGCAGCGTCTCTGAAGATAGTAACCTTGATTCCATCCTGCAATTTTAGAAACCTTTCTGAAAGTATGTCTGTCCCAAATAGCATAAGCAGTGTATTATTCAAGTCACTAGGTTTGTGAACAAAGACACAATATTTTTAAGATTTTTGACCTGTATTCATCAGGAAAATTCAAACTATTTATTTAAGGGAAAAAAGTAATATCTGCTGTTAAGACGAGAATTGGAAAGTGAATTCTGATTAGTAGAGGTGTTGCCAAAGAGTGTTCAGTAGTTAATGACTGGACTTTGCAGTCTGCTTTGAAAACAACAGAAAAACAAAATGTACACAAACATGTATACTGCACCTCGGCAAAAAGAGAATAGGCTGGTTTGAAATTTAAACCATGCTTTGCTATTAAATGTCAGCCATTATTAACTGGTACATTCTCTAGATCTGTCCTGGCACATGAATGGCACCTTCAGTATCATGATGGCTTGAGCATGACCACTATATCATGCTTATTCGGCTTCAATTGTACTTTACCTCCATATCGGTGACATGTCTTTAGAGACTAGATCTTATCTCAAAAGTACTATCCACTGATCTTCCTTGGAGGTATGAATATCTTTAGGAGGCTTGACTGCTGCAGAATGAAGATGTTATGGCAGCTTTCAGAATATCATTCACTTACAGGCACAATATTCTTTCAGTCTTTCCATATCACCTGAATATCTGAATGAGTGGAATACAATCTTAACAATGGGTCATATCCCCAAATTACCTACAGACATGCTGAATGTTTGAGTAAGAAAATTTGTTTTTCTATTTTTATTAAATGATGTATAAACCAGAGATGGTTTAGAGCGCAGTTAAGTAACTGCCTGAACATTCCTGTATGGGATCACACTCCACTCCAAGAATAATAATGGAATATCATACATGAAATTTCAGAGTACCACTTCAAAGGAAGAGATACTATGAAAAACTGAACTATTTCCTCTTACCTACATAGCCAGATTGCATTCACAATGTGAGGTAAAATAAAGCAGTCTGGGTGAAAGACCTGTTTCCATTTTCCCAAGCTGCAAATTTGTCAAAATTAACAACACCTCTGTGCATGTTCTAGTCTAGTGTTCTGCTAGTATACTAGTCTGGTATTTTGGTGCTAATGTGCCAGGATGGTGCTCCAGAACAAGTGTGCCAATTTAGTGTTTTAAGATTAGTTTGTCTGTTTGGTGTTCTAGTATTGGTGTGCTAGTCTGGTGTTCTATGCTGGTATACTAGTATAGTATTCCAGTACTAATGTCTTAGTGTGTTTTTCTAGCGCTGCTTTCTTAAGTTCGAGAGCTGGTGTGCTCATCTCGTGTTCTAGTGCTGGTGTACTGGTCTAGTGTTCTACAGCTGGTGTGCCAGGCTAGTGTTCTACTGGGTGCGAGTGTTATGTTCTAAAACTGTTGTACTAGTCTGATCTAGTGCTAATGAAGTAGTCTGGCTTTTTTTAGAGCTGATGCACTATGCTGTTCTAGTGCTAGTATTGTAGTCTGGTGTTTCAATGTTGGTGTGCGAGTCTGGTGTTCTACAGCTGGTGTGCCATAGTGGAGTTCTATTACTAGTATAGTAGTCTGGAATTCTAGAACTTGTGTACCAATCTAGTGCCAGTGCAATCGCCTGGTGTTCTAAAGCTGGTCTGATGTTTCAGTGCCCATGTAGCAGTTTAGGGTTCCACATCTGGTACATTTGTCTGGTGTTCTGCTGCTAGCCTGCTAATCTAGTGTTCTAGTGCTAATGCATTAGTCTGGTGGTCTAGAACTGGTATACTAATAGTCTGGTATTCTAGCGCTGGTGAGCTAGTATGCTGTTGTAGTGCTGGTGTACTAGTCTGATGTTTTAGTGCTAGTGTAGTAGTCTGGTCGTCTTTGGCTGGTGTGCCAGGTTGGTGTTCCAATAGCGTGCTACTCTGTTATTCTAGAATAGGTTTCACCACACTTGTACACCAATGAATCTAGTATTAGTGCAGTAGCATAGTGTTCTAAAGCTGGTGTACAGTTCTGTTCTCATGCTGGCATGTTAGTCTGGTGTATTAGAGGCGAGAATGTGGTGCCTGAAAAGCACAACTGGTCAGACACCATCCAAGGAGCAGGAGAATCAACATTTAGAGTATAAGCTCTTCATGAATGATTTATTAATCTGTTCTCTAGTGCTACTGCAGTAGTCTATACTGGTATACCAGCTCTAGACCACTAATCTGATGGTTTAATACTAGTATATTGTTCTGGTCCTCTAGAGCTGGTGTTCCAGTCTGATGTTGTACTACTGGCACACAAGTCTGGTATTTTGGAGCTGGTGTATCAGTCTGGTATTGGTGTCCTGGTCTTAATGTTCTTGTATAATTGGGACTAGGTGCTGTAAAGGATACTGCTAAAAGACATCTAAAAGTTTACCCTGCATTGCAGATAAAAGAAAGAATGGGAAATCTTTTTCTTTGATTGCTGGAAGGAAGTAGCCAGTCAAAGCCATAGTCAAACAAGAAACTAGAGAACTCCTTTCAACTAATTTGCAGAACAAAGAATCTGAAAACCAATTGCCAACTACCAGAATCAATGCTACTGGAAACATCCAACTTGATAGCTATAATTTTCCATCCCCATTTACCCCTAACTCCTGTTATCTTTTTACTCCCTTCTCATCTCAAATGTGTCTATAGATGTGATACATTTTTTATTATTCCTCACATTTTAGTGATTAATAAAATAATTCTTTGTCTAAATCAAGAAAGCCTAGTTAATGCGCTCCTTTTAAAATGTTAAATCATTGGAGCTGGGATTTTTTAAAAAATTAACCTTGTTGCGACCAACAGAGGCAGGAGGGTGCAGGTTGATTAAGAATGGGAGCCAGCTCTGCCCTTGTCCCTGGGATCATAACGGATTGGGGACCTTTTGCTGGGAACCGGTCTTAACAATCCATTTTGATCGCAATATTTTGCGGTTAGATCTGAGATGCCTTGATTAAACCATGGCTGCAATCTGTAGCTATCCCTACATGTAGGAACAGCTCTACAAAATCCATGGTGTGTGTCACTTGGGAAATGCATTGTACGCAGTGGATTGTGCGATTCTACAGATGTCACTGGCAGATCTCTTAAGGGATGAAAATGTGTTGCTGGAAAAGCGCAGCAGGTCAGGCAGCATCCAAGGAGCAGGAGAATCGATGTTTCGGGCATGAGCCCGAATTAGGAAGAAGGGCTCATGCCCAAAACACCGATTCTCCTGCTCCTTGGATGCTGCCTGACCTGCTGCGCTTTTCCAGCAACACATTTTCAGCTCTGATCTCCACCATCTGCAGTCCTCACTTTCTCCTAGAAGATCTCTTAAGGGAGCCAGAGGTGAAAATATTCAGGCTGTTGTGACCTTGCCCACATCATGACCTGAAAGTCTGTGCCTCCTGAGATCCTGTTGCAATGTTGGCGATCATAACCTCCTGCAGGTGGCAGCTCTGCTTGTTCTATCTGCCCTGTAGCATAGCAGGTAGAAATGTGTTACGACTGTTTGTTTGTTTTTTGCTGTTACAATTGGTCGTTACCCCTTAAAAGACCTGCATTGCAGTTCCCATGCTACTGGGAATGCTAACAGCTGCTAATTGCAGGGTGATAGCAAAACTTCCACCATAATAAGTCTTGGTAACACACTTGAAAGAGTCCTGTAGATAGAGGCTTTCCAGTTAAACAAAGAAGCGGTTGTCATGTCTTGGTGCTTAAAGGCTCTCCAGCCTATCTATCACTGCTCAGTCCCATCAATCCCTGCAGTCCTCTCACCTTGTTTAACCCAATGAGTTCCAGAAGCTTGAAGACTGTTGTCACTTGGTATTGTATCTATAAATATGCACTCCCTCGACCAGTAGCAGTAATATGCACTGCAGTAATTCATAAGACTTTTTAGACATTAGTTTCCAAACCCACTACTACTATTGTATAGATAGACAAGAGCAGCAGATACATGAAAACACCAAAATCTGCAAGTTCTCCTCTGAGCCACTTACCACCTGACTTGGAAATATATCACCATCTCTTCAATATCACTGGATCAAAATTCTGGAATTCCTTTGTTAACAGCATTATGGCTGTCTCTATACTGAATGAATTGCAGCAGTTCAAGAAGGCAGATCACCACTGCCTCATCAAGAGCAACTAGGAATGGGCAGTAAATATTGTTGTTAAATTAGTGGTAGACAGGATTCACTATCGGATGGCAGCCGAAAAAAAACAAAGTCCCTACAGGTTTGATCATGGGCTTATAGGGTGAGCTCTCCTTCAAAGACAATCAGTCATGCCTAATTTGAGGGATTGTCATCAGGACATCAAGTAGGTCTGCTGAGAGCTACTTGCTACAGAATCCCTTCCCTTTCTCCCACAGCCCCCATCACACTTGAACTCGCTTTTTGCCTGTGATCCCTCAATGATCCAGCGCTTCTAGTGCATGCAGCAGCTGCCTCCTCTCCCGGTGTCCATGATAGCAATGGAGAGCCGGCAGGTCTGGATGCTGGGACTTCTGATCCCAGAGTCCTTAATCTTGGGAAGGCCCAAACTGGCTACTTGGATACCTGATGGGCACAATTACAGTGGGCTATCAGATGGGGGAACTCACTGGACTAAGTGGGCACAACAAACAAATCCTTTTAGAGTTGTTGTGGGTCCCTGGGGCTTCCTCATTCAAAGGCAGTCAGTGCTTGATCTAAAGGTACAATGCCCTGTGAAATAACTCCACCCTGTCACCAAGTCACCCTTTATTTCCATGTGCATAGTACAGACTGTGACCCAGCTTGCTTAGAACTGCTCTGAGAGTGAGTAGAACCCTTGAAATTTCTATTTATATCTATCAGCCACGAGTCTCTGATTGGAGCCCCAATCAGAGGACTCATATACTTGGCTGACCTTGTTCCAATTACTACATCCTTCCCCCTCTAAGTTCTGGGACATAGACCTGTTCTTTATCCTGTAGCTTTTCCTGGGACATTTTGCATCAGGTCCGGTTCCTCCAACTGTGCCTTGGATACTAGCAGTGTGGAGAAAGTGAGGATTGCAGATGTTGGAGATCAGACTTGAGAGTGTGGTGCTGGAAAAGCACAGCAGGTCAGGCAGCATCCCAGGAATAGGAGAATCGACATTTTGGGCAAAAGCCCTTCAACAGGAATGAGGTTGAGTGTACTAAACCATAGCCTGCCTCTTGCTCCTCAGGTAGCAGTGGCGTTGAGGTCTTTGACATCTGTCGTGTCCATCTTGTCCTGAGAGATTTCTTCAGCAGAGGGGGAGAACCTACTGGTTCTGACAGCCTTGTCAGATGTTCTGAAGGGCCAGGTATGTTTTGCCCCTGCCCTGTTTGCAAGGTTGCAGCTTTCATGTGATCCAAGTGCTTGTGCAGGACTGACTCTCCTACCTGACCTTGGAAGTCATGGGGCTTGACCTCTTATCGACCATGCCTCTTAACCATGGGAATGGTCCAGCATGGGGTTCGACAGTAAACTTCAACCCCAAAGTAAATTGCCTCTCTCGCTTAGAGGAGTCTTGTGCCTGGCATTAGCATTCCTGATGCAGTTTCAATAAACCCCCACCCCCACCAATGATCAGGAAGATCAAAATTGAATTGAATTGTAACATTTATTGTCCCACGTACTCAAATGCCATGAACTATACAGACTCCTCCCCCCATTAGTAACTCTGCTGGAGCTGTCAGTATAGTTCCATGAGGGGTGATCCTATAATCAAACAGCAACCGGGTTAATTTGGAACTGAGTGAAGCTGTAGGCTGTTTCTTTAAACCTGCCTTTAACATTTGGACTGCTGTTTCCATCAGCCCATTGGATGGTATGAAGCTTTCCTTACATGCTGAATGCTATTCAACATTAGAAAATAGTCAGATGCGCTGCTGGTAAATGATGGTCCATTGTCTTTGACCAACACCTCTGGGAGTCCATGTTTTCAACAGATGCTCACAACTTTTCAATCATCATCCCCATGTTTGATGCATGAACTCTATGCCCATCCATGCACTTTGAGTGGGCATCCACAACGACTAAGAGCATTGAGCCCATGAAAGGACCAGCATTGTCAATGTTAACCCGAGTCCAGGGGTTGCCCAGCTATTCCCATGAATGTGGGGGGCTGCTGGCAGTAATTTTTGTCCTTGGCACTCTACCAGTGTACCACCAACAGGGCTATGGCAGCTTCCAATCCTGACCACCAGACTTAACTTCTTGCTAACATCTTCATTTTGGAAACCCTCGGATGACCCTAGCGAAGTTCAGCCAGTATCTGGCAGCAACCTTTACTCGGGACTATCACTCTCACTCCCCATAATAATATGCCATCCTCTGTGATGATCTGGTCTCGCAGGGTCCAGAATGGTTTCAATTCTGGTTGAGATTGCCCTTTGCTTTTCCCCACCACCACCAGCTGTTTCAGTTTTGCCAAGACAGGATATTTTTGTGTCCCCAATCTGATATTGTCAGTGGTGACCGGAGGGGGTCCTGAAAGCTTAAAACCAGAACAGACTCTTCCAGTGGCTGCACCAGTGGGAGCTGGCTCAAGGCTTCCATTTGCCACCTAGCCTCCCAGATGTGTTCCAACTTGTAATTGTACATTCTCAAAATAACAGCCTAATGCTGAAGCTATGGGCAGCATGGCCCTGTCCTCTTTAAGTTGTTCTAGCAAGGGTTTGTGCTCCACTATTGGTGTAATTTTATCACACCATTGATGACTGCCAAACCTCCCTTCTCTATCCGGGCATATTTTCGTTCGGCATTGGCCAAAGTTCAGGAAGCACATGCTATCAGGCTAGGCCACCAGTGAGCTAACACTATCCGAAACCGTATGGGGAAGCATTGCATGTCAGCATCACATCTCACTCAGGATTATAGTGTGCTGTCACCTGAGACAATAATAGCTGCTGCTTCACGCTCCTACCTCTTGGCTGCAAGACCATGCCTAAGGCTGACCATTTTTCAATAGCAAATGTAAGGGTGCCAGGATGGAGCTAGTTTACGTATGAATATTCCATTATAGTTCATCAACCCAAGAAAAGATGTAAGCTCTGGCACAAACTTGGGTGTTGGGGCACCTGTGACCACCCTCACCTTATGTTCCAATGGGTGTAACCTGGTCTTGTCAACTCTGTAGTCCAAGTAGGTCACTTGGGGTGCCCGGAGCGCATATTTTTCCCTCCTAAGGCATACTCGCGCCTTGGAGAAACTATTTCCAAGTTCTCTAAAAGCTGTTTATTGACCTTCCTAGTTATTAATATGACATCCAGATAAATGGGGACCTGGGATCGACCTTAGAAAATGTTCTCCATTGTCCAAAGGAAAATAGCACAGGCTGGTGATATCCCAAAAGGTGGTCTCGTATATTGGTACAAACGCTTAATGGGTATTAATTGTAGCTTACTTTTGGGAATCCACATCTAATTCAATTGCAGCTTGTGAAGGACAGCCACCTCACACACCAGCTTTGCATATAAGTACTGTATGCGAGGGAATTGCATATTTATCCAGCTGCAAAAAAAACCATTTTGCCATTTGTTTGAAATCCCCAAAAGATTAACCAACCATCGTACCAACTGGTGATGTCCATTTCACAAACTACCTTGGTTTGGTGTTTCCTTTGCGTTCCAGCCTCCTGGTTTCTGCCTCTAATTTGGCCCAGAAGGAAAATGGCACAAGGCAAGCCTTGCAGAATTGTGAGCTTGCTTCTTGGTCAACATGTAAGCTGACATTTGGCCCTTTGATACTCCTTAGACATTCCTGAAAAACTTATAGGCTATTCATTAGACCTTCACTGAGGCAGCCATTTTCTAATAAAAAAAAATTGAGCCAATCAGATTTAATATTCCTCAACCAATTTTGCCATATCAAGCTTGGGACTGAGCCTTTTACTACAATTGGTGGTAACTGAATCAGCTGCTTCTCAAAAGAGACCGGAACTGAAGTCAGGCCCTTAATCTTTAAGGATTCCCCGGTATGGGTCCTTAGCTTGGCCAAGGTTTTACACAAACTTAAGAATTGGAGTCCAGAATAAATTTTGGTTCCACAATCACTGACACAGCTGCCTCCATTAGAACTGGGTGACCACTAAGCCAGGCATTTATTTTGATTAGTTCTGATTTGGATGTTGCTAAGCAATTTAATTGTTCCAAACCAACTGTAGATGGACTTTCCTGGGTGTGCACTCCCCTGCATACTAGTCCATGAGTTTTCTTACTCAGTTCAGGCCTAATGGGACTCTTGCTGTCTCTGATCCACAAACCAGCAACAACTACAATGGCCTGCCAGCCCGGATCCTCGTGAAAATTTTAACCATTTAGCCAAGGCTTGGCTTTGTTTTGGGGTTTTACATTGGGCTGACCTAGTGTCCCTCTGTTAAAAGATATGTCCTGAGTGAGGCTGTGCAATTGCCTTCACTCAAGTGGTGTTCCCCAAGTTCAGTTGGATTGGCTAGTGTGTCCACTTCTTTTGGAATATCCTGTAACTCATAAGCTCCACTTGCCACATTTTCTAATGATAAAGCCAGTTGTAGTGCCTGTTTGAAGTCCAGTTGGGCTTCAGCTAATAGGTGCTTTTGCATGGACACATTGTTTATCCAATCATCAGTCACCCTTTATTTACATCTGCATTGTACATGACAGTGACCCAGCTAGCTCTGAGCTGGCTGACAAAATGAGTAGAACCCTTGATATTCCTGATAATATCTGTCAGCCAAGACTCCCTGATTAGACCAGATTAGTAGCCCCAGTAAGGGAACTCATTCTATGAGGTCCACCTGGATGACTTCATTCTACTCATTACCCACCCTGCGATCTACCCCCTTCTGTTATTCAGCGATGGCTACGGATCCCTTAATGATACTTAGCCTCACCCTGATAAGAGACTAATTCGCCAGCATCTCTCAGCAGCCAAGACTACTGGTCCCTGTGTCCTTAATCCTAAAGAGTCTGTGCGCTGTATAGTTACGTGCCTGACCATTAAAGGAGTTATGCAAGACTTATACCAGCACTCTAAGCATGGGATCAGTCCCTGTCACTTCTGCTAAGTACCATGCTCTTCTGGGGGAAGCTCAGGAGGACTAAGATGATAAATCCTATTTATTTTTAAGCCTGTGCATAGATTTTCTGTTTGGTTCTGCCACAGGATGCACTTAAACCTCAATTGCCCTGCTATACTTACAGTACACCAAATTTAAGTATGATCCGTTCAGAATGGTTCAGTATATTATGGAATATTTGCCTCACCAATGGAAGTCTAGGCTGAGTGGGGTGGGGTGAAGGAATAAAAACAGTACATTTGGCCTCGCACAGAAACTCGATGGGAAGGACATCATGTTTGACAAACCCCATATGACCATGCTAAGTGCCCCTTGATCTTGCTTTTCATTATTTCCTCCTTCAGGATATTTCGTAATGTTTTTACCACATCAGATACCGCATATTTTTATGCCTTTTTTTAAATCTGACTTACAATTCTTTCTGCATTTTGTGACATTTTATGCTGCACACCAGTGTCCAACTACAACAGCAAACCTTTTCCAACATCCTGACACAAAGGATTCCCACAACGTGGAGAAGTGATATACAGTTCATCACTCTCTATTGTTCTCTGCTCTGCTCTGCTGAGAAGTACGATGTTAGTGTACTTAGACACTACAGTAATACAAATCATAACACTTGAGGTTTGAAATTAATATATGGTCTTCCTCTAGTTTTTGAAGTAAAATACATTCAATATTCAAGTATAAATTCAAATTCTATCATTATAAACATTTAATTTTCACTTTAAAGACCCATATATCCAGGCCAGATACTACAGATCTCCGGAGATTCTCTTGGGGTTGCCTTTCTGTGAAAAGCTGGATATGTGGTCCCTCGGTTGTGTTCTAGCTGAACTTCGACTTGGTAAACCTTTGTATCCTGGTAAGAATCAATATGATCAGATCAGAATAATTGTTGAAACCCAAGGTCAACCCCACGACCATCTGCTCAACCAAGCAAGTAAGACTCACCTTTTCTTCAAAAGAAACTCTTATCCTTCATCAGCTCACCAGTGGCAACTTAAGTCATTGTCTGAGTACCAGTCAAAGATGTTTGCACAACCTTTGGAGCCAAGGAGACATAACTTAAAGTCCCTCGATGAGCTTGAAATATTCAGCATCATCGAAACATTGTCCCCAAATGGTGATGATATTGCCGAGTTCCATGATCGCAACAGTATGTTAGCTCTTGTGAAGAGAATGTTGAACTTTGATCCCAAAAATCGCATTTCTCCAAGACTTGCATTACAGCATCCATTCATCACCATGGAGGAACTGGAGAAAAACCATAAAGATACAAAGTATTATGAGCTGTCTGTTCAAAGCCTCGATGCTGCTCTGAATTATGTTAAAACTGAAAATAACAAAAATAATTTTCACCTGCTTCAGAACTGTAATAATTCAAGTACTGTGCACCGTGAGAGTACAGAGGACCAATGCAATCATAGTTACTCCTTTGGAAAAGCAGTCGTTGATAAAAGGGACAATGTCACTTTTGGAAAGTCAAGAAAAAATATGATGCCACCTGGGGGAAAGAGCCATCTAGTTCATGAACCCTTCAGTGCTTGTGCAGGGGATGCCCGACGCCCCCTTTATCCATATCAAGAAACTTGTCACCAAATCTATTGGTCTGTACACAGGCATGTTGCAGAATCAACACCAGGAAATCCTACCAATCCACTTCTGTCAGATCATTCTTTTAGCAGTGTGATTCAACTTGATCTGAAGCCTGATAAGGATAGAAACAGTAATAAGCACTCGATTGTCTTTCCATTAATGAAAGGTCAAGAGAATGGGGACAACAAACCCGAAAAGTACCCAAGATCTTCTATAACGGAGGTAAGACATATAGGAATCTATAAACAGTTGAAAAATGATTATTGGAATTTACTAATCAAATAAATATTACTCATACTTATTAATTTCTGCACGGTTGAAAAATGTCAGTTATTAGTGAAGGGAGGTTCAGAGTATATTTTACATATAGTAAATACAATAAGTTAATAATCATTTAATCATGCTATGTAATGCAGTTTTCTTGAAGAGTAGAGTGTCACTCTAACAACAGAATGCTTTTTGCTCGCCTTCCTCAGGGACAGAATTGAAAGAACGACAAATTTCAAAGGGAATAACAATTTGTACTGGAAGGGAAAAGGGTTATAATTGATTTGCAAGTGGATTCTGGTCGAAATATTGTCATGGAGAATGCACCAGGTGACATTTGTCCCTGAATACGCAGCATGCTTAATTAGTCCCTGTTTGTAAAACTCAGAACACTAGATCCAACAGTAGATTGATTCTGCTGTTAATTTTTTAAGGTCTAAGAATTGCACAACAACTGATACAATACTATCAGTGGGGCTCACAATAGGACTTACTTACACCTGTCAGAAGCTCATGATTTGGAGATGCCGGTGTTGGACTGGGGTGTAACAAAGTTAAAATCACACAACACCAGGCTATAGTCCAACAGGTTTAATTGGAAGCACACTAGATTTCAGAGCACCGCTCCTTCATCAGTTACATGACACTGTAAATTTTTGCTATAAATTCTGTGCCTTACAATTGTGTCTTCCACAACCACCCGATGATGGTGTTGTGCGATTTTTAACTTTGCTAGAAGCTACCAATGTTGTGGCAATATTTAACCAATCAGAATCAACTTACTGGTTTGAATTTAAACAAATGTTTAGGAATGTCTGTTTCCATGGCAACACCTTGAGCAACGAGGAATCCACTTGCCAACTAATTAACAGCCATTCTTCGTGCAGAAGAAATTATCATACAGTTGGTTAGCTCAGTTGGCTGGTTTGTAATACACAGTAGTGTCTCTAACATGTGTTCAATTCCTGCACTGGCTGGGGTTATCATGAAAGTCCCTCCTCTCAATCTCACCCTTGTTAGAAACAAACTCAATAAAATTTTAGACGAGACCAATAAATCTGGAAACAAGACAATTTATTACGGACTTGCAAGTACGGGCTGCAACTGCACAAAGCAATTGAGCGAATTAGACTGGGGTTAGTTTACAATTATACCTTTTGAGCTGAGTGAGGTCACCTCTCCAGACTCCTAATTACCCAATCTCTCTTACTAGGCTATACAACTGCCCATCTTCGCTCCACCCTTGTTACTTCCCCTTTCCCATGTTGGCAACCTTTCTCCCTGTTTGTGCTGACATTTTCATTATTTTGTCGATAGTACATCAAGATATAGTTTAACATTTTGTATCAATACTGCTGGTACATTCCATTCTCCGTACACTTCATCAACTTTGTGTCATTTTTGTACAGCTCAGACATTTTAGTTATCTCAGTTTTTTTGCTGAAAACTTATTTTAAAAGAGTTAACTTGCTTATATTATACTCCAGAATTAGTATTTAATTAACCATAATTAAAAGTAAAGATACACTTCCCTAAGTACCTGCAGAGTTAATAATTCTTCTGCTGGACCCCTCTTCTTCATGTTCTTTTATATCTGCAAAAACAACACTTCTTTTCATTTCTAACAGCTCCCCCATTTCTTTTATTTTACTATTTGTTGTTTTTGCAATTTTTATTCTCTGCCCTCTTTTCACCCTAAGATATAGAGGTTCACAATCTTACCGTTTCTGCTCTCTTAAATCTGCCTTTTTTTTTCAAACTCTGAGTAATCTATTACTCTCTCTTTCTTGTGTGTTTAATGTTGTCATGATCATCATTGATTATTGACCTCCCAAGGACATTATCAACTTATTCATTATCCACTTTAACACGTTAAATCCTATTATTAGTCCTACTATTATTAGTAAGACATAAATGCCTAAATTAGCTAACCATTTTCCCCAACTGGTCAGTCCCCAGTCATCCCATTCCCATCTCTCATCTTTTCGAAGTTTATTCTCAACTTCTTTTATATTCTTTATCTTTTTCTTTACTATTTCTGCCTTATCTTCTACTAGGGAAGTGGCGTCTGGGATGAAGGTGCAACATTCTTTACCAATTAGTGCACAGGTTCCCCCTTTTTCGGCCAAGAGATAATCTAGAGCCATTCAATTTTATAAAGCTGTTAATCTTGTGGCAATCACTTTGGTGGTTATGGCCGATATTTAGGTCTGAGTTTCTTCCATTACATCGGAGGTATTATTAATTAATTTCTCAAGGGCAGCCGCCAGTTTATGTATTTCTCCCCCTGCCCTTGCAGTACCGTAGCTTGGGAATATTGTCCACAACAGACGGTTAGAGACCTATCGGGTCTTATGTTATACTCCCCCTTCATTTCTCAGGTTGTGTTCATGTTTTTCTAATCGGAGGTGAGGAATTATATAAGCAAGATAACAGCAGCCACTCCAGCTTTTCTTGTTTTGAGGCAATGAATCATCAACATCAAAATATGCATTTCTTCCTATACATTCAGTTATTCGAATGTATTTCTCCCGGGAATAAATGGATAGGCCTGCTGGCCGCATACCCAATATGTTCCATTCAATATTTGGGGAACAGTCTTGGCCGTGGCTTGGCTGGTGTAGACACAAGATGATTTTCCTATTTGGAAGGGTGCAGCATTATTCCAATTACAAAAGCAGGTGGTATTTACTGCTCCTTTCAGTGGGGTAATTATAAAGCCATCGATAATACCCTTGGTTCTCGGAGCTGGTCTAGGGAATCATCCTGCAAAGTTATATTTGTCCTTTTCGTGACTCCACATTGTGTTATTTGTGCCTGAATTAAATCATACACTTCCTTTTTGGTAAGTGGTATTACTGAGGTGGGGATTCCAGATTCACCATGGTGTGGAACCTCTGCACAGACCCAACAATTAGTAAGTCCTTTTTGTTCAGCATAATTTTGGCATAGTGTAGTAAAGTGATTTCTCCCGTTTCCTCGAATAGTTAGTATTACTATTGTTATAATATTATACCAATACCCACCCATTTCTAACAACTATCTACCTTCCTGTCTATCTGTCTTATTTCTTTAGGCGCCAGGAAGAGGTGAGTCCACACAGCCCTTACAATCAATAACAATATATCAGCAAACTTTAAAAGAGTCTTTTGTCTCAATTCATTCTTTCTTTCTCAGCTTAATTTTCAGAGGATTTTCTGTAGGATGGGCGTGCCACTCCGCCACTGGGGCGTTCACAGGATCTTTGACACGGGTGTGATGGCTCCATCCTTTCTCAGCAGTCCGAACAGCTGTTTCGGTGGTTAGAAGAGTTAGGAACGGTCCCTCCCAACTTGGGTGTAGTTTGGTATCCTTCCAGGTTTTAAGCAAGACCCAATCACCTGGTCGTATACGGTGTACTGCAAACTCTAGTGGTGATGTTTGTCCCAACAAGCCTTTGTTCCTAAGAACAGATAATGAAGAACCAAGTGCCATAATATAATTTTTCAAAAATTTATCATTAAACTCGGCTGTAGGTACCTCTCCTTTCCCTCCTAGAAATGGTAGTCCAAACATCATTTCATAAGGGGAAAGACCAATATCGCGCCTCGGGGCAGTTTGGACACGTAATAGTACAATAGGCAAACATTTGGTCCACGGTAATCGAGTCTCTATGACTAATTTAGATAATTGTTCCTTCAACGTCTGATTCATTCGTTTCGACACGTCCGGAGGAGGGTGGGTGCCAAGGTGTGTGAAATTCCCAAGAGATTTCTAATCCTGCCATTACTCCTTGTAGGATACTACAAGTAAAATGGCTACCTTGATCTGAATCTATATTTTCCACTATACCATATCTTGGAATAATATGTTCGAGAAAGGTTTTTACCACTCCTTTTGAGGTGGCTGATGACATTGGGAGTGCTTCTACCCACCCTGTTAAATGGTCTACTAAGACCAACAGGTATTTCTGCTTTCCCACTGGGGATAGTTCAGTATAGTCTACTTGTATACTTTGGAAGGGTCTCACCCCGGGTTTCTTCCTCCTTTGAGTATTTCCCTTATTATTTTCTTATTAATCTTCTGGCAAGTTGTACATCCTATGCATATTTGTTTTGCTAATGTATAGATTCCCTTGCATCCATATTTCCTTAACACAGTGTTGCACATAGCTTGGGAGCCCCAATGACTACCTTGGTGTAAAGTAGCTACGGTGTTTCTCATAACTGGTTTACTCACCAATTCCCTCCCATCTGGCTAGATCCATTTTCCTTCAGTTGTCTTATTGGCCCCTATTTCCTGAAATTCTTTTTCTTCTTCCTCCGTGTACACGAGGTTCACGGAAGAAGAATCAAATAGGGGCATTAGTACTTGCATTCTTGTTACTGTGTGTTTCATAGCTGCTTCTTTGGCTATTTCGTCTGCTAGCCTGTTTCCCTTTGCTTCTAGTGTGTGTCTTTTCTGGTGTCCGGGTACATGGACTATAGCTATCTCCTGGGGTAATTTTAAGCTCCCCAATACTTGTCCTATCAATTCTTCATGCTCTAATTCCTTTCCTCTACTATTGATTAGTCCCCATTCTTGCCATATCTTTCCAAAGATATGAGCTACCCCGTAAGCATACTTAGAGTCAGTGTAAATTGTTCCATCTCAATTCTCTAAGTGTTTTAAAGCTTGGTTCAATGCGTACAATTCAGAAGTCTGTGCTGACCATGCGTTAGGTAGCCGGTCAGCTTCTACTATTCGGTTCTCATTACCGTCCACTACTGCGTACCCATTGCATCGTTTTCCTTCCGCTACTCTTGATGACCCATCTATAAATAATCTGTCTCCTTCATGTAAAGGAATGTCTCTTAGATCTTGCCTAATCTTAGTCTGATATTCTATGATATCTAAACAGTCATGTTCTAGTTCTCGTTTGTCTAGAGGTTCTCCCTTCCATAAGAAGGTAGCTGGGTTTAGACAGGTGTATGTTGCTAATACAAGGTCATCTTTTTCCATCAGAATGGCTTCGTATTTTAAAATTCGCAAATCTGTTAACCATCTTCCTGCCTTTTGGTTTAACACAGTTCTGACTTGATGGGGGGTACTAACTACTAGTGCTCCTCCAAAAGTGATCTTTCGACTTTCTTCTACCAATATGGCAGTCGCTGCTACTGCCTGTGTACATTCAGGCCATCCTCTTGAAACTGGGTCCAAAACTTTGGACAGGAAGGCTATAGGTTGTCTATTTCCTCCTCCTTTCTGAGTTAACACTCCTAAGGCTGCTCCATCATTTACTGTTACAAAAAGGTGAAATGGTTTCTCTAGTGAGGGAAGGGCCAAAACTGGAGCTTGTATTAAGCTACGCTTTAACTCGCATAATTTTTCTTTTTCTTCTTCTGTCCAGTGCAATTTTCCATGTTCGGACTTAGTCAATTTATAATATAGCCCCTTTGTTTTCTGAGCGTATGACTCTATCTATAATCTGCAAAAGCCCATTAACCCTAGAAAATTCTGTAATTCTCGTTTGGTTTCCGGGAGGGGCAACTCTACTATCCCTTGAATTCTGTCGGGGTTAATACGTCTAGTTCCTTTGCTAATAAGGTGTCCTAAGTATTTCACCTCTTTTTCTGCATATTGCAATTTACTCCTAGTTACTCTTAACCCCTGTTGTTCTAGGAAATTTAACAACCCAATGGTATCTGAGCTTACATCATTTCTATTTTGTCCTGACACAAGTAGATCGTCTACGTATTGCAACAGTGACGTTCCCTGAGGCATTTTATGTTGTTCCAGGACTTGTTCCAGTACTTGCCCAAATAAATTAGGTGATTTTGTGAACCCCTGGGGAAGTACCGTCATTCGGAATTGTTGTTTTCTGCCAGTGTATGGATTTTCCCATTCAAAAGCAAATATATCACGACTCTCTGGGGCAAAAGGGCAAGCCCAGAATGCATCTTTTAAATCTATCACACTAAACCAACAGTGGTTGCACGGTATCTTACTAAAAAGGGTATATGGATTAGGCACCACTGGGTGGCGTGTCTGAACCAGTCGATTTACTGATCTGAGATCTTGTACTAGTCAGTAAGTCCCCTCTGGCTTCCGAACTGGTAGTATTGGAGTATTAAAGGGTGACATGCATGGTTCCAATAGCCCTTCTTTTACTAGGGAGTCTATTATTGGTTGTAGACCCTTGCGTCCCTCTACTAAAACTGGATATTTACTGTTTTATTTTCTTGTGACAGCGTAATTACAATGGGATTAATGTTTAAATAACCTGTGTTTCCAGTTCTTGCCCACACATTAGGATTTATCTGCTCTTCGTCACTGGACGTTAATCTATTCATCAATACAGCTACCGAATTGTTCTCAACTCTGATCTTTAAATTTAGTAAAATTATCAAATCTCTACCTAAAAGGTTGCTTCCGACATCAGGGATATATAATAATTGTCCAGTTATTTCTTCGTTATTTACTTTTATTAAAGTTGGTTCGAAAACGGGCACTAGGAATTCTTCCCCTTTTATTCCATAAATCTTGAGACTTTTGTTAGTTAGCTTAACACCACTAGGTCTAAAGCTTAGGGATGATCAGGCTGCTCCCGTATCCACTAGAAATACTGTTTCCTCTCCCTTAGGCCCCACCTTTAAATTTATCAAGGGTTCCCAGTGGGTTTCAGGAAGAAGGAACCCCTGACTTCCCTATTCTTCATCGAAAGTCATCAACGAAACTGCTTCTTTTTGTCGCATTAGCTTTGGACAATCTTTCTTATGTCCTGTTACTCCGCAGTAATAACATCCTGCCGAATGTCTTTTTTTATAATCTGTTCTTTGCCTCTCTTGTCTTTCCTTGTTGCTTTCTGATTCTATCTTTCTCTTTGCAACTTCCTCGACTGCTGCAATCATTACTTTAGCTTTTTGTTTCTGTTTCTCATCTCTTTTTACATATACTTTCTGTGCTTCATGTAACAATTCCTCCATCTGTCTCTCACTCCATCTATCTAATTTCTGTAACTTCTTTTGTATGTCTGGCCATGATTTGGTTACGAACTGGACCTTCAAAAGTTCCTGAGCTACCGGATCATTAGTTTTCATTCCTGAATATTTTCTAGTGACTTCTTTTAGCCTTTGCAAGAAAGCTGACGGGGCTTCATCTTTGTCTTGTCTTACTTCAAAAGCTTTCATAAAATTTTGGGATCTAGGCGCCACCTCTCTGATTCCTAAAATAACCATCTCTTGAAAGTCCCTCATTTCTCCTCTATCATGTTCATCCATACCCTTCCATCGTGGGTCTATATTGGGGAATTTGTTTTCAGCTGGTATTACTCCATCGCCCACAGGGTGTCTCTTTTCCCATTCCCTAAGCGCAGCTCTTCTAATCATACCCCTTTCTTCTCTTGAAAATAGTGTCCCCATAATGCTCATCAGTTCACCCCATGTATACAAATTCGGTTCCAGGAATTGATCCAACTGTTCTGCCAATCCTACTGGATCTTCAATCAAACTTTTCATTTCTCTTTTAAAAGCCCTAACTTCACTACTGGTCAGCGGTGCATTAACATATCCGATTTCGCCATTACCGACTGATACTTCTCTAAGGGGATATATTTGTGCCGATGCCCCGCCTATGTCCCTCTCTTCACTTCTTTTTACTGCTGATCTCGTTCTAATCGGACTCAAGGGAAGGTCTTTCCCCAGACCTTTTTCAGGTCCTTGTACTGGAGGGGGTGCTGTGGGAGAGGGAAACGACGGGCCATTATTATCATTGTTATATGGGGGAGGGGGTAAACTTGACAAAGGATCCCAGCGGGAATCCTTTGTTTCCTCATTGCCTTCTTCCGTTCTTGACTTATTCAGAATTAAAATTTTCGGGCTCCCTATCCAACAGGCGACGTAGTCAGATTCTTTATAGGAGCACTTATGTTTCCTATTTACATATATATTTAAATCTTGACATAACCAATCCTCATCTGACCTATATTTAGGCCAAAATACATTTGGGGCTTTAATGCTTTCCTTAGTCCACTCAAAACAACAAACTTTTATCATTTGTTTTTTGTCTTTTCCTCGCGTCCAAGGATTGTATTTCCAATCTCTTAGCATTTTTCCTAAAGGACTGTCCATTGGGATATAGTCTTCGGATGTCTCTCTCATGTCTCTTTCTACATCTGAATTGCTATTCTTATTTCCCATTTTAATACTCGGCCGTTTTCTTTATATAATTTTAATTAACCTCTCTGAAGTTCAGTGTTACCTTCTTCCACACTCACTTCAGGGTCCTAATCTCCGCGTGGGGGTTTCCCCTGTTAATAACTGGTCTAAGGCTGGGTGATTGAATCAGTTAGACACCTTACTTGTTAGATTAATCTAGCAATTAAAGACCTTTATTCTCTATTTTGCCAATTCCCCCGTACTTCTCATACGGAACCGACCACCAAAGTAATACTTAAAGATCAATTTGTCTGTGCACAAAAGTTACCTGGTCGAATGGGCGCCCTGTCCTGCAGCAATACCAGACAGCAAAAACCGTTGTCAATCTAGGTCGCCCGAAATTTACCTTCACCCGGGTCTTATGTACACAAGAGTAACCCGACCGAAGCACCACGTCTTAGTGCCCTTCGCACCACGGCGAAACAGCAAGTAATGCTGCAAATCCCGGCCGCCCGAATACGGGTCTCAAGTTCATAAGAGTTACCCGACCAAACCACCACATCTCAGCGCACCCAGAACCACGGCGAAACAGCAAGTACTGCTGCAAATCCCGGCCGCCCGCGAATGTGGGTCTTAAGTCCATAAGAGTTACCCGACCAACCCGCCGTGTCCCAGTGCGCCTCGCTCGTGGCAACCCGCCGCGTCTTAGTTCACCTTGTCCGTGGCAAAGACTAAGAACAAATGTCGCTGCAAATCTAGATCGGTCTTGTGTACATAAGAGTTACCCGACAAACCACCACATCTCAGCGCACCCAGAACCACGGCGAAACAGCAAGTACTGCTGCAAATCCCAGCCGCCCACAAATGCGGGTCTTAAGTCCATAAGAGTTACCCGACCAACTCGCCGTGTCTTAGTGCGCCTTGCTCATGGCAAAGACTGACAACAAAAGAAAACCTGCTGCCTTTCCCGGTCGCCTGGTTAATACTTATTTAACACCTTTTTCTTACCCGGGTCTTATGCACAAGAGTTACCCGACTGAACCCGCCACATTGCGTCTGCCTGTCTGTTTCCAGGGTCTTTCAGTTCGGATCTCGCTCGCCCGAGCCGCCGCGGCAATGGGGGAAAAGTAGAGACCGCCGAAATCAGCAGGGTGCATCTCCGATTTTTCCGAAATTGCCGAGCGACTGGAGCTTGGGATCCCAGGACGAGCACCCAAATCTGTTAGAAACAAACTCAATAAAATATTAGACGAGACCAATAAATCTGGAAACAAGACAATTTATTACGGACTTGCAAGTACGGGCTGCAACTGCACAAAGCAATTGAGCAAATTAGACTGGGGTTAGTTTACAATTATACCTTTGAGCTGAGTGAGGTCGCCTCTCCAGACTCCTAATTACCCAATCTCTCTTAATAGGCTATACAACTGCCCATCTTCGCTCCACCCTTGTTACTTCCCCTTTCCCATGTTGGCAACCTTCCTCCCTGTTAGTGCTGACATTTTCATTATTTTGTCGATAGTCCATCAAGATATAGTTTAACATTTTGTATCAATACTGCTGGTACATTCCATTCTCCGTACACTTCATCAACTTTGTATCATTTTTGTACAGCTCAGGCATTTTAGTTATCTCAGTTTTTTTGCTGAAAACTTATTTTAAAAGAGTTAACTTGCTTATATTATACTCCAGAATTAGTATTTAATTAACCATAATTAAAAGTAAAGATACACTTCCCTAAGTACCTGCAGAGTTAATAATTCTTCTGCTGGACCCCTTTTCTTCATGTTCTTTTATATCTGCAAAAACAACACTTCTTTTCATTTCTAACACCCTCTCGCATGAGTTGTGGTAACCCACTAATGAGATCAGTCCTCTGGACTATGGTGATTTTTACTTGCTAGAAATTGTTGTTCTCATTGAGATCGGTATTCTTGCAATTCTGTTCTGATGAATGCAAGACAAAAATCTTCAATTTCTCTTCTTACAATAGTACTCAATTTATACACCATCAATAAGAAGATACACGTCTTTTAAATGAAGATATAGCAAATTAGATATGATAAATAGATGCATTATTTTCCAATAATTGTAGCAGAATTAATGGAAATCACTTGGATGTTATTTGTTACATTTCCTGTATCAGTGGGAGTCTGTTCTTATTCAACAGGAGAATCAAAATAAAGAAGGACAAATAAAGGAAACAACAGCAGTACACCTGAAAAATTCCATTGCAAAAGAAAATAATTCTGCACCAGTCACATCCTACACACATTCCAAGTGTAGTGTCATTAAGGCCTCGAATTGGAGGGATGCTATAGAGGTGGGATTCATAGACTCAGTTCAGAGGTACAGAACTTGTCCTGGGACCAAACAGCACCTGGAACCTGGAATGCACGTACACAAAAAGCAGAATTCTATTTCAACACGCCCAAGACATATCAAAGATAAACCAGGCCTCATTGTTTCTCAACAGGAAGAGCTTAATAGTGACCAAGCTGAAGAAAATGTAAAGAGTGGTAAGAATTATACTTCATATCTTTCAGCAGTTAGAACAATGTATTGTTCTTCAGAAAATTTACGGAAAACTCACAGTATTCTAATTATTTGCCAGTTTTGATAAGAAGCAAATCTCATTTAAAATCCATTCACTTATGGTGAATTAAAATCAAGCCTGAAATCACATACACTTACTGCATGAGATAAATGAAGTTCACAATCAAAGATTAAGTTCAGTTTAATACATGTATTGCAGGTGCAGAAAATAATTTAAAAGTTGAGGTAAGATTTCCTCTCAGAGATACATATGGAGAAGTGGGCTCAATTCCGGTTGTGAATCCACCTCCATACCAACCACCTGAGAAGTCTGAGGCTCAGAGGCTGAATTACCCTGGAGTCGAGTCCACTGCCCAGTTACTGGTCAGGGGTATGAGAATGGAGCTGGAACTTTGGGGTAGTGGGCTAGATTTTTGTCCAAAACAGCAGCCAATTCTGCATCAATATTTCATCCTAACATAAGCCTTCTTCTTCTTCTTAACAAGAGATTCAACTTCTTTAGTAAACCACAGCTCCCTCGCTTGACCACTTCCTCCCTGCCTGACAGGTACATACTTAGCAAGGACACGCAGTAGCTGTTCCTTGTATAAGCTTCACATTTCAATTATGCTCATCCTCTGCAGTTTCCTTCCCATCCTACGTATCCTAAATCTTATCACATCATAATTGCCTTTCCCCCAGCAATAACTCTTGCCCAGCATTAAATACCTGTCCCTTTCCATCGCCAAAGTAAACATAACCAAATTGTGGTCACTATCACCAAAGTGCTCACCTACCTCCAAATCTGACACATGGCTGGGTTAATTATCCCAGTATCAAATCCATTGTGGCCTGGACCCTTGTTGGGTTGCCTGCATACTGTGACAGGAAACGATCCTGCACTGACTCATCTAAAGTATTTGAACTATAGTATTTGGATAGTCATTATTTAGATAGTGCAAGTCCCTCATAACAACTAGTTGAAACTTTATTGCTGGAACAGCACAGCAGGTCAGGCAGCATCCAGGGAACAGGAGATTCGACGTTTCGGGCACAGGCCCTCATAACAACTACCCTTTTACTCTTGTTCCTATCCAGAATTATCTTTGCTATCCTTTCCTCTACATTTCTAGAACTATTCGGAGGCCTATAGATAACTCCCAACAGGGTGATCTCTCCAACCTGTTTCTTACCTCAACCCATACTACCTCAGTAGACGAGTCCTCAAACGTCCATTCTGCTACTGTCCTTGAATAACAATGCCACATCTCCCCCTCTTTTACCATTTTGTCTGTTCTTACTGAAACATCTAAATCCCGGAGCCTGCAACAACCATTTTTGTCCCTGCTCTATCCATGTCTCCAAAACAGCCACAACATTGAAGTCCCAGGTACCAACCTGTGCTGCAAGTTCATCCATCTGTTGCCGGATGCTCCTGGCATTGAAGTAGAAACACTTCAAATCACCTTCCTACTTTCTAGTGAACTCAGGCGACCTTGAAACCATATTTCTGACCTCGCTACTGTCAACCTCCTGGACACTGGACCTTCAATGTAGGTTTCCATTCCCCTACTGAATTAGTTTAAACACTCCCGAATAGTATTCACAAATTTCCGTCCCCCCCAGGATATTGGACCCCATCTGGTTCAGGTGTAGACCATCCTGTTTGTAGAGGTTCCACCTACCCTAGAATGAGCCACAATTGTCCAGGAATCCAAAACTTCCCTCCTGCACCATCTCTGCAGCTACATGTTCAACTCCTCTCTCTCTCCCTATTCCTCACCTCACTAGCACGTGGCATGGGCTACAAATCAGATAACAACTCTGTTTGTTCTAGCACTAAGCTTCCACCCTAGCTCCCTGAATTTCTGTCTTAAATCCCCATCCCTTTTCCTACCTATATTGTTAGTACGTACACAGACCACAACGTAGGCTGCTCCCCCACTCCTTCAAGAATCCTGAAAACTTGATTCGAGACATCACAAACCCTGGCACCTGGAGGCAACACACCAACCGTGAGTCTGTCTCAATCCCACAGAACCTCCTACCTGTTCCCCTAACTATGGAGTCCTCAATAACTAATGCTCTGCTCATCCCCCTCCTTCCCTTCTGAGCAACAGGGACAGACTCTGTGCCAGAGACCTGTATCCCATTTCTTACCCCTGGTAAGTCATTCCCCCCTCAACAGTATCCAAAATGGTGTACAGAGGAACCTCGATTATCCAAATACCAATTATCCGAAAATCGGATTATCTGAAGGAGACCTCGAGGTCCTGACAGAAATATTACATCAAAGACGTGTGTCCAACACTGATCGCGTCTTTTGCTTACAGGGATTAAACATACTGCCGAGAACTTTTACTGCAGGACTGATGGGAGCGCAAGCACTGTCTCTAAATGACTGACCTCCCACCCTGCCCCTCCCTCTTTTCCCACACTTTCCCCTGGAGATCTACACAGGCATGAACCAAAACTCCCTTTCCCCAGATAATGTCTCTAACATTGTCCTGTACAGGGCAGAGGTGGAACCTGTCAAAACGTTTGTGTGTATGTGCACGGTGCGTGCTATTTGGACACTCACCCTCCAAAAGCAGCGGCAGCTGTCTTGTTGGAGTCCAGTCCATCTGCCCCGGAGAGGGGGCGGGGGCACGCGGGTGGGGGTGGATGGGAGCAGTGGTGGACGGGGTTGGGGGTCAGGCGGG
>NC_057719.1:81478677-81500658 GCF_004010195.1 Chiloscyllium plagiosum
TTTGGGGATGGGTGGGGGCTGGTGTTGGATGGGGTTGGGGGCGGGCAGGGGACAATGTTGGACAGGAATTGGGGCGAGTGGGGGCTCATGGCACTGTGCTGTTGCCTAGTGTCTTGAAGGGGGAGCAGCCTTAATAGAAAACTCCAAGCCCCAGAGGAAAAGCATTGAATTGAGTAACCAAATAATCAATCATCCGAATGAAATAGTGTCTGCCCATTTCGTTTGGATAATCAAGGTTCTTTTGTACTTGTAATTGAGGGGAATGGCTACAGGGTTCCCTGCACTGCCTGCCATTTCCCTTTCTGTCCCCTGACAGTGACACATCTATCTTTTTCTTGTACCTGAGGTGTGATTATGTCCCTGTAACTCCTCTCAATAACCCCCCTCCCTCCCACTCACCCACCTCCTGAATGGTCTGAAGTTCATCCAGCTCCAGCTACAGCTGCAGCTCCAGTTCCCTAACAGAGTTTTCGAGGATCTGGAGTTGAGTGCACTTCCCACAGATAAAATCAGCAGGGACACTTGTGGGTGACCCTTACCTCCCACATTCTGCGGGAGGAACATTCTATTGCCCTAACCACCATCCCCAACCACCATTCCCACTGTTCTAAATTCCCAAAGAGACTGTAGAAAAATCAAGAATACAAAGAAACTAGTTACCTTACCAATCCAGCACACAGAATCTTTTTTGTGGTTGGAGAAGGAGGATGGGTGGGAGACAATACCAAATACATTACTTAACTTACTCAGCAACCCATGTCTGCTTCTGCTCAGCGTGCACTCTGCCTATTCATAAGGTAAGTTTCTATAACTTTAAATTTACCTTCCCAGCAGGCCCCTGGCCCTCGCTGTCGCCCTCCTACTACAGCTGCTACTGGAAAAATGGAGACCACTGAACACACGAGCTAAGTTTATATAATTTTAAATTTACCAAACCGGTAGGGCCCTTATCCTCACTGTTGCTCCTCATACTACTGCTGTTACTGGCAAAATGTGAAGGGCTTATTGGCTTATTTTTGTTTAAATATACTTGATTTCATTCCTATGTCATGCATAAGATGAGTGTTATGTTCCTTGACCTCAAAACTGTATAACTCGTGGTATAAGATATTAGAGTGGAGGTTTCAAAATTCATCATGATCCTTAACTTGAAATCAACTCATGTTACTTCTTGATTCTAATTGTACGTTTTTGCTTTTGTTATGCCATAGTATGTTGATCCCAATACTTGGTTTTCCAACACATTCTCATATTCTAATCCTAAGTGTGACAGCAACTAAAATCCTGCTGCTTATCCCCGAGACACTCTCATTTATCGTTCACCAGATTGTGCTGCCTACTTCCCAGCCTACATTAGCATCTGGTTGAAGAATGACTTGATTTTAAAATTCTCAACTAATTTTCAAATCATTTCACAGGCTTGTTTCTCCTTTCCTCTGTAATCTCCAGCTGCATAACCTCCTGAGGTGTCTATTTTCCTCTAATTCTAGCCTCCTGAACATTGTTGATTTTAAGTGTTTTGCCATTGGTGACTGTGTCTTCATCTGCCAAGACCGTCAGCTCTGGAATTCCTTCCATCAACCTCTCTATCTCTGTTTATTTCTTTAAATTGCTATGTAAAATTTATTTTCTTAGCTAAATGTTTGGTCGTTAGGCTCAGCACCAAATGTGGGTGGCACGGTGGCACAGTGGTTAGCACTGCTGCCTCAGTGCCTGAGACCCGGGTTCAATTCCCGCCTCAGGCGACTGTCTGTGTGGAGTTTGCACGTTCTCCCCGTGTCTGCGTGGGTTTCCTCCAGGTGCTCCGGTTTCCTCCCACAGTCCAAAGATGTGCAGGTTAGGTGAATTGGCCATGCTAAATTGCCCATAGTGTTAGGTAAGGGGTAAATGTAAGGGTATGGGTGGGTTGCGCTTCGGCGGGTCGGTGTGGACTTGTTGGGCCGAAGGGCCTGTTTCCAGACTGTAATGTAATCTAATCTAATCAAATTTTGCTTTAAAACTCTGGTGTGAACTGCTTTGTGATATTTTAACATGCTAAAGGTGCTATATAAATGTAAATTATTTTTGTTGTCATCTTGGTGCTTCTGATGGTCCTCTTGCCTCTGAACCAGTGATTTATTTGTTCACATCTCAGTCTACAGCTTGTAGTGGGTGTGCTCTGCATTTTCAGCCCCGAGATTGAATGCATGTGTGCCTGTTCCATAATTTAATATATTAATTAACCCATTTGTACTATTTTAATTAATATAATCAATTGTCAAAATATTTCACTGAAAGAAAACCACTGAGAAAAGATAACTTGTGTTTATATCACTTCTGATTTTGGAATATTAATGTACACAAATTAGAAATCAGTGCTCTTCAGAGTAATCCATAATGTGGAGCATACTTTACAAAGATGTTGCACAATGATCTAAAGATATTTTTCCTTGCTTAGTTGCTGATATACAGAATTCCAACTATTTTACTTCTTTGGATATTTTTCGGATATGGGAGTAACTTTTCACCCTTTTACTGTTGCTTGCCAAAGAGCAGCAGAGGTCCTAGACTTGGATGTGTACAAATGTTTGGATAATCATGCGCAGAGTACCTCTGAATGTATTAAATGTACTTCCAGTGAATGTAATATTTTATACTTCTATAGTGATTGGAACCAGGTTGACCTTGTTGGCTATGATTGGGGTTGTTAACCTGGGCCAATCAGGATAGCCCTGGCTGACTAACATAACCAGGTGCGGGGGAAAAATAAGCACTACCGCAGTTAGGCGATAGTGTGGGGGTAATAATACAAAAAAATACACATTAGTGTCAGGAGATCTGCTGACTCTGAGAGCTGGGAAGAAAAAGAAGAAATAACCAGGAGATGAGAATCTCCTCAGTCCCGGTGACTGACTCTGAGCTAGCTACACCCAGTGTACTGTGCACAAGTAAATAAAGTGGAAAAGTATGACGCTGGAAAAGCACAGCCGGTCAGGCAGCATCCCTGGATCAGGTGAATTGACATTTCGGGCATAAGCCCTTCATAAGGAATGTCTTGTGATAAAGGATTTGTGCCCAAAATGTCGATTCTCCTGCTCCTAAGATGCTGCCTGACCTGCTGTTCTTCTTCTGTGCCACACTTTTTGACTATAATGGGGAGAAAGTGAGGACTGCAGATGCTGGAGATCAGAGCTGAAAATGTGTTGCTGGAAAAACGCAGCAGGTCAGGCAGCATCCAAGGAACAGGAGAATCGACGTTTCGGGCATATGAAGAAGGGCTTATGCCCGAAACGTCGATTCTCCTGTTCCTTGGATGCTGCCTGACCTGCTGCGCTTTTCCAGCAACACATTTTCAGCCCCGTTTTTGACTATAATCTCCAGCATCTATAGTCCTCACTTTCTACAAATAAATAAAGGGTGACTTGGTGATGGGATACCAGCCTCTGCACAGTTATTTCAGGTGGACAGAGTCGGAGGTCGCATGGCGCCAGGTTGTGGTCCAGCAGGTTTGTTTGGGCTTGCAGGCTTTCAGAGCACTGCTCCTTCGCCAGGTGAAAGTCGCCTGATGGGGGAGCAGCGCTGTGGGAGCTTGTGATTTTAGGTGGACCTGTTGGGCTATGGCCTTGTGTAGTGTGCCCTCTGACAATATTCACAGTGAGATAAAAGAAGATATAACCAGGAGATGAGAATCTCTTCAGTCCAGGCAATTAACTCTGAGCTGGCAAGCTACAGCCAGTATACTATGCACAAGTAACTAAAGGGTGACTTGGTGACAGGATACCAGCCTCTATTCAGTTATTTCAACTTCATAAAGCCCTGTTAATTCCATTTTGGTATTCCTGAGTCTCTTATTCCATCCATGCATCCAATGCCCTTATTCTAAAGCTATATCAGAGCTTCATATTCCATGCTGATATCCCTGATTCTCTTAGTCCATGTCTTCCTGAGCCCTGTTTCCATTGTGATGTTTAAGAGCTTCTTAATATCAGTATTCACATTGATTTGCCTGAGTTTTTCAGTGTCTCATATCTCTTATTTGATTGAATTTGCAGATCCTCACTGGGCTTTCCAACATTTCTATATAAATACAATTCTTCCCTCTTTCTTTTCTTCAATTTTGATGAAGATATATATTGATCTCACAGAAGCATGAAATTATATAATTTTATGGTAAATGCTTGGTCAGAGTGGTGAGACAGAAACTGTTTTTCAACAACAGTGTCAATAGTAATTATTGTATTTATTTCTCCAATGACTGTCTACTAGGAACCAGGAGGATTAGGAGTAGATCAAGACATATACCCAAGAGTGAAATTACCAGGTAAGTGGTAATATTAAAATCTATTTAAAAAGTTACATATATTCTCATGCCAATGTTGCGAAGATATGAGATGTGATTTATTTATTGATATGCTTGGGGAATGCTTAGTTCTTTCAGTTCCCCCAAAATAACATAACTAGGTCTGTGTCTGTAGTAGAAGAATAATAATGAGGCCAAGAGGGTGCTTCTAGCTATGTGCTTCAGCTTCCTTGTGTTATACCCCAAATTGAGGACTCCCCAGAAAGCCAGCAGTAATGTCACAAGCACATTCTAGAGGAACTGAAGATGTTTGGAGTTTAAAAGATAATTCTTGTTACTCATGCATTTCCTTTCACCAGGGCAATCATTGAACCTTAAGAGCAGCAACCAAAGTTGCCAGTGCTAGTAGCCAGAAGCATGGTTGTAGACATTCCAATTTAATGCCTTTCAGGGATGAGAGTGCATCCTAATAATGTATGTCAATCATCAGGCATGTGAATTGTGGGTTTTTCTTCACAGCTAAGTACACTTGAAGTCATTTTAAAATTTCATGTCATTTTCTGGTTATGTCTATAAATGACAATTTTATAGAGTGAAGCAATTGAAAATGATAATTAATTTTGAAGAAATAAATATGCATATCTTTAAAGGAGGCAGGTCAAGCTGAGATTTACAATTATAAACCTTACATGAAATTTACCACATGCCAAATGGGCTGCAGCAGTTCAGAAAGGCAGTTCACTGTCATCTTCTCAAGAGCAACTATGGTTGGGTAGTAAATGCTAGCCCACCATTGATGCTCACTTCCCAAGAATGAATTTTTAAATGAAGTGTACAGGTTCCTTTGTAAACCTATGCAGAGGATTAAAGCCAGGGGATTATTTAAAATTCAGCTAGAACATTGTATCCAGTTCTGGGTACCATGTTTCAGAAAGGATGCCAAAATGTTAGAAAGGGTGCAACAGTGATTTACTAGAATGGAATGCTAGGAGTGGGATGCCAAGTAGGTGGAGAAACCATGCAATTGGCTTTATTCCCCTTAGACCAATGAAAATTAGGATAGACATAAGTTCCAAGTCATGAAAGGATCTTGATAGAGAAAGTAACTAGAAACTGTTTCCAGTGGTGTTAAGTGATGGTAAACAGAGGACGCAGACTTAAATTAATTGGCAAATAAATCAGAGACATGGTGTTTCTTTACAGTGATTTATTATAGTTGTAATGCACGGTCTAGTAGGTTGGCAAATGTGTACTCAATAAATAACTTTCAAAAGTGAATGAGATATTGTTATGAAGTTGAAAGCATGTATGTTCAGTTTAAAATAGAGAGTGTTTTTTTAAAAATTGAAGTAAACTTAAAGTGCAGGTTCAGCTGCCCGAATGAAAAGGCTGGGAGACTGGCTGTTCCAAAATAGATACATGTAGCAATTGGCTGTTAAAAGGATACCTGAGTTTTTATTGCTGTTTTGACAACAATTAAAATTCTACCAATTACTGTAAATTATGTCCAGGATACTGAGTTTGAATTTATTGGTTTGACAACGTCGAACCTTTGATGTTGAGGGTATAAAAACCACAGGCATTTTGAAAATTAGTCAGAGCAACTGTCACTGATCAGCAGAGCAACTAACATAGAGCTGAAGAGATACCTGCCCCTCTAAAATCTTGCTCTCAAATAAATTATAAGACACTTTATAATAATTTATCTTATACTATAAAACATACTCGTAGTAAAAAGAAAGATGATGATGCAGGAAGATCAGATGGAAGGTTGAATACAGCGGAGAAGACAGAGACTGTGTGGGCTTGAGATTAAGTTAATGTATTGTTTAATAGTTGTGTTATTGGAACAGTACGTTAATAGGATTATGTTCAGTTAGGGGAATGGGTGTTCAGTTTGTTAATAGTTTTGTTCAGTGTTTTGTTAGGAAAATAAATAGTTATTTTTCTTTAAATAGTGGAAATTACGAGTTCTCTTTCACTCCCTCACACTTTGAACAGATTACGAGGTGAGGCGAGCTTTTGTGTGTGTTTGGTTATAATTAACAGAGATTCGATCTCCATGTCATAACAGTATATAATTGGAAAGGAGGTATTTACAGAGTTTAGTGAAAAAACATTGGCATGGGACTAACTGGAAAATTCTTACCAGGAGCTGATATAGACACAATGGATAGAAGAACCTCCCTCTGTACCGTATAAGTTCATGACTGTGATCTAGTGATCTATGAATTCCATTAGCAAATACACAAGAGTGTGTAACAATTTTGTGTGAATTAAGTCATTTGTGGTTATTTTTATTTATTTTGTTTTAGTTGCAAAGCAAACAAGCTGTTGCTTCCAGAGGATTGTGGAGAGGATCAAGGCAAAAAAGTGCACTTAGAAAACATTCATCTGAAACAAATTACCAAGAGGCATGATCTGGTAAGAGTATTAACTCTTCATCCACGTAAAGTCCTGGTTCAGCAACACCAGGAGTGCTGTGAGAAATTATGGGTGCACAACTTCATAAAAGCAATGCTGCAGGCATTCTCAAACTGTGGAACAGAGGACGAGGTATTTAGGTTGTGAGCTCTGAGACAGCAATAGCAGCCATGGAACTCATTATGAGTTTCAAGGCTGCAAAGCCCTTTTAGATGGTTATGTTTTAATGATATTAGTGAGTTTAATTTGACTGTCAGTCCTCTGAGGCCAGATTGCTGCTCCAAATACAGCCTATAAAAGAAGGTGGCTCTTTGCTTCTCTCAGGGTGAACCCAGAAGTTTTACGTCTCTCACTCCACTCAATGGTATCCCCACAATCACAAACTACTTCCCCAAATCCCAGCTGAACAACTCTCAACCCTGTCCTACTCACAAAGCATCCATCCCACTTCTTGCCCCCTCCAATTTTCACATCAGGGTCGCACAAAGTCTGAGGTACTAAACTAGGCTTACACTAAGAAAGATTTTTGGAACTACTGATAGACTGGCTTTGGAGTGAAATTGATGAAGATTTACCAGAATGACACTGCAAGGAACCTCAGAGAAGTGTTTACAGAAATTAATGGTGTATTTTCAGGAACTTAGAAGGTTAAAAAGTAATTTGATTGAAGCTATCAGGATAAATGGATAGAAACTTTCCACCATTGGAGGAGACTTAGGACTACGAGACATAGAGTTATTAGGAAACAGGTCTAAACTCAAAGGATAGCAGAAATTTGAAACTCTCTTTTACAAAAGGCTCAGTTATCTGTTAATTTTAATAGCTAGATTTTTAATTAATAAACGTATGAAGAGACATAAGAAGTTAGTGAGATCATGGTTGATCTGTGACCTGAAAGATTGATCATTAGAAACAAAATACCCTGCTCATGTTCATGAGCCCTTAGATTTCTGACAGAAAGTGAAGTATTTTTGTTTTCTCAACACATGCATCATGCTCACAAAAAATACTATTTATGTATAAACCTATTAGTGTATTGGAGTAACAATAAATTGCTAAATAAATATTTAAACAGACATATTTTACCTTACATGTGAAAATAAGTCTATTGCTGCATTGTTATCTCTTCACTGTTTTATAATTTATTCAAATTATACATTTGCTCCATTGCTGACTTGTCTTTTGTTCCCACTGACATTCATTGCCTGAGCACTTTTGTGAAGTTCAATCACTTGGATCCCACAGTAGACACCTGGAGAACTTCAGACCAGTGCTAGAAGAGGAACATTTCAAGTAAGAAACTGAATTTGAACTAATATTATTGAAATTCTTCCTTTCTGTCTATAGAGTTCAGAAACAGAAATTAATTCTCCACCAGTGGAAGTCAATGAAGCTGAAGATTTGGAGAAAAAGAAAATTCTAGATAAGTAAGTGTGATGATCATAGGATTCTATGTATAATTCAGTTGGACATTGTTGGATCTTGTATGATTATTTGCATTGGATTGCTTCGATAAGGAGGAGAGATGGAATAAGCAAGGAGAAACTGTTTTCAGGGAACAGAATTAGCAAATTTTTTTTGACTCAGCAAGTTGTTATGATATGAAATACACAGCCTGAAAGGCGAATTAAAGCAGATTCAATAATTGCTTGCAAAGGGGAATTGGATGTAGATGGATATTTTAATCAACCTGTTTCAGACATATTATTATGACATCTCTGGAGCAGATTCGACTTGCATTTGGGCTCTCTAACCCAGAGATAAAAGCACAGTCACTGCCACAAAATCCTGAACAAATCTGCAATGTTGAAAAGTTAACATCTACCCCACCATGCTATCACCCCCCCCCCCAGTTAAATAGTAAAAATTAGGTTTGATCCATCAACCGCTATGTTATGGGCCCAAAACACTTCCACTGTGCCATTTTAGCTGCATTCCTAATTATTTTTAATTAACCTCTTTGAACATGTAGGGATAGAAGGGGATTGAGACACTACCACTACGCCACAGGAGCTGGTTGGATAGGTCATTCAAACTTTGAAAAAGCATGATGGGGCAAGAGTTTATTTTTGTTTGTGTAGTTCTAATCTCTGATTCAGTCTCAGTTCTGCAATCCAATGTGCTACAGATTGCTTCATCATTCACACTTCAAATGTTATCTTTTCTGAAGGAACACCTGTGGGATTTTCAAGTTAGCAAAGTTCCAGAGCAGTAGCAAGAAAATCCAAAAGGAAAAGAAAGTAAGTCCTGTAGAATGATCTATCATTTTCAAAACTAGCTAAAAGGTCTGTTTGGCAGCACTTGTACTCTCACATATGTACTATCAACAAATTGAAAAGTTGGATAATCAACATGGTATTCTGAGCAGTTTGAGAACTTCAGGTGGAATCTCATAGGAATCTAAACAATGTGAGCTATGGTAAGATTTGTGGCAGAATCTGTTGAGAAGTTCAGTGAGGCCTATTTCAGTGTCAGAAGTATCTCGCTCCATTTATGATGCTTTTGCTGAGCAGTAAGGGAGTTTCTCACCAGGCAGCAGGAAGTTGTCAATTAAGAGGAATTTAAGCTTGTGAAATGCATTGTTAGCAGCCCAACCAGCAATATTTAGCTTCGCATCTTATAAGTACCAAACATTTTGGACTTCCAGAAATCACCGTGGAAATCAGAAGCAGTTTCTGGAGACTTCACCTTGCCTCGGACTGCAATCAGCCTCGGTGCTCACTAGCATCAAACAGTATCTAAATATGGTTATGCCTCACTTGGGTAGCATGTTTGAATCAAGTCCTGCTAGTCCCAGAATTATCATAAAAGTTAAAGAGTTTAAATAAGTATGTAACATTTTCCAATTTACCTGTCTTTTAGATCCAGGTTGACAGAAAGCACAAACCAGGCTGCTGTACTAAACAATAATGACTATTTATTACAATTAAATAACTTGTAACTACAGTTAAAGCATTGGCATATAACTTTGCTAGTTAAAGCTCTTACAAACTCTCCCTTACACACATATACTAATAGTTTAAAACACATAGGTGTGATGGGTAGAAGACCAAGAAGGCAGTTCAATGGTTCCTGTTCACAAGGTTTGCTAAGATGGTCTTTTTGTCTTGTCAGGACTGCTGTTTGATTCTCTTCATCTGATACTTATACTTGCTCAAAATTTGTGAGAAGATTTGTAGCTCGGGTGCTCGTTGCTGTGGTTCTGTTCGCCGAGCTGGAAGTTTTTGTTGCAAATGTTTCGTCCCCTGTCTAGGAGACATCCTCAGTGCTTGGGAGCCTCCTGTGCAGCGCTTCTGTGGTGTTTCCTCCAGCATTTATAGTGGCCTGTCCCTGCCGCTTCCGGTTGTCAGTTTCAGCTGTCCGCTGTAGTGGCCGGTATATTGGGTCCAGGTCTATGTGTTTGTTGATGGAGTTTGTGGATGAGTGGAGTTTGTCCATCAACAAACACATAGACCTGGACCCAATATACCGGCCACTACAGCGGACAGCTGAAACTGACAACCGGAAGCGGCAGGGACAGGCCACTATAAATGCCGGAGGAAACACCACAGAAGCGCTTCACGGGAGGCTCCCAAGCACTGAGGATGTCACCTAGACAGGGGACGAAACGTTTGCAACAAAAACTTCCAGCTCGGCGAACAGAACCACAGCAACTTATACTTGCTTGCAGAAAGTACAGTGTTCACACTTATAAAGTCTCTGGCTTACTGATTATGAGCCACCGCTTACAATGACTACTGTTGGAAAAACGCACTCGCTTTCTTTAGGCTTGCTGTATTTTTTACTACCGAGAAAAGTGCCAGCTCCTGCCCTTAAGGGGATTCAATAGCTTCTCCCAAACATTCATGTCACAAACTGGTCAGCTATCTGGGAGCCAACCATAAGTTTCTTGGCAGACAGAAGGCCTTTTCTCATGGATAACTCTTCACTAGTCCAGAGACCAATAAGCCACCTGGTCCCAGCCAAAGTTCAGTTTGTACGTAGTCCCCCCACCCCGAGCTCTAGGTTGTCTAAACTAGGCCTCCACTATAGCTTCAACAAGTAGCTGAGTAAACAGCACTTCCAATGAGGTGTCAGGTTACTTGCTTTTATAAAATGCAGCAATCCTCAACAGTCCTTGAGCCACAGTCAAAAATACAGAAAAGTAGAAAGATGCCTCCATCCTTTTAAAAAAAAGAAATACCATTTTAAAATATATTAATCACAGATCATCTGATACACAAAGGCAAAACACAAGACTTACATTCATTAATTCTTCCAACCCTCTTCAAAACCTTGTGCAAACTTAAAATTTCTCAAAACTTTTGACATATTCCATAATTTTACACTTAGGACAATTCATCAGCAATTACATTACCTTTTACAGAAATTTGAACAATCTTTACATTAACACATGGAACAAAAGATTTTATCTATATAGTTCCATATTCTGAGTTTTAAACTTTTTGATGACTTATGATCAGTGTAACTTACCATTTCCTTATTACCATTTCAGACATTCTGCTGATACTAGTTTATTTTCATACTTCACTGACTTCTTGATTCCAGAATCTTCATCCTGCAACCTATCCCCAAGCCACTCATATCAATAGTCATTTTCAAAGATTTGGTAAAATCAACCAACATTGATTCTTTTATTGGTGTTGCCTTTAACTTCTCAAAGGCTGCTTAGCATTCTGCTAACCATGCCAGTTTTGCTTGTTTCTTTAACAAATGTGTTAAAAGTACAGCTGTGGTGCTGAAATTACAAATTTCTAGTAAAATCAACACATGCCTAGAATCTCATGGTTTCTCTTTCAGGTATATAGGGTGGTGAAGAAGGTGTTTGGCATGCTTGCCTTCACTGATCAGAGTATTGCATATAGGAGTTGGGACATTATCTTGCAGCTGTACAGGACATTGGTGAGGCCACTTTTGGAGTCCGGTGTACAGTTCTGGTCACCTGCTATAGGAAGGATATTATTAAATTGGAAAGTGTGTAGGAAAGATTTACAAGAATGTTACCAGACTGGAGGATTTGAGTTATAAGGAGAAGCTGGATAGGCTGGGATTCTTTTCCCTAAAGTGTAGGATGGATGAACTTAGAGATTTATAAAATCATGAGGGGCATAGGTAAGGTAAGTATTTTTCCTAGCATAGGAGAGTTCATAACTAGAGGGCATAATTTTCAGGTGAGAAGGGAAAAGGGACCTGAAGGGCAACTTTTTCCACACAGATGGTGGTGCAGAATGGAATGAACTGCCAGAAGAAGTGGTATATGCAGGAACAGTTACAACACATTTGGGCAGGTACATGAATAGGAAAGGTTTAGCGGGATATCGGCCAAATGCAGGCCAATGGGATGAGTTTAGTTTGAACTGAAGGATCTGTTTCCATGCTATATGACACTATGACTCTATGATTATGACTTTAGTTTCAGGAACAGGGAATTGTATTAGAGCCTTCACTTTCATTGTTCTTGGCACCATTTAGATGTGCTGCTCCTTGATTCTCCAAATACTTAATAACTGCTTGCAGAAGTCGGCTGTTCCACATTTATAAAGTCTCTCGCCTACTGATTAAAATCCACAGCTTACAGAAACTGCTAATGGAAAAATGAACTCCTTTTCTTCAGTTTTAAGGTGGTTTTTGGATCAATGAGGGGTTGCTGTTGATCTAGAGATTTGGTACTGTCAGTCACAGGCACAATCCATACATAGTTCAGGAGCTTGGCCTGGTCAGGCATCTGCTCAGCATTAGGAGATTTGTCCAGCTGCAGTCTGGGAAATGGTCAACGGCCAGGCCAGCACCAGCAGTCATGGGAATTGTGTATGATCAATCAAGAAGCTGCAAAGACAATAGTTGGGATCTGGCCAGTCATGGCTAGGGGCTGTCCTTCAAAGTTGATCAAAGTCCGAGAGAGTTTGAGGGATCACTGTTCAGAAAGATTGGGCGAGTCATGGTTGGCAGAAAGACAGAACCATTTGTGGAGATGGGATGTACTCAAGATGCATGGAGCGATATGTGGAAGAGTATCAGATGGTATTGTAGGCTACAGGAGGGATGTTATTGACAATGACCAACACCATAACCCCACAATATAATGATACAGGGTGGGCATCTTTAAGAATGTGTAATGTCAGAGTTCAGGTGGCAAAGATGACAGTTGGAGGCAAAGTTTGATGTGATGGGTTCCCATGTTGGGAGAATAGGTGGGAATGGTCTGTACGGGTAGTGAAAAATAAAAGGCAACATGGAGACTCTTGAGGTGGGGTGAGGAGGTGTAATTGGCCAAACAGAGTCTGTCACTGATGACAAACTTGTGTTCTCTGCCAACATTTACCATTCTCTAAATGCTCAATGCAACCGAAAAGTGGCTGGGACAGTGCCCAGGGTGGGTGGTGTCAGTGTCAGTTTAATGGGCAAAAGTGCAGGATCCACATTTGTTGCATGTGGGTGCAATCTGCAGCCTCTGCTTGTTGCCTTTGTTTCCCTTTTGCTGATTGTCAATAAAAACATACATTTTGACATTTCTGACTGCTTGCCTGTATGTTTCTCCTGTCAAAAAGTGTGATGTTGGAACAGCAGAGCTGGTCAGGCAGCATCCAAGGAGCAGGAGAGTTGACATTTAGAACATAAGCTGTTTATCAGAAATGTGGCCTGGTACTTAAACAACGACTACAGCAAAAGAATGAGATTGTTTGTATAACAGAGTGTCAGCATGCAACTATATGCAGCGGGCTGCATGGCTTTTAGGCTGCTGTGCCATTAACTTTGTCAGTGAAGGCATTGCCGGATTGTCATTGTGTATTTCAGTGCACAGCAGCCTCACAAATATGGTGTCGATGTCAGATTTGTTGGTCTTGTGGCGAGTTGTTCTGGGAATGGCATTTGATAAGATCGGGTTAGAATAAGATATGAGATACCATGGGGCAGGGTAGATCAAAAATGAGGTACATTTGGTAAGAAACATCATGAAATCTTGCTAGGCATAATGACGAAAAACCTTCCAAAAAACTTGACACAACTGACACTTAGCTAAAACTAAAAACATATGATTTAACCCTTAGCCTTATTTGGTAGCAAAACAAATCTTAAATGACATTTAGATTACATAGCAGTATATAAGCACTTAGTGTTGTTACATACATCGATGTCATTGGTAAGGGGAGGTGATGGTGTAGTGATATTATTGTCTGGCTATTAATCCAGTGACATAGGTAATGTTCTGGTGGTCTGGGCTTGAATGATGCTGAATTTTGGATTTAAGAGTCAACAATGACCATGAAAATATTGTCTACTGTCAGGAACATCCCATCTGGTTCACTTTAGGGAAGGAAATTGCTGTCCTTACTTGTCTGAACTGCATAGATTCTAGATCCACAGCATTGTGGTTAACTCTTAACTCCCCTCTTAAATGGCTGAGCAAGACATTCAGTTGTACCAGTCATTAGAAGGTCTGAAGCACGAAATAAAACCAGGCAGATCAACTGGAACTGATAATGGTACAGTCCTGCCAACCTTGCAAAGTCATCCTTACTAACATCTGAGGGACTAGTACCAAAATCGGGCGATGTGTCTCACAGACTAGTCAAGAAATGATACAGAATCATACCTTATAGCCAATGTCCCAGACATAAGCATCACTGTTCCTTAATAAGTCCCATCCTTCCAGGAGAGATTGTGGCACTGCACTTTTTGTCAGGAGGGAGTTGTTCTGCCAATCCTCAATATTGACTCTGGACACCATGAAGTCTCATGGAATCAAGTCACACATCGGCATGGAAACTTGCAGTTAATTTCCATGGATCACCTTACCTCAAGTGATGAATTAGTGTTCCTCCAAGTTGGACGACAATTGTAGAAAGCTTTGATGGTAGTAAAAGCGCAGAATGAACTCTAAGTGGGGATTTCAATGTCAATAACTAAGTGTGGCTCAGCAGCAGCACTGCTGACTGTGTTGGCAAATCCTACAGGATATAGCTGCTACACTGGGTCTACAGTGGTGTTGAACCAAAGATAATAAAAAACTCAGCCTTATCCTAACCAATCTGCCTGCCACTAAATCATCTGTCCATGATGGTATTGGTAAAAGTGACCATCATACATTTCTTGTGAAGAAGTCCTTCCTTCATTCTGAGAATACTCTCCATCACCGTCTTGTGTGCCTCTATCACCATGCTAAATCATCTTGAACAAGACCTAGCAACTAAAGACTGGGCATCCATGAAGTGCTGTGGCCCATCAAGAGCAGAAAAATATTATTATTTTAACACAATCTACAACTTCATGGCCTGGCATATTTTCCACTCAACTCCATCAAACTCTGAGATCAACTCTGGTTCAGTGGAGAATGCAGACATGCATGCCAGGAACAGCACCAAGCATATCTGTAAATGAGGTGTCAACCTGGTGAAACTACAAACAACTCAGTGGATGAGGCGACTCAACAAATCTCCTCATCCTCAGTGATGGAAGAGCTCAACATATTAGTGTGAAAGGTAACGGTGAAAGATTTGCAGCAATCTTCAGCCAGAAGTGTCAAGTGGATGATCCATCTCAGGCTCCTTCACGGGTTCCCAGCATTACAGATATCAGTCTTCCAACAATTCGATTCACTCCACATGACATCAAGAAACGGTTGGAGGCATTGTGTAGTGGCCCTGACAATATTTCAGCAATAGTACTGAAGACTTGTAGTCCAGACCTTGCCAAGCTCTTTGAGTACAGTTACAATATTGGCACCGATGCGACAATGTAGTATATTTACCAGGTATGTCTTGTGCACAAAAAGCAGGACAAATCTAACCCGGCCAATTTCCATTCCATCCGTCTACTCTCAATTATCAGTAAAGTGATGGACATTGACATCAACAATGCTATCAAGCAACACCTGCCCAGCAATAACTGCTCAGTGAGGTCCAGTTTGGGTTCCACCAGGACCAGTCAGCTCCAGACCTCATTACAGCTTTAGTTCAAACATGGTCAAAAGAGGTGAGGTGAAAGTGACAGCCCTTGACATCAAGACCACATTTGACTGAGTTGACATCAAGGAGCCCTACCAAAACTTAAATCAGTGGGTATCAGGGAGCAAACTCTCTGATGGTTGGAGTCATACCTGACACATAGGAAGGTGGTTCTGCTTTCTAGAGGTTGGTTATCTCAGCTCTAAGACATTTCTGCAGAACTTCCTCAGGGTAGTGTTCGAGGCCCATCCATCTTCAGCTGCTTCATCAATAACCTTTGTTCCATTATAAGGTCAGAGGGGGCGATGTTCACTAATGGTGGAACATTGTTCAGCACCATTTATGACCATCCTTAGATACTGAAACAGTCCATGTTCAAGTGGCAAGTAACATTCTCATCACACAATTGCCAGGAAATCACTGCCTCCAATAAAAGACAATCTAACGACTGCCCCTTGACATTCAAAGATGTTATCATCACTAAATCCATCACTATCAACACTCTTGGGGTTACTACTGACCAGAAGCTCAACTGGACTCACCACAGAAATAGTGACTGCAAGAGCAGGTAGGAGGCTGGGAATAGTGCAGCTAGTAGTACACATGATTCCCCAAAGCCTGTCCACTATCCACAAGGCACAAGTCAGGAGTGTCTTGAAATACTCCCCACTTGCCTGGATGGATGCAGCTCCAACAACACTCAAGAAGCTTGACACCATTTAGGACAAAGCAGCCCGCTTGATTGGTACTGTATGCATAAGGTTAAAAACAATGACTGCTGATGCTGGAAACCAGATTCTGGATTAGAGTGGTGCTGAAAAGGCACAGCAATTCAGACAGCATCCAAGGAGCAGGAAAATTGACATTTCGGGCAAAAGCCCTTCATCAGGAATACAGGCAGGGTGCCTGAAGGGTGGAGAAGCATAAGCATCCAGTCTCTCCACCACCATTGTTCAGTAGCAGCAGTGTGTACAATCTACAAGATGCATTGCAGGAGTTCATCAAAAGTTCTTAGGCAGTATCTTCCAAATCCATGACCATATTCATCTAGAAGGACAAGGACAGCAAATACATGGAAACTCCACCAACTGCAATTTCTCCTCCAAGTCTGGCTGACCATCCTGCCTTGGAAATATATTGCTGTTCTTTCACTGTCGCTGGGTCAAAATCCTGGAATTACCTCCCTACAAGCATTGTGGGTCAACTTACAGCATGTGGCCTGCAGTAGTTCAAGAAAGTAGCTCCCAACTATCTTCTCAAGGGCAACTAGGAATGGACAATAAATGCTGGCCAACCAGCAACACCCACGTCCCATGAGTAAATAAAAGGGAGTGTGGCATCAAGGATCCCAACAAAATGAATCGGGGAAAGATTCTCTGCTTGTTGGTATCATACCTGGCAGAGAGGAAGATATTTATGGTTATGGGACATCAGTCATCTCAGTTCCAGAACATTTGTGCCAAAATTTCTCAGAGTTGCGTCCTCGGCTCAGCCATCTTCAGCTGCTTCAGCAACAGCTTTTCCTTCATCATAAGGTCAGTTCACGAATGATTCAGTAATATTCAGTACCATTCACGATTCCTCAGTTACTAAATCAGTCATGTCTGAATGCAGAAAAACATGAAAACATATGGTATTCAGCTGCTAAGCGGCAAGTAACATTTACCCCATACAAATGCTAGGCAATGACCATCTTCAAAAGAGACAATCTAACCATTGTCCTTTGACATTCAATGGCATTACTATCACTGAGTCACATGTTATCAACATTAGGGGTTATATTGCCATAAACCAAACTGGACTAGCCTTCTAAAAACAGGAGCTATGACAGCAGGTCAGAGGATTGGAATTCTGCAGTGATTTATGAAATAACTCCACATAGGCCAGTATCCTGTCGCTAAGTCACCTATTTATTTACACATGGAGGGTCCTTGACACTCATACAGCTCCCTCAGAGCTCACTCTCAGCATGAACAGGAGATCTAACACTCCTGTTTATATCTGTCAGCCGGGGCTCCTTGTTTGGACCAGGTTAACAGCCCCAGTCAGGGAATATATATTCTATGAGATTCACCTGACTGCCCAAATCCTGTCCTCCAGATACAAGACACAAGTCAGGAGTGTAATGGTATACTCTCTTCTTGCTTAGATGAGTGTAGCTCCAATAACACTGAAGCAGCTTGATATCTTCCAGGACAAAGCAAACTGATTGTTTGGCACCATATCCAAAAGCATTCATTCCCTCTATTATTGGAACTTGCAACAGTGCGTATTATCTACAAGATGCACAGAAATAAGTTCACAAAAGATCCTTTGATAGCACCTTCCAAATCCACAACCATGACCATCTAGAAGGGTAAGGGCAACAGAAACATAGAAATACCACACCCTTAAAGTTCCTCTCCAAGCCACTGTCCAACCTCACTTGGAAGTATATCTCCAGTCCTTCAGTGTCACTGCATCAAAATCCTGGAACTCCCTCCCTAACAGCATTGTGGATCTGCAAATGGACTGCAGCAGTTCAAGAATGCACTCACCATCACCTTCACAGAGGCAACTTGGGCTTGGCAATAAATGTGCACCAACCAGCGATGCTTTTATCCTATGAATGAATACAAAAGAAGGGAAGTCATTCACCATTGGAGAACAGAGGAATCTGGATTATCCAAACGAGTTTGGCGGGCACTATTTTGTTCGGATAATTGATTATTCAGTTAATCGATTCAATGCCTCTCTCTCTGGGTCCCATGATTGGCTTTTCTAAAAACTGTAAATTTTTTTGTGTAGCTAAGGAAGATTAAAATCTGTAAACCCTGGGATATTACTGGTTTGGTGAAGCTGAAAAGCTGAAGTCTGCACCCCATTCAGGAGAGAGACTGTAGTACACCACGCGTGAATCTCGTCCCTGCCCCCAACCTTCTCCCCGTCGACCCTCAACCCTGCCACCCAACCCCATCCAATACTGCCACGCGCCTGCCCCCAACCCCGTCCAACACCGCAACCCCCAACAACACCCAGCGTCCCAAACCGCCTCCACCCCCACCCACTGTCCGAATCCGGCCACGTTAGCTCCCCTCCCCCTCTGGAGCAGCCAGAGTGTACACCAACAGTAAGAGTGCTGCTGCCTTTGTGGGGAAAGTCTCCAATAGCACACACAAACGTTTTACTGCAACTTCTTGACAAGTTCCACTTCTGCCCTGTACAATGTTAGAGAGAATATTTGGGGAAGGGGAATTTCGGGTTCACCCCTATGTAGAACTCCAGGGAAAGTGTGGGGAGAGGGAGAGTGGATAGGAGGTCAGTCCTTTGGAAATGGTGCCTGGACTCCCATCAACGCCCAGGACTGTTCTCAACAGCATTTCAGTGAGCTGAGATCGTTTTAAATCATTGTGAACAAAAGACGCGATCAGGATTGAAACATCTCTTTGATGTAATGTTTCTATCAGGACCTCAAGATCTCTTTCAGATAATCCGATATTCAGATAATTGATATTTAGATAATCAAGGTTCCTCTGTATTCTTGATTTTTGAATAAAGATGTAAGTCACATTACAAATGGATGCAAAACCTAGCTATGAAAATCACTGGGATATCTGTCTAATTAAGACATTTTTAGATCACTAACAATGAATTACTTCCAGTTCATGTTTACAAGAATGTGGGGACAGGTCTACAGGTCTATAACCTACATGACCTGTAAATATCCACCCTCAGTCTTCCTGCTATGCACTGATTAACCCTGTCTGTAATGGGCTGTCTCAGTCTCTGTACCACTGAACTATAACCTATGTTACCCTCACTGACTAGTTTAAGTCTTTGTATAATTGTACAGAATAAACTACACTGTCTCCTGAAACAAAAGAGAATACCTTCAGCTGATGAAATTAGAATTTTAGTCAAGAAATGTATTATAGAACATTATAATGATTGATTTAAGTTTTTTTTCTCAAAGAGTTAGAAAAAATAGATTAACCATGCGTATTAACATCCGTAATAGTCTGTTGAATAAGTCATGCTGTCGTTGCGATGGCTTGCCTCAGCTAAAATCTCAATTCCATTAACTATGAGTCTTTCCTAAGGATGCCAATTTCTGTCTCCTTCTGACATAGGTAACCTGCTGGGGGTGAGGATAAGGTCTGACATTTGCTGAACCCTGGACACAAAGAATATCTTTGAAGTTATATTCACCTCGATAGTCGCTCCACAAATCAACAGTAGATTCCTGTGTGCATTGGGTTACAAGCAAAACAAACACTGTATCTGATTGTTCACTGGAAGCCTTAATTATGAAAGATATATGAACATTTTATATTGAGAAAATTAAAGAAAAAGAAATTAAAATCTCATACTTCACAAGTGCTAAATTTAAAATGCTTAATTTATTTAGTTTTCTGGTGCTCTTAATTATTTCCTTCCTGCAGGTAGAACTTACAACATAACATAATCAAAATTAGCACAAAATATTGACAATTTCATATGGTATATTATTTTGTTTCAAAATTGATTACAAGCAAATAAAAGCCTGGCAAACAAATATAATCCAAAGGGATATAATCACCAATAATGAGTTAACCAACAGTATCCTTCTGGGTCCCATGATTGGCTTTTCTAAAAAACTGTAATTGTTTTGTGTAGCTGAGGAAGATTTAAACATTGTAAACCCTGAGATATTATTGGCTTAGTGAAGCTGAGAAGCTGAAGTTGTGCCTCTAAGTAGGTGATGGGATGTTGTTTCCAGAATTCAAGAGAACAAAGCATCCCAGGAAAGATGGTTAAAGTACCAAAGTCTAAAAGGTTGTTGACACAGTCCATGATGAATACCTTTTGAGGGAGTTTCAAGGGCAGATATCCAGAAAAGTGAAGAATTGGAACGCGTTTGATGACCCATAGTGTCGCGCATGTGTGTTTAGTGGGGGATGATTTATTGAATGAGCAATGGGTTCTGTGTTGATTCCATTTGTTATTTGATGTATTCTGTGCAGAGGTTTGTTCCAGTTTATCTATTACCCATATTTGGCTCATGTTAATTTTATGATAAGTTATGTCATATGTATCTATATAGTTTAAATTGTTTTTGTCTAAAATCTTCACCTGTTTGAGTGTATTTGATTTATAATAAACTTGTTATTCTTTGTTAACTATAGAAAAATGGCAGAATTATTTCACATACTGAATTAAATATATTCTGATCGCTATATAACTGCAATATCTACCACCTTTATTAAAATCAAACTTTGACAAGACTAGTGGAGCAGGAGTTCTAGGAAAGGATTCATTTCACCCCTTGAACCTCTGTTGGAAGATTGCCACTCACTTTATTGCAATGTTTTATGATGGGAGGGTTGGTACTTTCATTTACCATGGTCTGGATTCATCTTTTTCCAACCTGTGATATTGCCTGGAAGACCAATGAATATCCCCAGTGGAGATCTATTATGTTGCCTGCAGTAATTCTCTGAACAGGGTTGAAACATTGTCAAATAATGAAACAAAAGTGTTTAAGTTAAAATGTGAGCAATCACCTGATGAAGGAGCGTCGCTCCGAAATCTAGTGTGCTTCCAATTAAACCTGTTGGACTATAACCTGGTGTTGTGTGATTTTTAACTTTGTACACCCCAGTCCAACACCGGCATCTCCGAATCGATCTTAACTCCAGTTTCAAATGCTCTGGTTACAAGTAGTGCCACAAGGGGGCCTCAGCTGAAATAGTTTCAGATCTTCAGTTACGATTCTGTAGCCACAGTATAAGCTGACACTTGAAGTTCTAAATTTATTTTTGCTGAACTTTGGATGTATTTTGGTAAAGAATGTTGATGCCTGGAAATGTAACACTCCCTATTTGGGGCATGTTAATTAACACAGCCTATAATATCTGTACTGGATGATTTACAGACTTAAATCATCGAGCCAGCTGCAAATCTTCAGTTTTGGAACACTCTGTAGTTAAATTATTTTCGAGATCAGTTCCTGCAGATTAGAGGGTGGCTAATGTTGTACCACTTTTTAAGAAAGGTGGGAGAGAGAAAGCAGGAAATTATAGACCAGTTAATCTGACCTCAGTGGTGGGCAAGATGCTGGAGTCTATTAAAAAGGATGAAATTACAACACATCTGGATAGTAGTAACAGGGTAGGTCAGAGTCAGCATGGATTAATGAAGGGGAAATCATGCTTGACTAATCTTCTGGACTTTTTGGAGGATGTAACTCTGAAGATGGACGAGGGAGATCCAGTAGATGTAGTGTACCTGGACTTTCAGAAAGCTTTTGATAAAGTCCCACACAGGAGTTTTGTGAGTAAAATTAGGGCGCATGGTATTGGGGGCAAAGTACTA
>NC_057719.1:81501230-81542014 GCF_004010195.1 Chiloscyllium plagiosum
GAGAAACTTCTTCATCCAGAGAGTGGTGGCTGTGTGGAATGCTCTGCCCCAGAGGGGAGTGGAGGCCCAGTCTCTGGATTCATTTAAGAAAGAGTTGGATAGAGCTCTCAAGGATAGTGGAATCAAGGGTTATGGAGATAAGGCAGGAACAGGATACTGATTAAGGATGATAAGCCATGATCACATTGAATGGTGGTGCAGGCTCGAAGGGCAGAATGGCCTACTCTTGCACCTACTGTCTATTGTCTTGCAAACTTGAATTGAGATGTAGCAGAAACTTCTTCACATGAATGCGAAAGCAGCCGTGACGGCAGCACAAGAATCAATGTCAGGAACTCTCAGGTCACATTTGATGGTTTAGTATGGAGTACTTCTACTCTGTCCTTCCTTGTGCATTTCCAAAGTGAAATGCTGCAATTTACAGCAGTTAATGCTAATCCAGGAGAGTTTGTTCAGTAAGGTCATGATAGGCCATTCAAGTTTATATCATGGAACCCGTTAGTTGTTTTTTTTTTACAATATCCCAAACAGCAGGTGAAAAACTCTTCCAGTTCTCATGGGTATGAGAATTTATGAAGGGCCCTTGTGGCACAGTGGGAGGGTCCAGGAGACCTGGGTTTCACTCTCAGCTTCTCCAGTGGTGTGTAATAACATCTCTGAACAGGTTGACTAGAAAATATTAAATAACATGAGCCCTGATGTTAGCATCCTGCACGTAATGAGAATAGGGCCTGTGGGAAGTCCCTTTTCACACGTGACTGTTATAAGTGAGCTCTTATAGGACAATGGAAGTGTCCCTATCTCTGAGCGAGAAAACTGAAGTTCAAGTCCCAACTGCTCCAGAAAATCTTTGAACAGGTTGGTTCCAAAATATCTGGGCATAATAATTTACAGAGATTTGTACTTAACATCCTTTGGTAAATATTACTGAGGAAACTAAGCAAGACACCCCAGAAACAAGGAGCAGGAAAATTGACATTTTGGGCAAAAGCCCTTTATCAGCTCTATTCTGGTGAAGGCCTTTTGCCCAAAACGTCAATTTTCCTGCTCCTCGGATGCTGCCTGACCTGCTGTGCTTTTCCAGCACCACTCTAATCTAGACTCTGGTTTCTAGCATCCGCAGTCCTTGTTTTTACCCCAGAAACAAGTCACCAAGGTCACAACTTAATAAACTAAGAAAATAGTAACTCTGCCAGCTTTTAATGATTAAATGACAATGTGGTGAACTTTGAATCAAACCACGTAGTCCCTTATTTTGACATTATGGTATTATTTTGACTCCATTTACAGTATTTTCCCTGTGGGTAAGAAGATTGTATATTGAATTTTCACATCTAACGAGAACACATATTAGAAACTGACAGCTCAGTGCAGAAGTAAAATGCTTTAGGAAAAGTGCTGTCTTTTGCATGAGGCTTTCTTTTAATGTTGAAGGACATAATATGAAAGTGAGTATGAATTCTCCAAGTATCCTAATCAATACCGACTATCTCAATTAAGACACAAGGCTGAATTTTACCAGAAGTTGGTTAGGTATCATTTTCATCAAGTTTGATGAGATTGAACTCATTTCCTTGAGCAATCATCCTCAACTCATCACTAAATAAGCAGTACGCCTCATGGCACTCTGTCCATGCTAGCTGATTCTTCCACTCACTGAAGGCGAATGTATTCAAGATTGCCAGGATCCCTGGCACTGACACCATATTTAAAAGGTCATTGTGCAACCAATCAAGCACTTTCAGTCTGGAGCTGTCCTCTATGGTTCAATTAACTTGAAGAAATTTGTGTCCTGCTTTGCAGACAGAGATCTGGAGTGTTTTCTTCCCCCAAGACTGACAGAAGAGGCCACAACTCAGCCCTGCAACTGGTCCAAGGTTGCCACCCTGGTCAGTGTAGTCTCAAATATCCGGAGGAAGGTCTAGCAGTGATCAATGGCCTTCTCAGCTCCACCAGAGTCAGTGCCACCATCTTCTCTCTGGGGTCACACTCACTGTATCTCTGCTACTGTACCCACCTCCTACCAAGGAATAGGCTCCCTCATTCTCACTTTTGCTGCAACATTTTAACTCATTCACTTTCATAAACCTGCATGGCCTCCTATTCACTCACTCAGGACACCTGATGGCTTTTCCCCCACCTGCCTCAGCACTACTAGCTGTTCCACCTACTTTCTCCTCACTCAGTTTCTCCCTTCGTTCCTCCAGGAGAAAATGGACCATAGTAGGGCTAAACAACAAGGACGAGTGGTAGTCTGCCCAACATTTGGCTCCTTACATCCAATAAGGAGAGGATATCTTCGCTGGTGAGGATTGAGATTTGTCCTGTGAAGATACAGCAACATCCATATCTTAACAATTAAGTAAGAAACATTTATTGTTCCTTGTAATGTTACTACACTCATTACATCCACTGTCAATATATTATTATTAACATGCCACAGCGAGTCCTCTAAATTATCTCTGATCCTACAGGTATCATAATCATAATCACACAATACTAGTTTATAGTCCAACAGGTTTATTTGGGAGTACAAGCTTTCAGAGCGCTGCTCCTTCGTCGGGTAGCTAATGAGGCAGGATCATAAGACACAGAATTTATAGTAAAAGATCAAAGTGTCATACAACTGATGCAATGTATTGAACAAATCTACATTGCTGTTAAGTTGTTAATCACTTAGAATCGGGTTGCAAGTTTCGATTCATTAATATGTAAATCTCAGAACTACTTTCAAGTCACATTCCCGAAATAACATAAGGTTTTATATAAAAAAGGTGACATCTCAGCTCAGACAATGCCTTAATAGGTCCGATGTTAGAGTCTGTCTGTATCTCAACCTTGAGTCAGACTAGTTCTATGTCCAAAGTAAGAAGTTATAAAATGTCACATGGATTGACTGCTTCCACAATAAGCACATAATAAGCAGTCAATCCATGTGACATTTTATAAATTCCTACTTTGGAAACAAGTAGTCTGACTCAAGTTGGGATGCAATCAGACTCTAACCTCACACCTTTAATGCATTATCTAAGCTGTCACCTTTTTTGTATGAAATCTTAAATTATCTCAGGAATATGACTTTAAAGTAATTCTGGGATGTACATATTAATAAATTGAAATCTGCAACCCCATTCTAAGTGATTAAAGACTTAACAGCAATCTAGGTTTCTTCAATATGTCACATCAGTTGCATGATACTTTGATCGTTTGCTATAAATTCTGTGTCCTATGAACCTGCCCCACAAGCTCCCTGATGAAGGAGCAAAGCTCCAAAAGTTTATACTTCCAAATAAACCTGTTGGACTATAACCATTCCTGATGAAGAGCTTATGCCCAAAATGTTGATTCTTCTGCTGGTTGGATGCTGCCTGATCTGCTGTGCTTTTCCAGCACCACACTCTTCAACTCTGATCTCTAGCATCTGCAGTCCTCACTTTTTCCTGTTGGACTATAACCTGATGTTGTGTGATTTTTAACTTTGTCAACCCAGTCCAACACTGGCACCTCCACACCATAATCTCCATGGGCAGGAGGGCAGAGCTGCAAGACATTATTCCTCTATCTCAGAGGAAGCACAGGCGAGGCTGCCTCCTGCAAACCTACTCCCATTCCCCAACATCTCAGATACCAACAACACAGCGAAAACTATATTTAGATTAGAGTGGAGCACATGCAGGTCAGCACTTCGCTGCCACATCTCAGCAGCTGGCCCAAGAATAAATGCCCCAGGTCGCTGGCACTCAGAAGACTTCCAGAGACTAGGTACCTGCTCAGCCCCAGTCAGAAGAGGAGCCCGTGATATCTGTAATCAGGGACTTCATTGATGCACACAGACACAGGAGCAGCAGGCAGCTTTGTCAGGAGGACTGAGCAACCTGACAGGGGATACAGGGTTGTATCAATGCTATTGGGATCCCATGCCTTAAGTACATGAGCATTTGGCTGCCTCCATGGAAAGTTGATGGCTGCCATGGACAGCCAGATTCAGAACCCTTATGGTCTGCTGGATATACTGTCCACGAAGCAAGTGGACAGTATTCCATCAGACTCCTGATGTGTACCTTGTAAATGGTGGACAGGCTTTGGAGAGTTAAAAGGTGAGTTATCAATAGCAGAATTCATAGCTTCTGACTTGCTCTTGTAGCCAGTCTATTTATTTGGCAAGTCCAGTTCAGTTTCTGGTCAATGGCAACGCCAAGATCTTGATCGTGAGAGTGTCAACAATGGTGGTGTCATTGAAGGTGAAGTTTGGGTCGTTAGATTCTCTCTTGTTGGAGATGTTCATTGTCTGGCATTTGTGTAACATGAATGTTACTTGTCATCATTTGTCAGCCTGAACCAAGATATTTTCCAAGTCTTGCTTCATTTGGACACGGATCTGAAGAGAAACGAATGATGCTGAACATTGTGCAATCTTCAGTGAAATCCTATTTCTGACCTTATTTTGAGGGCAGTTAAAGCAGCTAAAATGTCTGAGCCTAAGACATTCAACTGAGGCACTCCCTCAATAAACAAAGGAGTGGAAAAGTATCGGGGAAGACAGGAACGTGGAATGATCAGATTAGGTATAATCATATTAATGGAGAAAGCACAAGCAGCTAGTGGTGTACACCTCTTAATTCATATGATCCATTTACTTATCAGCCCAAGCGAGTATTCCACCAGAAGTGTACTAAAATGTTTATTGAGTTGAATCACTGCATAATTGGCTTGAGTGATGACAGAAGCTATATAGGCAGCCATTTAATCCCTATTGTACAGTGAATTCTAGTTACTATCAAAAGACAGGATGGAAGTAGCAATCTATTTACATCTTTTTGCCTTAACCATATAAGAATAATTCAGATTTTTATGATACGGGGAATGTAAAAGGCAAATTTAACCCAGGTCAGACACTGACATCTGGTATCAAAAATCTCACTTGGTCTGAAGCTGGAGAAATCCAAAGCTAGAATTAGTCACAAATTGCTACATCAGCCTTGCACTTTCTTGGAAGCGAGGACTATGTCCCCAGCTTTTTGTGGTGCAGCAGTGTGGTACGTCATTAAGCAGGGCACTGGTACATGGCTTCTTTGTGTGTGCCAGAAATAATAGCAGAACTGGCACTGATAAAGAGCAAGCACTAAAACAGACTTTGCACCAATGAAATTGAGATGGCCAGGCTCTCGGTGATTGTGATTTTGAAGAACCTTTGCAATTGCAGAGTGCCTGGAAGTACGTGAAGTGTTTCTGGAAGCATTTTGTTGCTGCAAATGTTGCTACATTCTCACAGGAATAACAGGAGTGGGTGACCTAACCATACTGTCACAAAGACTGCAAGAGGTTAGCAAACAAAGGAACAGTAGTTAACCATTCAGCCTCTCTGCCATTTCCAGCTTATGGCTGATCATATACGTTAATGCTATTTACCCAAGCCATTTCTGTGTCCTTTGATACCATTAGTATCTGGAAATCTTTTGATCCTTGTTGTAAGGTATAGAGTTAAAATTGTGCAGAATAAGGGAACCTCTGTTGCTTCTGCAAAAGCTTACATTATAAAATTAGGCTGCGTATGAAAATACTAAACAGTGAGAAGCGAAAACAGATAGAATTATCTATGACTAATAGGGCAGAATGACCGTGTGGCAGGATGTACCAGATATAGGAAAACAGAAGAAGAGAAAACAGGTTGAATTATCTATGACGAATAGGGCAGAGTGACCACGTAGCGGGATGTACCGGTATCAGGAGAATAGTGTGCCTGTCTCAGGAGGGATGTGGCCAACGGATGGAATTTAGTTTGGCAGGATGATCGCACAAAGACAGCAAACTATGCCAGGATAGTCCCATTTAAGGAATGAGATAAATAAAAATAAGGGGCGACAGGTTTACAGTAATGGGAGAAGTAAACAGAGGCGGAGAGAAGCTAGACAAAGGTGGAGTGAAGTTAGAGCTTGTGATAGGCTACGTGCTACAGCAAAAGTAACCAATGGGGTGAAAGGGGAGGACCGAGAGACGCAGCTGAACAGCATAAATCAGAATGTAACCCTCAGATCGGGGTACTTACTTGTTAGGCACCCGTTCTTGCAGGTATGTATCAATAAAATTCGCTGCTTCAGAATTTGACTTGGACTAAAATTTATTGATATGTGAGTTTTGTTTCTCATAATTTGGGGACTCGACCTGGATTTCCATTATCACCAGCAGGGTGGGCACAGTCGACAGCTGGGAAGACACGTCCTGTTCCTTTTCGAACGGTCCTGTGTTCCTCGGTGGTGGGTTTCTCCTTCTGGTTGACTGATTGAGATCTGATGAGAGTCTATCGGAAAGGTTGTAAGTAGGCACAGGGAGCCAGGCAACTCCATGCATGGACCAAGATAGGAAAAGAGATTTTTAAGTACTGCCTTGGTGGCTGGGATTGAGTTCTAGTAGTTAATAAGTGTCTAACGAAGGAACTCAACATGGGCTGTGCCGAGGATAAAGTAAAAGCCTCCGGGAAACAAAATGGACATGGAGACGGGGTCCCTGACAACATACCTCCAGAAGGTCCATTGGGCAGGATGTTGTGGAATTGGAAAAATAATACTTGTACAAGGGAAAAAGATAGCAAGAAGATGATTAAATATTGTTGCTTTGTATGGACTAAGGAATCCATTCTTCGTCCTGCCATCTTCTGGCCAAAGTACGTGTCGGACGAAGACTATGTTTGTAAATATTTGAATTTTTATGTCAACAGAAAACAGCCTTTCAGTCAGGAGGGGCAGGATGTTGTGGAATTGGAAAAATAATACTTGTACAAGGGAAAAAGATAGCAAAAAGATGATTAAATATTGTTGCTTTGTATGGACTAAGAAATCCATTATTCGTTCTGCCATCTTCTGGCCAAAGTACGTGTCGGACGAAGACTATGTTTGTAAAATTTGAATTTATATGTCAACAGAAAACAGCCTTTCAGTCAGGAGGGATCAGATTATGCTTCGTGTTGGAAGGACTAGTAGCTGAAGGGCCACTGAGGGTACACTTCGTAACTAAATGACAAAGTTGACAAAGTCGTCAAGAATCGAACCGGTGACTAGCAATCAGAATGGAGGGTGGCAGCACGTAGAACATAGAGGAAGGGGTAAGAGGATGAGGAGGACCTTTCGTAGGGTCCAGTTGACAGGGACAAGGACAGAGGTGGAGACCCCAACAAACAGGATGTTACATCCAGAAAAAGATTCAAAAGATAGAGGGGTGGAGCGAGAAGCCTCTAGAGTTGTTGTTGAGGGAAGCTCAGAAAGTGTCTTGAGGTGTGTGTGAGTGAATGAGAGAGAGAAAAGAGCTGTACAGCTAATAGAAAGTTTAACCCTTTGTGATTCAGTTTGAATGCACATTTGTTTGTTGTGATTGAATGTTTGTCGTTTGTTCCCTGGAGCTTCAGATCCAGGACTGTTTTGAATCTGATTTCTATTATGGAAATTTAACATGATTTCTTTTAAGGTTAAGGATTTTACAGTGATTATGAAATAAAATGTTAACTCCTGTTCTTTTTAACAGATCATGACTGCCTTACTATCAGTTTCTAACTAATCTCTTTTATCCTTACATAAAAGCGATTTCAAATCAGCTTAATACAGAGGAAAACAACATGATAACCTTTTTTGTGTGTTTCAGGCTCATTTGTTTTCACTTAATTTTAAGCCGTAGCTTTATTCAGAAAGTTCCCTCGCTCAATGACAGTTGAAGTTTCAGTTCAACATTAGATTGTAATAAATCAATCCTATGGTTAATATCTGTGACCTTGGATTCGGCCATTATTCATGCATTATAAGATTTTTTTTTTAACTTGAATAGACAAATCCTTTTAAGACAGCTCCTGGGAGTTTCATACCCTTGGCACCCACCTTCATCAGGAAAGGTTGAGAGACACTCAAGAAGCAGTTATCTAAATTAATAATAGAAACCAGACTCCCTTGGACTAAGTGTTTACCTATAGCCCTTTTGCAAGTGCAGACAGCTCCAAGGAAAGATATGGGGCTGTCCCCTTATGAGATATTGTTTGGCCTGCCCTATCTGGGACTGAAAGGGGAATTGCCAATCCTGGAGACTAAAGATCTGTTCTTAAAGAAGTATATACTGGGCTTGTCCTCGTCTTTGTCTTTTCTTAGGAAAAGAAGGATTACTGGCACAGAGTCCGCCCCTTGAATTCACCGTTCATCCCATCCGGCCGGGAGATTGGGTCCTAATTAAGTCATGGATAGAAACTAAATTGCAATTGGATTGGATTGGGAGGGACCGTACCAGGCTCTTTTGACGATTGAAACGGCGATACGCACGGCGGAGAAAGGCTGGACTCACTACACCAGGATTAAAGGACCGGTGGAATCCCCAGTTAAGAAAGAAGTCTGGACAGCCGAATCAACAGAAGAATCACTGAAACTCAGACTCAAAAGACTTTAAATAACTGATTTTTATGCAGACGTGGTTTAGTTTCTTTTCGATATCTATATATTGTGTTGCATGTCAAATCTCTCGGTCCTTCAATACTATTGTAGGATGCTGGGGTCGCTTAGGGTTATCATATTAGCTTTCTTAGTATTGGGATTTTGTCAAACGATGCTGTCATCTCCATATTTGTTATTAACGGTCCCTGAGTCTGAATATCCATAAGTAATAGAGGTCGATGCTTGCAGCCTAGTAAAATGTGCAGATGTAAAGTATCAGAGGGAGTATATTTTCTCCGAAATCCATCTTAAGACCCGACCGGACACAAGGTATGGTTCGCAAAAACCGCCACCTGGCATCACTATCCATAGAGCCCCCTTTCGCCCAGCCCTAGACTGTCCTGACAAAGTGCCACCCAATATATCCCACCATTAGGAATACCTCCTCTGAAAACTCCTTTCCCCATTAAAACAGGTCTCGACTCATTAGTAACGATTGTAAAGACAGTAATGGAAGCCACTGGGAGGTGTTTTTCGGGCGGCTGTTTCCAAATAGTTGTAGGAAACGGAAAACGAGCCAAACAACTTGGATAGTAAGATACATTTTGCCCCTCCCAATGACCCAAAGGTGGTAAAAATTATAGAGGAGAAGGACTTGAAGCAGACCATTGAAATAGAAACTGGATACGGGGACGTAAATGCCTGGGTTGAATGGGTAAAGTACACTGTTAAAACTCTGAATAAAGGCAATTGCTATGCATGTGCCTCCAGTAGACCAGATGCCCACATAGCCCCCTTTCCGCTCGGGTGGAACCAAAACAGGAAGGGCATGGAATGTATGATAGCCCTGTATCAGGATAAGACTGCATGGAATGATAGGAATTGTATATCCCTATCTCGAATGTTCCCTCCCTTGGAGAAGACAGATTTGAAAGCTCCCTCTCCATTTTTAACTACGATCGGGAATCACACATCGTGTATAAGCCGACAGGGTACAAATCGGTCTAGAAACTTGGGGGAGCTGAGGTTATGTATAGAAACTCAGAATTACACCAAAACAGACAAAGGAGGGAACTACTCAGCACTCTGGGTTCCCCGGGCGGATCTCTGGTGGTACTGTGGAGGCAGAATATTGCGACCTACCTACCTCCTGACTGGAGGGGGATATGGGCAATTGGCAATCCCATTCACCTTGACATTTGAGAAGGAGAAGGTGATAGTAACAAAGAATGGGAGGAGTAAAAGGTCGCTATTAGATACTTCCTTTGATGATAGGATTTATCTCGACTCTATAGGAGTTCCTAGAGGGGTCCCCGATGAGTTCAAGGCCCGCAACCAGATTGCAGCAGGTTTTGAATCGGCCCTATTTTGGTGGGTAACAGTCAACAAGAATGTGGACTGGATAATATTCCATTTTTTTTTTTTACAACCAGCAAAGATTCATCAATTACACTAGAGATGGTGTCAAGGGTATTTCCGAGCAACTTGATGCAACCAACAGAATGACCTGAGAAAACAGACTGGCCTTAGATATGATCCTAGCTGAAAAAGGGGGTGTATGTGATGTTAGGAGATAGCTGTTGTACCTTTATTCCAAATAATACATCACCTGATGGGTCAATCACTTGTGCCTTGCGAGGATTGACCACCTTGGAGGAAGAATTGGCTGAGAATTCAGGAGTGGACACATCACTCACTGGACAGCTGGAATCATGGTTTGGGAAGTGGAAAGGTGTAGTAGTCTCCATCCTCACCTCCCTGATAGTGGTGGCAGGGGTGCTGACAGCAATTGGCTGTTGTATCATACCTTGTGTACGGGGGTTAACCCAGCAGCTAATTGAGACGGCCTTGGCAAAACAAATGCCTCTTAAAGGTAATCAGGCAGAGGGACTCAACCTCTTGAACAATGAGGGGAGGGGTGGCCTTAAGGAATTAGCCACTATAAATGAAGTCTCAGGAATGATGCTAGCGAACTGGAAGGCAACATATGAGACAAATGCAGAAGACAAGACTTAGTAGCCAAGAAGAAAAGGGGGGGATTGTAAGGTAAAGGGTTAAAATTGTGCAGAATAAGGGAACAGGTTGCTTCTGCAAAAGCTTACATTATAAAATTAGGCTGCACATGCAAATACTAAACAGTGAGAAGCGAAAACAGGTAGGATTATTTATGACTAATAGGGCAGAGTGACCGTGTAGCGGGATGTACCAGTAACAGGAGAATAGTGTGCCAGTCTCAGGAGAGATGTGGCCAACTGATGGAATTTAGTTTGGCAGGATGATCACACGAAGACAGCAAACTATGCCAGGATAGTCACATATAAGGAGTGAGATAAATAAGAGTAAGGGGCTACAGGTTTACAGTAATGGGAGAAGTAAACAGAGGCAGAGAGAAGCTAGACAAAGGTGGAGTGAAGCTAGAGCTTGTGATAGGCTACTTCCTCAGCAAAAGTAACCAATGGAGTGAAAGGGGAGGACCGAGACACGCAGCTGAACAGCATAAATCAGAATGTAACCCTCAGATCGAGGTGCTTACTTGTTAGGCACCCATTCTTGCAGGTACGTATCAATAAAATTCGCTGCTTCAGAATTTGACTCGGACTGAAATTTATTAATATGTAAGTTTTGTTTCTCACACTTGTCTTGAACAACCCCTATAGCTAAGCCTCCTTGATTCTCTGGAGTAGAGAATTCTAAAGATTTATCACCCTTTGTGTGAAGAGGTTCCTCCTCAGCTCAGTCTTAGAGGGCTTGCCCTTTATTCTGACAATGTCCCTGTTTACAGATCCCCACTGCCAAGACAATTATGCTTTTCGTATGTACCCATTTTACATCCATCCTTTTAAAAATTTTCTAAGTTTCAACAAGGTTGCTTCCCTTTCTTCTAAACTCCAGAGAACGCTGACTGGGTTTCTTCAATATCTCCTTTCAGACAGACAATCTCACCATTCCAGCAATTTGTTTCTGCAGTTGCAGACAGAACCTGGGACAGGGTGTACAGTAGCCAAAGTCCAAGGCTCAAAGGGTCTGCTGTGCTCTGGTTGGACAGCTAGGCCAGGAGGAGTATGGGGATCCATCAATTTTTTTTCTTGGCCCCGATTACAGGTACTGCACCTCTGGCTTTGCCACATGACTAACTGATGGAGTAAAAGAAGATAAGCTCTGTGCAATTCCCTTGTTAAATTGGAGCAGGACTCCTCTAGGGTCTTTGACAAAGACTGGAGGCTGTCTGACAGGCCAGCGAACACACCCAGAATCTTGCCTTCCATCACCATTAGCATTATCCAACATATGACTGCAGTGCTCATCTGAGTCTCCTGTAGCTGACCTGGATTTTGTGCTCTGTTATTTACACCTGGTTTGGCTACATCTTACTCATGCCCGTTGACTTAACACATGTTGATCTTAACTCAAACCTCCAAGGTACATGCAGGGTGAGTATGTGGTCGGCGTAATAGTCACATCAACTGGCAGGATCTCTTTACTATTTTTCTAGTCTAAACCTTTGCATCCTTACACTGTTCGCATCATTTAGAAAGTCTCCTTTTCATTTTGCCAACTCATTTCACCTGTCAATTGTCTCTTCTCATTTACCTAGCTGGTTGGGCCATCTCTGACAGTATCATCAGTAAACCTGGATAGACAGCTGTCTGTTCCATCATCTAAGTTATTAATACATAGCGTGCTTTTTTTTCACTGCTGAGGTTCCAGTTTAGATCTCTGGAGGACTAAGCTACAAAAAAAATTCATGGACTGAGTATGCTGCAGTGAGTGATTCACCATTGACAGCATGTCCAAAGAATGAATTTTTTTAAGCACTCCTACCAATTGTAATGCATGCAATGTAGTTTTTTATCGTCTTTGTGACTCATTCAAGTTTGAGAGATTGTAATCTAAAATTCTTTGTCCTTGTCAAATTATGAAAAACATTTATCAAGTTATTGCTCAAAATGAGATAGATAATTTAGTGAGACAATCCAGACAGTCATCAGCAAACAACCAGATAACAGGAGCTTGTGTCTAGACCAGTTTACTTGGCAAATATCACGACTAATATTTCCCATCTTTCGAAGAAAGATTGCTCATTATGTAACTATTCCAAGCCTGGGGATTAATTCATTGCTCAGTTCATTCTACTGTTTAAAGAAATCTCTTTGCAAGTTTTCAGCTTCCAATTGAATGGAGTGTTTGTTCGAAAACCTGAGAAAGATCACAATTTTGATCTTCCCACAGGGCTAATTGCATTACAGTCAATATGGGGATTCTCCCAATTCCTTCGTCTCCGCCGCATCTGCTCCCAGGAGGACCAGTTCAAAATACGCACAACACAGACGGCCTCCTTCTTCAAGGACCGCAATTTCCCCCCCGACGTGATCGACGATGCCCTCCACCGCATCTCCTCCACTTCCCGCTCCTCCGCCCTTGAGCCCCGCCCCTCCAACCGCCACCAGGACAGAACCCCACTGGCCCTCACCTACCACCCCACCAATCTCCATGTACAGCGCATCATCCGCCGTCACTTCCGCCACCTCCAAACGGACCCCACCACCAAGGATATATTTCCCTCCCCTCCCCTATCAGCTTTCCGTAGAGACCACTCCCTCCGCGACTCCCTTGTCAGATCCACACCCCCCACCGACCCAACCTCCACTCCCGGCACCTTCCCTTGCAACCGCAGGAGGTGCAACACTTGCGCCCACACCTCCCCCCTCACTTCTCTCCAAGGCCCCAAGGGAAACTTCCATATCCGCCACAGATTCACCTGCACCTCCACCCACATCATCTACTGCATCCGCTGCAGCCGGTGTGGCCTCCTCTATATTGGGGAGACAGGCCGCCTACTTGCGGAGCGATCCAGAGAGCACCTCTGGGCCACCCGGACGAACCAACCCAACCAACCTGTGGCACAGCATTTCAACTCCCCCTCCCACTCCACCGAGGATATGCAGGTCATTGGACTCATCCACCGCCAAACCACAACAACCCGACGGTCGGAGGGAACAGCACAGCAGGTCAGGCAGCATCTAGGGAACAGAAGATTCGACGTTTCGGGTCTCTGCTCATTCCTGAAGAAGGGCATGTGCCCGAAACGTCGAATCTCCTGTTCCTTGGATGCTGCCTGACCTGCTGTGCTGTTCCAGCAATAAAGTTTCAGCTTTGATCTCCAGCGTCTGCAGACCTCACTTTCTCCTCCATTACAGTCAATATGGCTTTACTGCCAAATGTGTGAAGGAATCCTTCCTCCTATGGGAAGACATGTAGTCAATATCCATCCATAATTTGTAAATTTGTGTCATTCACACACCTCCCCCACATTTGTTAAACATGGCAACCAATTTACACACAGCAAGGTTGCTCAAACAGGAAAGAATCAGATTTGATGAAGTCAGTTTGAGGGATAAATATTTCAGGGCATCAGGAATTCTCCATGGCTCTACTTTGTTAGAGATTGAGACCTTTCATATCAAACTGAGAGCATTCCATGCAAGTAGCATCTCATGGAAGGTCAAAAGCATGAATGTGTCAGACCTCTCAAGGGCAAATCGATCAAGTCTATTGCACTCAATAAACAGAGGCCACTTTGCTGGCTCAGGATCATTTGCAGAATAGAAGACAGATGCATTCCTATTCAATATGGTGGGAGTGGCCAGAGACAGAGACCAGGATGTTTACATGAGTGACATGAAGGCTCTTCATGCCATGAATGACTGTTTTCACAATTGGAAAATACTAGGCAACACAGAAGAAAATGACGACATTAGTGTGTGCTACCATTATAATGAGTGGTTACAGGCACCAGAACCATAAACAGCAATTCCCATTGATATTTGATAACCATCCTAAACCATCCTAAAAACCCACAGGTTGTGTCAGAACCTGTGTCTCACTAGTTGGCCCTTCAACCATCAGCAAACATATACCTTATTGTCAATGAGAGATGCTGCATGTCACATAGGTTGAAAGATGCTGCCCCTGATGACAGCAACTATTACAGAAGGCTCAGTTTAACATCCCTTCCAAACGACAGCATCTTAAACCTTGCAGCAGTCCTCCAGCATTGCACTGATATATTGACTTAGAAACACATCCTCAATTGCCAAAATTGGGTTTTAACCTGTACCGTAGCGAAAATAACTGATCTATTGTCAAAAATAGCAGCCAGAGGATAGACTCTGAGTACTGGGCAGAAGTCCAGCAGGATGAACACAACCAAATAGAGTGACCACTAGTTAGGCAGTGGAATCCCTACCTGAGTCAGATGGGTTCAGTTTGGGCTGTGCTGTGGGGAATTCTGACCAGCAAAGACTAGAGCACCAGTTTGAATACTGGATTGAAAGGGGGTAGGCCTTTTGGCCTTCAAACCTGCTCCACTATTCAATGCGAGCATAGCTTCAACTCCACTTTCTAGCTTGCCCTGATGTCCTTTGACTGCCTTGTCAATCAAGAATTATCCACCTCTGTCTTAAACATATTCAATTACCTGCCTTCACCACTCTCTGGAGGAGATAGATCCACAGACTCACAACCCTTGAAGGGGAAAAACAAATGCTTATTTACAATTTAAATGGAAGTCCCCTTATTTTTTTTAAACTGTGTCCCTTAGTTCCAATCTCTCCCACAAGGGGAAATATCCTTTCAGTATCCATCCTGTCCAGTGCCTTAAGAATCTTATCTGTTTCAATAAGATTCTCATTCTCCAATGGATACAGAGACAACCTGTCCTACCTCTTCACAAAAGGCAAGCCCTTTATCCCAGGAATTAGTCACGTCTGCTTTCTCTGAACTGTGTCTAATGCAATTATGTCCTTTCTTCAATAAGGTCAGCAAAACTGTAAACAGGATATGGTAAACCAAGGTATTGTCTGTCCTGTCAGGTGGATGTAAAATATCAGTGTTATTCCAACCAATATTTATCCCACAACCAACACCACTAAAGCAGCTTATCAGGTTGTTAATTTATTGCTGCCAAAGGGACAGCTTCCAGTACCCAGGATCTGGGCCTGGATGTGATACTTGGATTTGATTATCTTCATTTGGATGAATACTGTCTCACAGACGTGTGTGATTTTCTGTTTACAAGGTCCCTCAAATCACTGTTCTTTGATTTGACTTTCAGCTCAATGTCATTTTGTATAATGATTATCTGCATATAAGCTCCACTGTTTTCTAAATCAAAAAGCTGATGGCATTTGGTAGCAAACTCATCAATGTTCACTTGAAGGAATGGACTTGAGACAAAGGTAATGACTTATTCCATCACATCAAATTCCTGAAATGGCCTCTTGAATTCCTCTGCTAACCTTCTCCTCAGGTGTAGGTGGAACCAATTTACTTGGTCTTTGATTTTTTTCTAGTGTTTTTGCTGAATACAGGAAGTATTAGAGCATTTTTTTTTTAAATTGGGTAGACCACAGTCCAGTTTCAACTTTAATGCATTCACAGCACTGATCATATGTGCTGAGTCTCTGTCCTTTCTCTACAGTTCTCAGTTCGGCTTGTTCAGTTTTGATGTTATGTCTGTAACAAACCTTAAAACCAGTGACCACATGACAGCTCACTGCACACTTCATTCCTGATTTTAAAAAAGGTGACAATTTCTGGCATCAGATCCAAATATCTTTGTAGGACCTTCTCTCAACATAACCACCTCACATCATTGTGGAAGAGGAGTTTACATAGACAACACTGAGTTTTTCAAGTAAGTGGTGCGAGGGGCTCTTGCTCGAATTGAGTTTACAATCATCACAACAACTTGCATCACAAGGGAAAAGTGCATAACTTTACTCACGAATGCTTGTTGGTGGATTATACAGTGATAATTGATAAAAGGGGGGAAATCAAGATCATAAGACATAGGACTGGAAGTAAGGCCACTCGGCCCATCGAGTCCACTCCGCCATTTAATCATGGGTGATGGGCATTTCAATTCCACTTACCCGCACTCTCCCCGGAGCCCTTAATTCCTTACGAAATCAAGAATTTATCAATCTCTGCCTTGAAGACACTCAACATCCCAGCCTCCACTGCACTCCGCGGCAATGAATTCCACAGTCCCACCACTCTCTGGCTGAAGAAATGTCTTCACATTTCCATTCTAAATTGGTCCCCTCTAATTCTAAGGCTGTGTTCATGAGTCCTAGTCTCCCTGCTTAACGGAAACAACTTCCCAGTATCCGCCCTTTCTAAGTCATGCGTTATCTTATAAGTTTCTGTTAGATCTCCCCTCAAACTTCTAAACTCTAATGAATACAATCCCAGGATCCTCAGCCGATCACCACATGTTCGGCCTCCCATTCCAGGGATCATCTGTGTGAATCTCGGCTGGACACGTTCCAGTCCCAGTATATCCTTCCTGAGGTGTGTGGCGCAATCTTGGACACAGTATTCTAAATGGGGCCTAACTAGAGCTTTATAAAGTCTCAAAGCACGCCGCTGCTTTTATATTCCAACCCTCGAGATAAATGACAACATTACATTTGCTTCCTTAACCTTCTCCATTTAGAGAATCCTGGACATGCACTCCCAGATCCCTTTGTACTTTGGTTTTATGAATTTTCTAACCGTTTAAAAAATTAGTCCATGCCTGTATTCTTTCTTCCAAAGTGCAAGACCTCGCATTTGTTCACGTTGAATTTCATCAACCATTTCCAGGGCCACTCTCCTAAACTGTCTAATCAAGACCATTTATGGAAAATGTAACAAAGCCTACAATTAGAGCAAGCATAGCTGATTCACTATCCGTTATGATGGAAACCACCTTCTCAGTCAGAACTGTTTTCTCAAGTACATTCCTTTTGATTTGTTATGACCATAAAAGTTACTTTAGTCTGCAGTGGTAGTCCATCTGTACCAAACTCAAACACAATGCAACAAGCCTATCAAAAGCAATCACTTTTCTCTAGCCATGCGGCTTCTGGAAGTGGGACTCCTGCAATCCTATGATTATCAACAAGCAGGTCATAAAGTCATAGGGATGTACAGCATGGAAACAGATCTTTTGGTCCAATTCATCTGTGCCAACCAGATATTCTACTTAAATGGGTCCCATTTTCTAGCATTTGACCCATGTCCCCCTAAACCTTCCTATTCATAATATCTTTTACATGTTGTAATTGTAACAGCTTCCACCACCTCCTCTGACAGTTCATTCCATTAAAACACCACCCTATGCATGAAAATGTTGCCACTTTAGGTCCCTGTTAAGTATTTCCCCTCTCACCCTAAACCTAATGCTTCCAGTTTTAGTCCCTCTAGATAGGGAGTCCCTTATCCATGCCCCTCATGATTTTATAAACCTCTGTCGTCACCGCTCAGCCTCCAACGCTCCAAGAAAAATAGCCATTGCTGTCCACGAGGGAATGTACACGGGGGCTGAGATCAACTGTCAGAGATTCTGATCAACCAGTTGATCACACTCAAAATGTTGGAAACCACAGATCCAGAAGGACAAGAAAATCAAAAGCAGCAGAACACAGCCAAGTTCCTTTCTAAGCCAAATAACACCCTGCTCTGGATGATGTTCCTTCATCAGCACTGAGTGAAAATCCTGAAGCTCCCTTCCTAACAGTGCTGCTTTGATGTTACTGTCCATAAGGAAGCTGAAGTCAAGCAATTATGCATTGTGTCCACAAGGACTGCAGTAGGACTGGAAAGTAGCTCATCACCACCTTCTCAAATATTATAAAGACTGGGCATTAAATATTAAATTAAATAGCAATGCCTACAATCTGAGCTGTGTTCTGAAAATCAATAATGAGAGTATACCAATTATTGTACTTCTTTTGGACTGGATGTAAATATGCATATACCTGTATGTATACGCACAAAAACATTTCAACAAATTGACCTTCCTCAAAACTAACAGACTTCTTTTGAAAGGGTAAGTGAGTGAGTGACTGTGTGTGAGAAACTGAATGAGTGTGTGTGTGAGAGAGAGACTGTAAGAGTGAGTAACTGAGTGTGTGTCTGTGTGTCTGGGAGTGTGAGTGTGTGTGTAACTGAATGTGACTGTAAGTGTGATTGAATGGGAGCAAGTGACCGAGTGAAAATGTGTGTGTGCGTGATTGAATGTGAGTGAGTGTGCGAGTATGCGAGTCAGTGCCTGAGTCAGCAGCTGGCTTCCCTACCCTGTTCTCAGTGCAAGATGCTAGATGCTGACATCGGAACTTCCGCATCTGTCAGCAGTTGCAGTCCTGGGATCTTGCAGCAGACAGAGAGAGAGAGAGAGAGAGAAAGAATCGGGAGGGCTGCAAATCAGGAGCTCCATGCAGAGTTGCCTGGGTCTGTGGAAGTACTGCAGGTCACCCGATGCGAAGGATCGCACCATGTTTCACCGCCAGTCGTGCTCGGTGAGCGAGCCGAGGAGCTCCCCGGGGCAGCCTGCAGACGCTTTCAGCGTGTTGGAGCTGAGCCCCGCCAGCGGCACCGCTGCAGGCCAGCAGGAGGAGAGTCCGCTCTGCAGGCTGACGGTGGACAGCCTGCCGTTCCAGCCGCAGCTTCACCTGCTCCCGAGTGTCCCGCAGCTCACCGTCACCTCGGAGGAGGGTACCACCCAGGACAGCCTGGAGCCGGACCCGAACGTCAAAGTGTGCCGCAAACTCTCCAGCTCGTCCCTCTCGTCCACCGGTTCCTCTCTCTTCGAGGAATCCGAAGACGACCTCCTCGCCGACAACGACCACCAGCACTTCAGAGGAGCTGAGGAGCAGGAGGACGCCACTCAGGTAAGTGCTGGCTTCTCCCCCCTCCTCCTCCTCCCGGGGAAGTCTAGGCAAAAGACCCTTTCCACTTCCTGTCCAGCTCCCCCTCCAATTGGCTGGCACCTGCTCACTTGAAGCAACAGGACCTCCAGTAAAATTAAACAAGAACTTGGGAGGTGGTGAGGACCAGGGGAGTGAAGGCAAGTGGACAGGTCGGATTTGTTGTCCCAGAGAATAGAACACCATCGAGCGAGTGGGAGAGATTTCAAAATCATTCAGGGTTTGGAACAGCAGTCTGGGGAGAACTCTGGTTGAAGCAGTAGTAACCAGGAGATTTGAGGTTTGACATAATTTTCAAAAACAAACTCCAGGGTGTCTTTTGTCTATATGGAAGGAGTTGTCACAATCAGGAAGGTAGCGCCTGAAAGAATGCAGGTGCAGTCATAACTTCCCAAAAGGACTTGGATAAATACTTGAAAAGGATGCATACATTCGCTGGGCTTTGGAAAGGAGCCGAACTGTGGGAATGTGTGGTAGAATGGACATCTGCACAGTTTGGTTCTTCCTATACTCTATAGTTTGATTTTGGAGATTTGAAAACAAAATAAAATATCACAGCGTCAGGCAATTGGGAGCTGAAGGTTTAGCCCATTCATGTTCCACCACAGATGCTGTCTGACTTGCTGAATATTTTCAGACGTTTCAGATTTTGTTCAGTAGCACCACAGCAATCAGCGACCTTGAGTTTATTATCCACACACATACTGTGAGAAGCACTTTTGCCTTGTCAGGTGCAGAGTGAACTAAATTAAGAGAATTTGTTCCCAAAGCCTGGAGGAGTAGGTGTGAGTAACTTCTGTAATGTGGTTTTAGAGACAGATAAAATTTCTGATTACTGCAATTGGAGGCACACTTAAGCTCACAAGCACAGGCATACAGGCCAGTGCACACACAGGCAAACAGACACACACAAAAATGTAAGGATTCATGCAGACAACCATCCGCATTGACTCACACACTTATGTATGTATACACAAAGACAACACAAATATAAACAACACATAGACCTACATGAGAAGTTACATGTCCAGATAAACACAGAAACACGCATACTCTCAAGTACCCACACATGGATACAGAGACATATGCAAATAAACAGAGCTGTACAGGCATCCGTGAGCACACATAAACAAATACACAACTTCACATATAGCTCCACACACAAATACATGCACGTACAAACACAGACATGCACTCACAACCATTCAAGCACAGACTGTAGGAAGATGTAGAACATAATGATAATCGATACTTTAAAATGAGACACAATGAGCTGGCAGCGATGCTTTATTCTATTATGAAATGTTATAGCTGACTAATTCTTTGGAAGACATCTGGATTAAACACCTGGGGAAAATCTCACTGTTTGATTTTATTCTCTTCCTCATTGAAGGCAGTGGTTAATGCTGCACTGCAGCTCCACGCACAGCAGTCCTATCTTTTCCCAGCAGTTCTTCTGCGTGTACCTGGCTATTCCACCCTGTTGGGCAACATAGCATTCCCTCACCTTGGGGATATGGGTTTCTCTTTCTCTTCCATTATTGGGAGGAGAGGGAGAACCCTTTAGCATTGGTCATGATATGAGATTAACAGCTGGTCAGAAAGTTACTTTTTAAGAATATGAATGTGTCACGGTTCAGTTTGAGTGTTTTTTTGACATATTCTCAAATCATGTTGATATAGCTGTTGTCATCAAGTACGCTTGAGTGCAAAAGGAGAGCATTCCGTTCTAATCAAAATGGTGACAGTGCTGATGACTCTAATGGCCATCCTTATTCTTCTTACGAATCTGTTGACCTGGTTCAGAAAGCATTGAAATACTTAATGCCTCACAAAGCTTTGTACAACCTAGATTTTATTAAGCATCTTTAATACAGTAAAACGTTCCAAAGCACTCCCAAACATGATTTGACATCAAGTCAATGAGATATTTGTAGAAAATGTTCAGCAAGTGTATGAGTAAAAGTGAGCAAAAACTGAGTTGGGATAGATTTAAGGAGTCTTAAAGGAGAGAGAGAGAGACAGAGAGGTTTAGAGCTGACAGGGATAGCACCTGAAGGCATAGGTGAAGAGAGCTTAAGTGGCCAGAATTAGAGGAATGCAGATATCTGAGGGTTATGGGGTTGGATTAGATTACCAGATATATAGAAGGGTGAGGTCATGGAAGAATTTGCAAACAAGGTGGAGAGTATTAACATTGAGCCATAGCTAGACTGGGAGCCAGTGTGGATTGATGGGTGAATGGGAATTGCAGTGAGTTAGCAGTAGGCCGCAGGGCTTTAGGTGAAGAAAGAGTTGAAGTGCTTAAGAAGACATTGGAATATTGAATAAAGCCTTGGGAAGGCAAGATATGTTTGCTGATCCTGGCAGCAATTTCTTGCAAGCTGATCAAATTATCAATTTGTAGGTGGCATGGAGCTCTGTGGTTAGCACTGCTCCCTCACAGTGCCAGGAACCCAGGTTCGATTCCAGCTTTGGGTGTCTGTGTGGAGTTTGCACTTGCTCCCCATGCCTACATAGGTTTCCACCAGATGCTCTGGTTTCCTCCCACAGGTTAGGTGGATTGGCCATGCTAAATTGTCAGTAGTGTCCAAGGATGTGCAGCCTAGTTGGGTTAGTCATGGTAAATGCTGGGTTATGGGGATAGGGTGAGGGGCTGTGTGTAAGTGGGACGCTGTATGTAGGTTCAAAGGGTTGGTGCAGTCTTGATAAGCAGGATGGCCTCTTTCTGTACAGGGAATGCTATTATGCTATGGATTTTTTGTTTTTAATATCTTGCATAATATTTTTGTGAAACTGATACATTCTTTAGCATGCACTGTGTGATGTATTACCTCTCTTTAAATATAATTATGGATCAAGATCATGACTGGGATCTGATTCCCTCAGTGCTTGTCATGATGCTGACCTGGGAGATCTTCCTGGAGAGGGCCAATTAAGAGCTTGCTTCTGGATTTACGATCTAGGCCAGGATGGTAGATAGATTCCTGAGGCTGCAAGTTCAACTGGAGAGCCTGTAGTGATTCAAACCAACCTGTACATACATCTGGGGAAAGGTGGAGTTGAACCTGGAACTTTTGGCCCAGAAGTAGAGACCCTAACAGTGCGGCACATGAGTCCAATTTTGAGGGCTTGTACCCTTGGAAGTTTGGCTGCCCCATTTCAAAAAGTAGAGACTGCTGCTGCAAGAAAGGACACTGTGAAGCTGCCACCATCTTGAGACACCTTCTGAAATGCTTTGAATCTTATATAAAAAAACTGTCTCCACAATTAACCTCCTTCTCCCCAACACCACTCCCCACCATCAAACTGCGCTCCCATCGGTCAAAGCTCCTTCAGTCTGAGGGGTGAAGAGAAACATAAGGCCTCATGAGACATTCCCCACCTACCCCTGACCAGCCACAGTAACCCATCTCTTGGTATCCGTCAGGCTTGGTCCTCAGTCAGAGGCTCATCAGGCACCAGAAGACTCCAGTCATTGGCCAATCAACTCAAGTCATTGGGCAGGGAATTATTCAGATTGGCTACCCTTCTGAAAGTCAGATGAATATATTCTGCTCGTTATAATCTGCCTCTGGGACAATTGCCCAGCCAGTGGAACCTGTCAGCACACTGATCCAACATTGTTATACCTCAATTTCCTCTTGTGTTGAATAGGATCTACCCAGTTCCTTTGTGGGGCACTGGGTAGATCCTATTCAGTGCTGAAAATGTGTTGCTGGAAAAGCGCAGCAGGTCAGGCAGCATCCAAGGAACAGGAGAAACGATGTTTCGGGCATAAGCCCTTCTTCAGAAATCTATCCTATTCAGTGACAATGTAGTAAATTTAGTGAAAGCCTATTTGAATATTTCTATAGCTTGATACAATATGCTTTAAAAAAATTGGATTTGACCATAATCCTATTTGTTGAGGAGTTGTATTTGCTGTTCACTTTACTCCAGTGAATGGACTCACAGCTCAGGAGAAAGTGAGGACTGCAGATGCTGGAGATCAGAGCTGAAAATGTGTTGCTGGAAAAGCGCAGCAGGTCAAGCAGCATCCAGGGAACAGGAGAATCGACGTTTCGGGCATGAGCCCTTCTTCAGGAAGGGCTGAAGAAGGGCTCATGCCCGAAACGTCGATTCTCCTGCTGCTTGGATGCTGCCTGACCTGCTGTGCTTTTCCAGCACTCACAGCTTACTTTGACCCTGTCTGCACTTTCATTTGGGCATAAAAGAGCCCCGGAGCTAGTCTGAATGAAAGCAGGAGATTTGCCTCTGCCCTCCTGCCCAAGATTTATCCTTTGACCAATATCAGTACAAACCTATATTGGGCCATTGTTATATCTCATTGCTCTTTTGTGGAGATCTGTTGTATTAATTGGCTGTCACATTTCCCATTTAACAACAATGACTACGCTGAAGGAAAGAATCATAGAATCCTTACAGTGTGGAAGCAGGCCATTCAATCCATCGAATCAAAAGCATCAAGCCTGAGGATGATACATATAATTGTACAAAGGTGAGTGGCAGATCAGATATTTGGGCTATGAAGAATGGCAGAGAATGACAAAGATTAATCAGGAGAAAAGAGTCAGAATATGAGAGGAAGCTAGTTAGAAACAGAAAATGAATAACAAGAGTTTCTGCATGTATGTAAAAAGGAAACAGAGTCGAAAAGTGTGGTGCTCAAAACGCACAGCAGGTCAGTCAGCATCCGAGGAGCAGGAGAGTCGATGTTTCAGCCATAAGCCCTTCAGCATGGCCCAAAACGTTGACTCTCCTGCTCCCTGGATGCTGCCTGACCTGCTGTGCTTTTCCAGTGCCACACTTTTTGACTCTGACTCTCCAGTATCTGCAGTCCTCACTTTCTCCTAGTTGATGACAAAGGGAACAGGTACAAATAAGTATTCAAGAATGGTAATGGGTTGCTGTACTTCATTACAAGAGGAACTTAACATAAAAGTATGATTTTATTCATCGGTTGTACAGGGCTTTAGTGAGATTACATGTCAAACAGTGTGTGCAGTTTTGGTGTCCTTATTTAACGAAACATGTAAATTCATTGGATGTGGTTCAGAAGTGGTTTACTACATTGATACCTAGAAAGAATAGGTTGTTGTATGAGGATAGGTTGTACAAGCTGGGCTTGTTTCGATTGAACTTTAGAAGAAGGACAGATAACTTGATTGAAGTGTATAAGATCCTGAATGTGCTTAACAAGATGGACATAGAAATGGTATTTTCTCTTGTGAGTGAGTCCTAAATTAGAAAATATGATTTAAAAATTAGAGGTTGCCCTTCTAAAACATAGGGAAGCATGTTTTTTTCTCTGAGGTCTGTATGACTTGGGAATTGTTTGCCTCAGATGGTGGTGGAGTCAAGAGTATGGTGCTAGAAAAGCACAACAGGTCAGGCAGCATCTGAGGAGCAGGAGAACCGACGTTTCAGGCATAAGCCCTTCATCAGGAAGATGGAGGTGGTAGTCAGGTCATTGAATGTTTTTAAGCCAGAGGCAAATAGAATCCAAAATAAAGCAAAGAATTGCAGGTGCTGGAAATTTGAGACAAAAAGAAATTGCTGGAGAAACCTAGCAGGTCTGGTAGCATTTGTGGAGAGAAAGCAGAATTAACATTTCAAATCCAGTGATCCTTCTTCAGGAATAGAATCTTGTTGGATATGAGATTCAAAGGTTGTGAGTGGTGAATGGGAATGTGGTTTCAAAACATAATTATGATCTTATTTGTGTGTGTTTTAAAAAATTCTCAAGGTCAGGTTCGTAGGAGAGTAGTCTGACACAGAACAAACGACCAAGAGGCGAGTCTGCTAGAATATGGGCATTTTATTCCCCGCAGCGTCGCCACAACGGGTCTGGCTTATACTCACTCTACATGTTACCGGAACTGGGAGCCGTCAGTTCTCGTAGAGCGGTTGCCAACAACCCACGCTCGGCGGTTAAACGTAACCCCGGAGCAGACTCACCGAACTGGAGACTTTTCCAGCTGATATACTCTTTTCCAGATATAAACATTCATGTGAACAGCAGAGCAAGGCTAAAAAACACATTCCATTCTGGTTACATACAGATAAGAAGATTCACACGGGGAGGTGTGTAATAAGATTCACACGGGACTAAGCAACACCTCCATTCCGGTTAGATTCACACATGTATTGGGACATAATTTTTAACCGTTTCACCACATTCCACTGCTTGGAATTTTACACCACAGTGTGGTAGCAGACTTGAGGGGCAGAATGGCTTATTTCTGCTCCTAGTTTGCATGTTTGTGTATATCTGTATTCAGATGTATTCCATTTGCTGTGAACAGTCTTGGTTCATCTGAGGCACTATACAAATGCATGTTTTCTTTATTTGAAAAAAGTCCTGTGACATTGCAGTCCATATAAATTTCAGATTGCCCTCAATATAATCCATAGCCTAGGCTTTAAATCAGTAACCTAAAATTCAAGAATTCCTCCAGGGAATAAATATATTTATTCTCTGACGAACTGGATTTGGAAATTGTTGGTGTGTTACTTCCATTCCTGAAAGTGAATAACAATACATGTAAATATGCCTTTCAGCCCAGCTTCCTTTCTAGTCTATGTTGGCGTACAATACTACTTTACATTTGGACAGCTGGCAATGTCTGCAAGAAGTCAGGGCAGGAGATGCCCAGGAGTGCATCAGCATTTGGAAGAAAATTCCCTGGTTTATCAAAAGGCAAGTCCATGCTTTGCAGTGTCAGACTCAAATCTGTTGCTGTTGACTTCACTTCGGATGATTACATACGTGGATGAACGTGAGGAGCATGATTTGGCAGTGACTTGCATTTATATAGCTCCTTTAATGTCTTAAAACATCCTGAGGATATAAAAATACAAGTTATTTTACCATCAATTCTATTTGACTCTGTTCCATTTGAGAAACTACCCCACCCAAGGATTGCAGAACCTTACTTTGCGTCACCTTGATGCTTGGTTAGAATTTCCACCACATGGGTACTGAAAACGTTTGAGTCAACAGTCAAGCCATGATTAATTTCTTTTGTAAGTGGACCTGCTGCTGCAGGGCCTAAAAAGGCAAACAGAACACCCAGATTAAATATTTACATTTTTCAAGCTAGAAAAGGCTTTGTATCCTGTGCTAGAATTCTTTCTAGCATTGTTCCCAAGAACCAAGGCCTCCGTCACACCCAAAACAAACATTGTTAATTAGAAGGGCATTGCTTTGCAGCCGCAGGTGGGTCAATCTCGTTGGGTCATGTCACTGTATCCACCACTTTTGTTAAACATGAAATGCTTCAAGACTAATGTTCAATTCCAAGAGTTTTAAATGATACATAGATTGTTTTCAGTGATAAAAAGTCATTGACTTGCAGTTTTGCTTTCTCAGCACCTTTTTCATGGGATAAGTTTCAAGTAACCCCAGGCTGTTTTCCATTGCTTCAATACCTGGGGAAAAGAGCTTTCCATTTGCACTGGTGGTGTTTGCTTCACTGCATTTCTGGACAGCTTGCTCCCACCCCATATCACTTTACTGTCTGAATGAGAGGCCTTGTGGTGCAGTGGGTAATATCCCTACATCTGGGCCAGAAGCTACATGCACTTGATGATCATGAAAGAGCATGTTGTAACCACATACTGTAGATTAACTATCGATTGATTATTGCAAATCCCATGTCACAGCAGTTGGTAAGAGTGGAGAGTTCCCTGGTCAGTCAGGACCCTGTGGTAGCTGCAGCACAACGGCCTCCCCTAGTTAAAGGACTCCACGCATTCGTCTTTAGCATGAGCAAGTGTCATCCTCATTCTCAGAGAGTATCCCATGCACTATCTGAATTGTGCCTATTAATTCTTAAATCCTTCCCTTTCCCCTCCCATCATGAAATTAAATTGTCAATGTTGTTTCGCAGGGATAGATCCTAGTGTCTGAGGTAGGAATGTCTTTTTCCCTTTGCCCCAGCTTTTCTTAAGATAGGGAGTGTGATTTGTTTTGCACTGATTTGTCAAGTGCTGTTTGTTGGCATATGATATACTAACCTTGAAATGTTATCCAATGCTTACAAATGATATCTATTATTCACCACTCCCAGAAACGCATTCTTCATGGTTGAATAATGTGCTGTTTGAATTAAGGAATACCTTGACTCACACTTACCTACCACTCAAATCAATAGCTTGAGGTTTTGCAGGTATTTGCTTTCCTCTCACCTCTTAAGTTCACTCAGTAGCATCTTGTATTTTTTACTCCCTCAGCCACCTGGCCGTTTCTGATGTTGTACAGTACCATGGGCAGTGTTCTGCTATCTAACAAATCGTTTTTTGGGGGGGAAGCAATTAAATAATTTACAGGGGAATTTCTATGTACAGAATTTCTTTATTCAGTCATTGGATGTGACATCGCTGGCTGGCCAGCATTTATTGTCCGTCCCTAGTTTCCATTGAGAAGGTGGTGGTGAGCTGCCTTCTTGAACAGCTGCAGTCCATGTGCTGTGTACATGGTGATATATTTCTAAGACAGAAAGGCTCAGAGGGAGCTTGTGGTAGTGTTCCCATACATCTGCTGCCCTTGTCCTTCTAGATGGGAGTGGTCATGGGTTTGGAAGATGCTCTCTAAGGAACTTTGATAAATTTTGACAGTGCATCTTGTAGATAATACAGACCGCTACTACTGAGTGTCTTTGGCGATGGGAGTCGATGCTAGTGGGTGTGGTGCTAATCAAGTTCTGTCTTGGATTGTGTCAAGCTTCTTGAGTGTTGTAGGAACTACACCCATCCAGATAAATGGGGAGTATTTCATCACACCCCCAACTTGTGCTTAGCAGATGGTGGACAGGCTTAAGGTTTTTATGAGGAGAACTATTCTCCACAAGATTCCTAGCATCTGACCTGCTTTTGTAGCCATTGTGTTTATATGGCTAGACGAGTGAGTTTCTTTCTAGTCAATGGTAACCTCCTCAGGATGTTTAATAGTGTGGGATTCAGTGATGGTAATACCATTCAATGACAAGCGTAGTGGTTAGATTTTCTCTTGTTGGTGATGGTCATTGCATGGCATCTGTGTGGTGTGAATGTTAGTTGCCACAAGTCAGCCCATACCTGGATATGTGCCAGGTATGAGTCAAACCAGCAGAGAGCTTTCCCCTGATATCTTTTCATTCCAGTTTTTGCTGAGAGTCCTTGATGGCACATTCAGTTAAATGCAGCCTTGATGTCAAGGGCTGTCACTATAACCTCACCTCTGGAATTCAGCTCCTTTGTCCATGTTTGAACCAAGGCAATAATGAGGCCAGGAGCTGAGTGGCCCAAGTGGAGCCCAAACTGGGCATCACTGAGCAGGTTGTTGCCGAGCAGGTGCTGCTTGATAGCACTGTCGATGACACCTTCCAACACTTTATGATGATCAAGAATAGACTTCTTGGGTGGTAATTGTCTGGGTTGGATTAGCCCTGCTTTTTATGTGGAAGACATATCTGGGCAATATTCTACATTGTCAAGTAGATGCCAGTATTGTAACTGTACTGGAACAGCTTGGCTAGGGGAGCGGCAAGTTCAGTACTATTGCCGGAGTGTTGTCAGGGCTCACAACCTTGCAGTATCCAGTGTCTCCAAATGTTTCTTGGTGTCATGTGAATGAATCGAATCGGCTGAAGACTGGGATCTGTGACGCTTGGGACCTCTGGAGGAGGCGGAATGAATCATTGACTCGCCACTTCTGGCTGAAGATTGCTGCAAATGCTTCACCTCTATTTTTGCACTGTTGAGCTGGGCTCCCCCCAAATTGGGGATAGAGATATTTTTGGAGTTTTATTATTTTCATTGACTTGAGTAATTACATTTGGCTCCCAGTTTGAAGCTGGGTTCAGTCAGAGAGCTTAACCATACGTTGCAAATCAATATAATAATCTGGAAGACGTTCGTGAAATGTCATATTGTAGGAGATGAGAGGACCTCCACCATCCCAATTTACATTTATATTTCACTGACATGTCTGAAAGCAATTCATAGGAGTGTAATGTGACATAATTTTACCCTGATCCAAATAAAGAAATATGGCTGTAAGCAGTTTCAGGTTCAATCAAACAAGTATGTCTTGAGGAGCATAGTTTGTTCTTGAAAGGCCCTTGAGCTTCTTATAAATTTTATTTGTCAACTGTTAGGCCTGTAATCAAGTATGAATAGAAAAAACTCCTTGAGGGGATTCATCGAATCATAATATTGGGTTCTTGTAGCAGGTCTTCCTTCCATTCCAGTGACTCAGCAGATGGTTCGATGGAACTTGGCTTTATCACAATGACCGTATGGAGAAGAGAACTTAGAAGAAATAAGTGGGACGCTCAGAACAGTATTGATTGGAATAAAGAAAGTGCATTCATATAGTGCCTTTCACAACCTCAGAATGCCCCACAGCATTTTACAATCAGGAATGTATAGTTGCCACTGAAATGTGGGAAACACATCACACAGCAGGGAAATATTGACTATGTTGATTGACATTAGCGATGTGGACTGTGAGATAAATGCCCAGGCATGGAGAGCAGTCCAGCTCTGCTTCAAATGTCATTGGATATTTTATATAAAGCTGTGTTGGCAAGGAGGATCTCAATTTAAAGACTCGTCAGAACAGTAGTGACAGACTCTGACAGTGCAGCACTCCCCTACTGATACATTGAAATATCACACTGGATTATGTGCTCAAACTTTTGGAGTGAGTTATGAGCCGAGCTCCTCCTCACTCAGGTTCAGGATACGATGAACTGAACTACAGTAGACACCGTTTTAATAGTAATAAAACAGGGAGACAGTCTTGCATTGGAGAAAATTGTTTAGCAGTGACTATAGTTTGAGAAGTCCTCAATTTGGCATCCACCTCAGCAGTAAGAGGAATGGAGCAGTACTCACAGATATTGTTGATACTTTATGATCTATCTCTCTGCTATCTTTCTGCATGAAAATAATATAGATAATATTGCTGTGTATATCATCCAACCTTTCCATGTCTTACACTGTAGCTGTTATCCACATTATTTATAAATGCTCATTGCTGTAGATCTACATACCTTGGTGAGAGCACTTCTGTACTGTGTACAGTTTAGTCTCCTTATTCTGAAAATAATATTTTTTTTAGAAACAGGCCAGAGAATGCTCACTTCCTCAACCCTGAGGAAAGGTTGAACAGATTAGGTCTATACTCGTTGGAATTCAGAAAAATGAGATGTTGTCTTTATTGAAACATTGACTATCTCGATGGAATAGCATGGATGCCAGGAGGAAGTTTCCTGTTGTAGGGGAGACTAAAACTAGGATGACATAGTTTGAGAATAAAAGGTCTCTCTTTTAAGACAGAGATTAGAAGAATGATTTTATTTCTCAAAGATTTTATTAGAATGTCGGATCCTCTTTCACGAAAGGGTGGTGGATGCACTCTTTTATATTTATTCAAGACTCACTTAAATTTTTGATAGACAAGGGAATCGAGGGTTATGGTGTGCAAATGAAAAGTGGAGCTGAAGCCACAATCAGAACAGCCGTCATCTTGTTGAATGGTGGAGTAAGCTCAAAGGGCCAAAAGACCTACTCCTGCTACTTATGTTCCTATGGACACACTGACCTTTCCGCATACTACTTATGCTTATCCACATCCCCCGTTCAATATATTCTAACTTGTTACCAAATAATCAGTGATAATGAACTTTGCATTTCACATCAACAAACAACTACTAAACAACTTTGCATATACCTTTGCAATCATTCAAAGATTCCCTTAGTGGAGGTTGCGCAAATCAGATCATAAACTGCGATGATCCTTGCAATGTGATTATGCTAACCACAAGCACCAAACATTCAATCTGCTTCTGCTGTCTTAAATCAGCATTGGTTTGTTATGAATCATCCAGCCTCATTATCATTCTTGTTCTTCTCCAGAATTCCCCTGTAGAACTTGCTTAATAATGAATCCTCGCCAGTGGTCTTTCTGTCACATGAACGACCCAGCAGGACTGTTGTTCACCAGAAGATGGATTTGCTGCTACCATCCTCCGTTTAGGTTAGGAACTACAGGGTCTGCCTTGTCAAGTGCGGTAAAGGAAAACCATTTGGGTATTCTAATGAGAAGAGGCTCTGAAACAGGGTATAGTTTTATTGTATGATGATAATCCTATACAAGTTACGGTTAGTATGATAGACATTGTTACAAAGACCTAGAAGGTAGGTCAGTCTTCTTCAAGATGCGAGCTCTCAATCAAATGCTTGTTGTATTAAGTGGTGCTTAATGCATTCCTCAGCATTAACCTTATCAAAGTCTAAAATCATACGCTGCATCTCTCCCCCCTCCATTCTCGAGCTTTTTTTCCATTATTAATAAGGATACATTCATATACATAATTACATTTGCCACTACTACATCTCCTTTACTGACTGCAGAAACTCACCAAGTCTCCTTTGACAGCTCTTTTGAGAAGCCTCTCGCATCTAGAAGGTTAAAGGCAGTAGGTATATGTGAATGCTAACACCTGCAAATTTCACTGCAAGCTACTCACTATATCTCTGTTGCTTCAATGTCACCAGGTTAAGATCTTAGAACTCCCTCCCTTGGAATATATCTAAACCCTTAAGAGTGCAGGGTTCTAGAGGTGTATGCTAACACTGTCTCAAGGGCAATACATGCTGGCCTAGCCAACAAGTCCCACATCTCATTAACAAGTAATATTCTGTTCTAAAACATCTCATGAACCAATCTGGTGAGCTTTAGATGCACTCCCTCTAAGTAAGGGATGTCATGGTGGCTCAGTGGTTAGCACTGTTGCCTCACAGCGCCAGGGACCTGGGTTTGATTCCAGCCTCTGGCGACTGTGTGGAGTTTGCACATTCTCCCCGTGTGTGCGTGGGTTTCCTCTGGCTGCTCTGGTTTCCTCCCACATTCCAAAAATGTGCAGGTTAGGTGAATTGGTCATGCTAAATTAACCATAGTGTTCAAGGATGTGTAGGTTAGGTGCATTAGTTGTGGGAAATGTAGAGTAATAGAGTAGGGGAATTGATCTGGGTAGACTTGATGGGCCAAATGGCCTGTTTTCATGCTGTAGGGATTCTATTATTCTAAGTTTATTCATTGTTCCTTCTGCAATAAGACAGTCATTCCATATGCCTTCCTACTTTCATGCTGTGTCTGCATGGTGACCTTTGTGAGTTGAGTACAAGAACACCATGTCATCGAGCATGGAAACATACCCTTTGGTCCAACCAGTCCATGTTGACCATGTTCCCAAACTAAACGTGCTTGGCCCATATCCCTCCAAACCTTTCCTCTCCATGAACTTATCCAAATGTCTTTTAAATGTTGTAACTGTACCTACAACTGAGACTTTCTCTGCCAGTTCACTCCACACACAAACCCACTGTCTGTGTAAAAAAAGTTGCCTCTCATGTCCTTTTTAAATCTTTCTCCTCTCACCTTAAAAATTTGTCCCCTAATTTTGAACTCCCCTACCTGAGGGAAAAGACCCTTGTCACCCGCCTTATCTTCATGATTTTATAAACTTCAATAACATCAACCTCCTACGCTCCAGTGGCAAAAAAGGCTCAGAGTCCTTCTCAATGCCAACACTTCCCAGTCTGTCACATTCAAAACTTTGTTCCTATTTTTCTACCAATCTAGATAACTTTTCTCCATGTCATATGCTATCTAACATGTTCCAAGTCAGGTACGTAACCTATCTGAGTTCTTTCCTAGCCTCTTTGGGCCCTCATCTTATACATTCCCACCAACTTCCATTCACCAGAAATCTTGGTTCATTACACTTGGCCCCTTGTTTAAGACTTTGATACAGATTGTAAATTTCCGGAGGAACAAGTATTGATTCTTCCTGTTAGATGAAGTCACTGTTGTCCCAAAGAGCTGCTCCCTCATGAAAAGGAGAGAGAGAGAGAGAGAGAGAGATACAGAGACAACTGCTGGTGGTTTAACCTGAGGGTCATCACACCTCAAGTTGAGAAGGCTGGATCTTCATAGTAACCTCACCTAGTTTGGCAATTGCACCCACACCATTGTGTCACTCTGCACTCCAAACCAGCTCCAGCCAACTGAGTTAATCAAACTGAGTTACACTGATTTTTTGCAATTACCCACGACCTATAAACCTGCCAAACTAAAAATGATCTGGTTACTTCTACTCCTTATCTTCTGTCTATTATCCATTCCTAAATCCATGCTAAAATGTTAACTCTTAACTCATAAGATTTGATTCTATGTAATAAACTATTCTGATGAATTCTTATGCCTTTTGAAAATCCAAAGACTCTGCATCTATTAGTTCAGTTTTGTCACTCTACAAATTGTAATCGCAAGATTTCCAAAAGAGATGCACCAAACACAATTTTCATAACTTATTGTCAGCTGTGCTATATCATAAGACAATTTTCTATGTTCTGTGCTACTAGGCCCCTAATAATAAATTCTAGGACATTCTTTATGACATGGAGAAAATACTGTAAGTGAAATCTGAAATAAAAACAGAAAATTCTGAAAATACTGGACAGATCCAGCAGTATCTGTGGAAAGAGACAGAGTTAACATTTCAGATTGATGACCCTTCATCAGAACCCTTAGTATAACTATCTTATAATTCCTTGATTTGTTACTTCTTTCTCGAATAGCAGGATTATGTTAGCTATCTTCAACTTCCTGCAGACCATTACAGAATCCAGGGAATTCTGTAAGATTAAAGCTAATGCACTTGTTGTCTCTGTTACCCTCTTTAAAACTTTATAGTGTTGGCCATCCTGCAGTTTATTAGATTTCTCAGTTTTTCATACTCTAGAATGATTTTGTCAATAATATACTTATATTTATAATTAAATAATTATAATTGATATAATTATGTAATTATAACTATAATTTATCCTGTCACAGCCTCTCAAACAGTCATATTTACAATTGCTAATCTCTTCCTTGTAACATATAGTGGAAGCTTTCACATTTTTTTTGGCTCTAGTTAGTTTATTATCATATTGTCTTTTCTCTTTATTGATATATTGGTCACCCTTTGCCGATTTTATAATTCTTTAAAACTTCGTGTTTAGAACTTTAGGCAAGTCTTTTAACTACTACTGTCTTTAACTTCTCTTGTTAGCCAGAATTGAACTACTTTTTCCATGGGATTTTTATTCCATAAAGCAGCAGAAAATTATTACAAATTATGAGTTAACTCTTTAAATGTTCGTCATTACCTACCTATAGCCTTTTGATCTGGTCTCCCAGTATGGCTTAGCCAACCCAGTCCTCTTGCCTATATACTATGCTTTGTTCGTGTTTAAGTGCAAATTCCTTATTTAACTAAATCACTTGCAAATTCTTTATTAAATTCTTATCATGTTGTGACAACTCTCCTTCATTTGCTACAAGTTTATTGGCTAACACTGTCTGAATTCAGTCCAGTTAGAACAGGAATCGAACGCTGTTATTGGCACCAATCTAATCCAAACTGTCTGCCTAACTAACCAACTACCCAGGAAATCTGGCTTGCTGTGGCAGCAAACACCTCTACATGCATTTTGTAACCTGGAGCTATAGATAGTGACAGTAGAGACTCCAGTTTATTTCCATAACTGGCCAGGAATCTTACCACCTGCCATTAATGTGTGTTAAAAGTATTTCCAAGTTGATACTGTATCTGTTTGACTGTATTATGAATGTTTCTACTTTGGCTACCAAGTAGCTACAGTGGCACTTGAACCCACAGCCTCTGACTCAGAAGTAAGGCCACTACCTTACTTCACAAGGCATTTGATTGTGCAAAGCTATAACTAAAATAACTTGTTCCTTGATTGCTTACCTGACAACCTGATTGAGGAAATTATTGTTAATACATTTTGGAAACTTGATATCCAAGTTATTACTCCAAATCTGATTTGCCCAACTTAGATTGTACTTGAAGATTCAAGTTCAACATAATCACAATATGCCTCTAACTTATTTTGTAAGAGTGCTCAAACATGACTCCCTTCATTGTGTTCACTCTGTTGTTTATTGTGTGCACATAAATTGGTTGTACATCTGGATTTTCTGAGTCGAGGTCTTTTCTCCCTACTATCTTTATCCCATTCTTAATCAACAGGGCTACCTCTCCTGACTTTCCATTCCTTCTATTGCTTATAAATGTCAGTTATTCCACAATATTTAATTACCAACCTTTGGCACTCTCCAAACATGTCTCCATAATAATCGTTAGATTCTCCAGAGTTGGCAGTCAGCTGATGCGCCACCAGTAAATGATAGCCTTCTACATGTATGTGGTGACGACAACTTTTGTTGTTTACCACATGGGATCTGCTCTGCGTAGAATTATCTTAAACTCTTGCGCATCTTTGTAACACATGCTCTTTCACCTGGTCAATCCCTTGTGCCCACTTATAAAGTACCAGTGATTAAAACATCCATTTATGAGATTAAAATTGAGACAGACTATTTATATAAGCAATGGTGGCACATAGGTAATTTTAGTAGTCCAAAGATCCAGATTATTGCTCCAATGACAAAGGTTCAAATACAATTGCAAAAGTTGATGGAATTTAGATTCATTTAATCAAAGGAAAAAAACTAAATTTGGTATTGAAATCTAATTTTAGTAAGTAGTGACTCTGAAACTATCAAAGACCATTGTAAAGAACCATCCAGTCCACTGCTGTCCTTTAAGAATATCTTCCATCCTTATCTGATCTAGCCTAGTTGTGACTCCAAACCCAGAACAATATGGCTGACCCTTAACTGCCCTGATATGGCTTGGCTTGCCACTCAATTCAAAGGCAGTTAGGGAAGAGGAGTCACTGCTGTATTTGGCACCTACATCCTGTCAAAGTATTTTTAAAAAGTCAGAGCTGAAAAGGTTGGGTGGTGGGCGAGGTTGTTAACCGTTGCATCAAGTGTATGCAAAACTATGAATTGTGTTGCCACAATTAGATTAGATTACTTATAGTGTGGAAACAGGCCCTTCGGCCCAACAAGTCCAACCGACCAACAACCCACCCAGACCCATTCCCTTACATTTACCCCTTCACCTGACACTATGGGCAATTTAGCATGGCCAATTCACCTAACCTGCACATTTTTGGACTGTGGGAGAAAATCGGAGCATCTGGAGGAAACCCACGCAGACACTGGGAGAATGTGCAAACTCCACACAGTCATCTGAGGCGGGAATTGAACCCGGGTCTCTGGCACTGTGAGGCCGCAGTGCTAACCACTGTGCCACCGTGCCGCCCACATGCCAGGGGTTGTCAGGTCAACTAATACACACAATCTACTAAAGTTTGTTTTTTTAGTCTTACAACTAATTAGTTAAACTATAATTGGATGTCAGTGAGTTAACGTTTATGTTTACCTGTAAATTTACCCTTGCTGTCCCTTCATGTGCTGGGTTTGTGATTTGTTTCTTCTCTCTGTCACCATTTTTGTGTCTTTTGGACTTTGGTTTAAAGACTTGGGACTGTTCCCGTGGTACCCTGCCTCCTGGTGCTCTGGGAGATTTTGTTGTGGTTGTTTATTGAACCCTCTATTTGACACCAAGCTGCAAGCCCTGATTGCTAAGGCTGCTTTTATTTCCAAGCATGAAAACCATCCTTTGTCTCTCGGTTGTAACACGTTGCTGACAAAACGTCTCTGCCCTGCTCCTGGAATTATTTCCTCAGCCAAATCAAACAGACGCCCACAACCTATCATTCATGCTTTAAAATTCCATTGCAAGGAAAGTAAACAAGAACTTACGGACTCCAAAAGCCTACTATCGAGGTAATAATTTCTGCATTAGTGAAGAAAAAAGACCAACAGGAAGTTATATTTGTGTATCTCTAGAAATCTCAAAGGATTTTGCAACAATGAACTGTAGTGCAATATAGGAAAATGTGGCAATAGCCCACTCGCACATAGATAGATTCCAAAAGTATCTTTTTGAGAGACAACATGTCAGGCCAACTAACACACACAATCGACTGTGCTAGCTGTAATCTACTTAAGTTTTATTTTAGTTTTAAAAGAGAGCAGAGCTGTGATAAATATTAGTCATGACTTTATCAACAGCAGGGCAGCCCTCAGGAACCATGTGGTCCGCTCCGGTTCCTATTTCTTATGTCCTTGGATTCAGACCATTTCTTTTGTGTTGTTGAGGCATAACTAGTTGCCAGGTTAATAGTCCAGTCTTTAAATAGGTCTTTAAACTGGGATTTTGCAAGTCCATTTGGAAGGTGTGGACATGCTCTCGGTTTAACTAAAGGGTCCTACCTCTGACAATGCAGCTTTCCATCAGTACTGCACTAGACGTTTCAGCTTGGGTTAAAACTCAGGGTCTTGAATCCAGAAACATTGACCCAGGAAGGAATGAAATCTATTGGGTTACAAATAACATATGAAAACTAAACAGGTGCAGAAGAAATGAAAATGTTCAATTGTTTTGCTTTTGTGATCTCTTTTTTATATTGGGTGTTTGTAGGAGCAGGATGTTGGTCAGTACAGAACTGATCTTCGAAGTCGTCCTGAGATGTGCAGTTTTTGCCTTCACCCAGATTTAACTTTCTTATTTTTCTTCCTTTCTTTTATGTTTGTGTAAGTGAATAAATTAGCATTATCACCCCAGTGTCAGCATCTCTGAGGTTATGGGGAAGTTTACAGAGTAAAGCTCCCTTTATTTATCTGACTGAGTGATAGAGCAAACTTGAAGGGCTGTATGATCTATTTCTGTTTCTAATTCATGTTATGTGCTGTCCCCCACCAAGCATAGCAGGGTATGTACAGCATGCCTTCAATGATAAGTCCACTGTCTGACCATTATCATGTGGGACCTTGCTGTGTGCAAATTCGCCAATGCCCATTTCCCTATATTGCAACAGTGACTGCACTTCGAAAAACAGCATTGCTGAACAATACTTTTGGACTTCCTTGGATTGTGAAAGTATCTCTGTGTATGTACCAGTTCTTGTTTTATTTTCCTTCTTTAATGCAGAACAGAAACAAGTCAAATCACTGATGAGATGACAGACAATAACAAGAAGAAATTTGCATTTAAATTGTTCTTTTAATACAGCAAAACATGTCAGGGAGCTTCACAGGACTTTATTTAGACTAAGAATTGAAACCGGGCCAAAGCGGGACATCAGGACAAAACTTGGTCAAGAAGATTTTAAAAAGCACCTTAAACCTGGGGAGACATATGTGGAGAGGTCCAGAGTGACTTCCAGACCTTAAGGCTGAAACAACTTTGTCTATGCCCCATCAAACACTCCAGTGTTTTAGTCAACTATTGTTAGATGTAGGAGCAATTTACTGCAGATGCTGGAATCTGTACCTAAAACTAAAAAATGCTGGAAATCATACGGGTCAGGCAGCATCCATGGAGAGAGAGCGAGATAACACGTTGCATCTTCGTGACTCTTCATCAAAGTTGATGTGAAGAGCTGAAAATGTCCGTGTATTGATGCTTCTGAACCTATTTGGGTGGATGGATTTGGGAGAGTTGTTGAGCTCAGCTAGTTATTTGAAAAGCCTTAATGTGCTCAATTAATCCTGCACACAGTAACAGTTTAGCTATGAGGTCAATGTTCACTATGACCACCAACATAGTTTGAATGACTTTACAAGCAGAAAATTGGAGAAGTGCACAGGAGGGTAATTGGCACTTGGAGGGAGAAAAGCAATTAGTAGTTGGGTGTGGTGCTCATTAGAATTTAGAATCGAGGTTTTGTTCCCTTGTAGCTGTTTTGGATAGTTATGGTAATCCTGCGCCAATCCCTAGATGCCACGGAGTGCAGGGTTGTGACCAGATGACACAGTGTGCCAGGTTTCTACTTTGAAAATAATCTTGGCAAGGCATAATTTATTGTTGATGAGGATTCTGTAAGGTTCCATTTCACTACTAGAGCGAGAGAATTAGCAAGTACAGAGGTCTGTGGAAGTTTGGTTAGGCCGTGTTTAGAGCATTAAACACAGTTCGATCTCCCAGAGACTACTATTGTTGACAGTGCAGTCAAGCAGCACTTAGTCAGCAATAAACTGCTCATTGACACACAGCTTGGGTTTCACGAAAGCATTCAGCTCCTGACCTCATTCCAACGTTGTTCCAAACAAGACCTTCAGAGGTGAGTGGGAATGACTGATCTTGACAGCAGATGGGTTGGTTGCAGTATATATCATCTGCTACATCTACTGTAGCTACTTACCAATACTCCTTCGAGAGCATCTTTCAAACCCGCAACCTGAACCATCAAGAAGAACAAAGACAGCAGATGAAGGGAACAGCCACTTGCAAGTTCTTCTCTGAGCCACTCAACATCCTGACTTGGAACTATATTACCACTGTCACTGAGGCAAAATCCTGGAATTTCCTTGCTAACCACAGTATGGGTCTGCAGTGGGTGAACAAGGCTGCTCGCCAACCCCTTATCCCAAAAGTTTCCAAGTAACTCCAAAGCCATGGAAAACATTTGGAACAACTCATATGTTGAGATTCCATGTTGGAGTGCAGATTACTTAGATTACTTACAGTGTGAAAACAGGCCCTTCGGCCCAACAAGTCCACACCGATCCGCTGAAGCGCAACCCACCCAGAACCATTCCCCTACACCTAACACTACGGGCAATTTAGCATGGCCAATTCATCTAAGCTGCACATTTTTGGACTGCGGGAGGAAACCGGAGCACCAGGAGGAAACCTACGCAGACACGGGGAGAATGTGCAAACTCCAACACAGACAGTCGCCTGAGGCGGGATGCTGGGATGTTGTGAGAGGACTAAATGCAGGTTAAATGTGGTGATATGTAGTGGACCTGTAAGCTTCTGCCCAGAGGTGGCAGGTAGGGGAGCAGTAAGTGAAGCCCCATACACAACAAAGAGGAACCAATTCCAAGTAGTATCGGATGGCACATTCGCAGTAGGATTGTTTCGGGGCCATCTTCAGCTACCAAGCTCCAGGGGTGATGCTATAATGGAGTACTACCTTCAGAGCACTGTGTACGCAGTGTACCTCTGTACATGTATTTGGAAAGGCAAGGACTGATATCATGTCTCACAAACTTGATTGAGTTTTTTGAAGAAGTAACAAAGAGGATTGATGAGGGCAGAGCGATAGATGTGATCTATATGGACTTCAGTAAGGCGTTCGACAAGGTTCCCCATGATCTCACGGAATACAGGGAGAACTAGCCATTTGTATACAGAACTGGCTCAAAGGTAGAAGACGGAGGGTGGTGGAGAGTTGTTTTTCAGACTGGAGGCCTGTGACCAGTGAAGTGCCACAAGGATCGGTGCTGGGTCCTCTACTTTTTGTCATTTACATAAATGATTTGGATGTGAGTTTGCAGATGACACCAAAATTGGAGGTGTAGTGGACAGCGAAGAGGGTTACCTCAGATTACAACAGGATCTTGACCAGATGGGCCAATGATGGAAATGTGTTGCTGGAAAAGCGCAGCAGGTCAGGCAGCATCCAGGGAACAGGAGAATCGACGTTTCGGGCATTAGCCCTTCTTCAGATGGGCCAATGGGCTGAGAAGTGGCAGATGGAGTTTAATTCAGATAAATGCGAGGTGCTGCATTTTTGGGAAACCAAATCTTAGCAGGACTTATACACTTAATGGTAAGGTCCTAGGGAGTGTTGCTGAACA
>NC_057719.1:81542204-81555246 GCF_004010195.1 Chiloscyllium plagiosum
GAGGCTGGTACAATTGCAACATTTAAGAGGCATTTGGATGGGTATATGAATAGGAAGGGTTTGGAGGGATATGGGCCGGGTGCTGGCAGGTGGGACTAGATTGGGTTGGGATATCTGGTCGGCATGGACAGGTTGGACCAAAGGGTCTGTTTCCATGTTGTACATCTCTATGACTCATTGTAGGTGGAGCAAAAGAGCCACCAGACTGATCTCCAGCATCAAAGGTCTGTGTTATGAGGAAAAGTTGGAGAGTTTTGGGATCTTCATCCCAAAAAGAGGGTAGTTGAAAAGTGATCCTGTAGGATTGTAGGAGATGGTAAGTGACATAGAGAAAAGCAAATTTGGAAAATTACTTCAAAAAATAGCAAGAGCAAGACAAAGATAGGAAAAGCCAGTTGAAGACCGATGTCAAGAAATCCTTGTCACTGAGTTAATCAGATCAGGCAATGAACTCTGAGATAGAGCAGTGGAAGTGAAAACCTTGATTGAATGCTGGTTTCAATCTGTCTGGCTTCATACTTGGCTGAATGGCTTCCCTCCACCATAAATGTATTGTGACTTTTGGAAACTTGATATAAAAACATGGCTCTCCCACAAGATGTAAAAGCTGTCACACCTGACTGTCCATCCAATGGTGAGATTTTTTAAAGCTGAGAGAAATCAGTAAAGCTAACCTGTAATTAATAAATATTGGAAACTGGGGGGGAGTTGATGTGTGCAGGGTCTTCTTCTGCACAGGGATGAAGGGATGACACTGATGATGGTATTCAGGTTTCCTCCTTGAAGGCACTTTTTATAACACAGTTCTTTAAGCAGAATTCTAGCCTAATATCTTCTCATGTGGTTCCTTTGTTGTTTCACAATGTTCTTGCAATGTACTTAGGGATGTTGAAAGGAGCCATATAAGCACAAGTTGTTGTTGTGATGCACAAAGGTATTTATTTCTGGAGAAATCAGTACAAAAGCTCTTATGCTAGGAAATTTCAATGTTCAATTCTCCCACAAAAACTGTCAAACTATCTCTGCTTCAGGGGTTTCTCAAGACCAAGGACTTGAGTCTCGCACACATCATCATCTTTCAGCCATTTCTAGTGCTGTCCTTGCAATTATTGTTAGGGGAGGTGATAGCGTAGTGATAGTGTTGCTGGAAGAGTAATCTAGAGTGCCAGCCTCAAATTCAGGGAATACAATTCAAATCCCACCATGGTGAATTTGAATTCAGTATAAATTTGGGAGAAAATAAGCAAGCCTAGTAGCAACCTATTGTCATCTGGTTCCCTGATCTTCTTGAGGGAAAGAAATCATCTGCCACCATGATCCTGTGATTGAATCTTAGCTGCCCCCTTGGCAATTAGGTGTGGGCAGCAAATGCTGTCTGTTTCCTTGCTGTGTGACTCTATGATTCTATAACCAGTGACACTGACATCTCTGAATGATTTTTAAAAAACACTTGTATCAACAAAATAAGCAGTATTGGAATCAGAAACAATGCGTGAGCAAAATGTATTCATGTCCAGGTAGACAAATCTGAACAAAGATGAGTGAACAGGTACAACAATTAATTGAAGAGACTAGCGCAGTGATGGCCCCATTGTCACAGTAAACCAGGAAGGCGTACTTGAATTTTACAGTGACTCGGACAGACTTCAAACAGAGTTTGCAATAGGTGCATTGTCTCAGGAAGGATATGTTGGCTTTGGAGGGGATACAATACAGTTTTATCAAATTGATACTTCAAAACAGGAGTAGGCCTCTAAAGACTCTTCTCAGGAGGTCATAGATGATTTGTATCTTAACTCCAACCACCCAACTTTGTATTCTTTGACAGTTACTTTTGTCTAAAAAAACCCCATTGATCTTAACATTTAAAGTTCTTAATTGAGCTAATTTTTACTGCTTTTTTCATCAGAAAGCTCTGCACTTTAACCACTGTTTGCATGAAGCAGCCTTTCCTAAATTTCCCCTCCAATGGCCTGTTTCTGATGTTTAAGGTTATATCCCTTCGTTTGAGACCCAGCCCCAGCATTGGACAATTCACTTCATGTACTCTTCAAATCCTCTCCAAATTCCAAAGTACAAGTCTGAAACCAAGAGATGGGAGTTGCATGTGCGATTTAGGGCTGCATTATTTTGAGGTTAGTAGATTGAGAGACAGTCTCTTGGGTGGAGCTTTGTCAAATCTTAGATGGTAATCCATCCAGACAGCATCCACCTCCAACCCCCATCCCATCCACCTAATTACATCCCAAAAGCATTCTGCTGGATTAGTCAGGCATGACTATCCTGCACAAATCCACGTTGACTCACTGCTCACACTTGCTCAAGTACTCAGTGACTCAGTGTTAGATAATAGATTCCTGAAACTTCTCAGCAATTGCTTGTAAATTGTAATAGTAACTTCCCCTAACTGAAGTTAAACTTGGTTATGCAAACCTGAAGGAGGAAAATAGAGGATGCAAAACTTCAGCTCAACTTTTAATGACCATTTTGTGCTTCAGGGCTGTGATGAAACAAACCATTGATTGACTGAACATTCAGTTTCACGAACAGGGACATGCTGTTTGTAATCAACAAAGCTGTCTCCTTCTCATGGATCAACTCCACCTCCCTACTATTCCCTTGTACTCCTCTCTTCAGAATATGTAAACCCAATTAAACAGCCAGTTTTTTTGTTTTGCTTCTTGTTTAGTCCAAAAATCCTTCAAAGATTCCTTCCCAGCCTTTGATAATGTTGAAGTAATTAAGAGATTAAGACAAAGCAGGAGATGGGCAGATTTTTAATTACTAACGGATTAAACAGTTATAGGGAGAAGTTGAGGCTGAGGTGAGATCAGCCATGATCCTATTCAGTGGTGGAGCAAGCTCAAGGGGCTGAATTGTCGAATCCTGCTCTTACACCAAATCCCATTTACCTCTCTGCACGTGCTCACTGACCAGTATCAGCTCCTGATCAAATGATGTTTCGATTTTGCAATTCTAGTGCTTGTGTTCAAATCGCCCCCATTGACTCTTTAACTTACAACATCCCCACAACCCACTAAGAGAAAGGATGTCCTTTATTGTCACGTGCATTGGAATGAGTGCAGTGAAAGGTTTGTAATGTCACCTCTCGGCACCATCTTAGGTACAGGATACCTAGGTACAGATACTTTAAGAGTTGTTAAAGAATTGAAATAGTGAACAAAAATAGACTAGCATGGAAATACAGAGTTTACAGAGTCCTGAATGAGAATAAAAAGTATCTTTAAAGTACTCAAGTTATAGTCCTTTCTCACTGAGTTTGTGCCCATCAGGCTTCAGAACATGAGGCCATGCTGCCTGCACATGCTAGCTTCTGTCCAGGAATCATCTCCCAGGTCGATCTGGGCTCACTCTGCTTCCTCTCCAGCTCCAGCTCCAACCGCAACATGGCGCCCAGCTCGGCCCACACTTGCTGTGCTGCTGCTCCAGCCGCAACTCACTTCTGGGTCTTGGCCCGCACTCACTCTGCTCCCTCTCCGCCATGACTCACCTCCTGCACTGGGCTGGTCTTGGACTCTTTTCTCCATTCCCTCCAGGTAGGGTACTTTAAGAAGTTCAAAGTTGTGAGGGGAGCAGGGTGGAAGAGAAACTACAGCAGGAGTAAATAAAAAAGAAAGGAAAAGGAACTGACAAATGGAGAAGCTCTGGCTGGAGTGTCTTACTCTGCTGCCATCTTAACCCCACACAGCCCATATTTATTATCCTCCATTCTAGCTCTTTGTGACTACTCCCAGTTTTAATTACACCTGTTGGCTCTAACCTCTTGAATTCCATTCTTAATCTAGCCTTTGTACCTCTCCCCTTTGTTAAGATGTTCTCTAAAGTTGATCTCTTTATGAAAGCCTGTGGTCTCCTATCCTAATATCTCTGATGGGGCTTAGTGTTAGATTTGTCTGGTTATGCTCCTGTGAAGTATGTTTAACACTGTTAAAGGTGCAACTTATTATAACACTGGAGTCTGCTGTTGAAACAAAGCCATGTGCTTTGGGCAGACAGAGTTGGGGAGATGTTTGCTAATTATCATGGCGATGATACAGAGAGACAGGCGACGCTCACAATCATCTCAATATACTCGGGCAGAATAATGTGGGGACCTCTCCTCCCCTTAGGTTTACCTTGGATTTTGACTCCAGTCTCTTTTGGAATCAATCCCAAAAGATTCACATAACAAATTGCGCAGGATTTACTAGAGGACCTGTCTGTGTTACAAGGCGCAGGGTGTGAATGATCTTCAGGCAAAGATCAGGAAAATGACTGATTACACACTGGATGGAGATTTAGTATTTAATGCTCCTTTTGCTCACATGATATTACCAACATTGTGGCAAATTTTACTTTATCCCCCAGGCTTTTTCTGGAGATAATTTTTTAACAGCGGGAGGGAGCTGCTGAGTATCACATTTTTTAAATGGTACTATGCAGCACAGACTTTGGAGAGCAGCATCCACACATCCTTCACCATGTACACATTCATGACATACGCCCTCACTGATTTGGTCTGTCATCTGCACTTTCTCTGTAGTATTGGGGTTTTTAGGCTCTGCATAGATTGAGTGGTGCAGTAACTGTGCAAATCACAGTTACAGTGCAGAGGCATTGCAGTCCTTCTGCAGCCACACAGAGCAAAGGTATAGCTTTCCACCCTTACTCGCCAGCTGCTCGATAACACTTCATAACACATTCAACATGTGTTCACTGGAGACTCAAGGGACCCATGGTCAGAAAGCTCTGGCATCATTTATTTTTTTAAGAAAATCTAAACTTAACGTTACAATTCTGTCTGAAAAATCTGTGCAGTTTCCATGTTAAGATGGGACTTTAAACAGTAGAAGGGCTAATGCCCGAAACGTCGATTCTCCTGTTCCCTAGATGCTGCCTGACCTGCTGCGCTTTTCCAGCAACACATTTCCATCTCTGATCTCCAGCATCTGCAGACCTCACTTTCTCCCCACTTTAAACAGTAATACTGCATCAGTCAAACTGCACCTGAAGCTGAAGGTAGAAACATTATGGGCAGCAGGTATAGTACGCTAGCTGCTGGAGTCTGAATCAAACTCGGAGAATGCTGGAAATTTTCAGCAGGTCAGGCAATCTCCCTGAGAGTATCACCCTGCTGTAAAAGGGGTGGGGCAGTTAAAGAGAAGGACACAGCTGCAGTAAGAGAGGAGATCTTGAAGGGCTCATCCAGTGAAAGAGAAAGGTGCAATCAGTATGATGGGGTTACACTATAGGCCTCCCAATAGCCAGCAGGAGATGGAGGAACAGACATGTAAGCAGATCATGGAAAGATGTAAAAACAACGAGGTGTTGTAGTGGGTGATTTTAACTTCTCCAATATTAATTGGAGCTCCCTTCCTGCCAGGATGGGGTAGAATTTGTTAGGAATATCCAGGAAGATTTCTCAAACCAATGTGTAGATAGTTCAACAAGGGAAGAGGCTTGTATTGGGGAATGAGCCTGGGCAGGTGATTTAGATTTCAGTAGGGGACTGTTTTGGTTACAGTGATCATAATTCTGTAAGTTTTAAATACATATGAATAAGAATAATTCTAGACCTCAAGTGAAGGTCCTAAATTGGGTGAAGACTAATCACATCAATATTAGGCAGGAACTGGAGAATTTAGATTGAGGGTGTGTGGCTGTTTGAGGGCAAATCTACACCTGACATCTGGGAGTCTTTAAAAGGCCAGTTGATTACTGTTCAGAATGCAAAAGTTTGAAAACACATACCAACAGATTTAAGAGCAACTTCTTCCCTGCTGTAATCAGACTTATGAACACACCTCTCATATATTAGAGTCGATCTTTCTCTACACCTTCTCCTTAACTGTAACACTATATTCTACATTCTATTCTATTACCTTAATGTACTTACATAAGGTATGATTTTTCTGGGTAGCATACAAAGCAATATTTTTCACTGTATCTTAATACATGTGACAACAATAAATCATATCAAATCAAAAAGCATGTTCCTGTGATGATGAAAGATAAGGATGGCAAGATTCCAGAACCCAGCATGTCAAGAGACATTGAAACTTTAGTCAGAAGGAAGCAGGAAAAAACCCAAACAAGGAATTAGGAGGGCCAAAAGAGGCTACGTAATGACCTTGGCAAATAGGATTAAGATGAATCCCAAGGTATTTTATATGTATATTAGGAGGAAGAGGGTAGTTTGGAAAGGGTAGGTCCATTCAGGGACAAAGGAGAGAATTTATGCATGGATTCACAGGAAGTGAATGAGGACCTTAATTAGTACTTTGCATCAGTATTCACGAAGGAGAAGGACATGGATGATGATATGATTAGGGAGGGATATGTTGATATTCAGGAGCATGATGATATTAAGGAGGAGGAGTTGAGTGCCTTGAAAAACATTAAGGTTGCTAAATTCCCAGGGCCTGATGGGATCTAGCTAGGATACTAAGAGAGGCAAGGGAAAAGATTGCTGGAGCCTTGACGGAGATCTTTGTATTCTCTTTAGCCGCAGGCGAGGTACCAGAAGACTGGAGAATCGCTTAAAAAGGACAACAGGGATAATTCAGGAAATTATAGGCTGGTGAGCCTTACATCAGTGGTAGAAAAGTGATTGTAGAAGATCCTTAGGAACAGGGTTTACTCACATTTGGAAAAGAATAGATTTACTTGGGACAATCAGAATAATTTTATGGGGTGGAGGGGAGGACTTGTCTCACAGATTTGATTGAGGTATTTGAGGCAGTGATGAAGCTGATTGATGGAGGTACGTTTGTGGGTGTTAATTTTATAGACTTTACTAAAGTATTTAACAAAGTTCCTGATGGTAGGCTGGTCCAGAAGGTTAAGTCACATGGGATCCAAGTGAGTTGGAAAATTGGGTACAAAATTGGCTCAGTCATAGAAGACAGAGGGTAGTTGTAGAGGAGTCTTTTTCTGACTGGAGGTCTGTGACCAGTGGTGTTCTACGAGGATCAGTGTTGGGGCCTCTGTTGTTTGTAATATATATATATATATATACAAATTATTCAGATTAAAATCTAGGTGGTCTGAATGGTAAGTTTGCAGTCAACTCGAAATTGCTGGAGTTGTGGATTGCGACAAAGGATACAGCAGCATAGAGAGAAGTTGGAAATGGCAGATGGAGTTCAATCCAGACAAGTGTGAGGTGATGCATTTTTAGAGGTCAAATGCAAGAGGAAAGTATACAATACAGGCAGGACCCCGAGGAGCATTGATAAACAGAGGGATGTTGGGTTCCAAGTCCGTAATTCCCTGAAAGTGGCAATACAAGTGGATAAAGAAGGTATACTGCATGCTTGCCTTCATCAGTTGGGACATTGAACGTAAAAATTGGCAAGATATGTGCAGCTGTATAAAGCTTTAGTTAGGCCACATTTGGAGTACTGTGTGAAGTTCTGGTCCTACACTGTAAGAAGGATACAGAGACTTTGGAGAGGGTGTAAGTGGGGTTTACCTGAATGTTGCCTGAATTGGAGTGCATTAGCTATAGGGAGCGGATGGACTAACTTGGACTGTTTTCACTAGAACATTGGAGGCTGAGGGATGACCTGATGGAAATATATAAAATTATGAGAGGCATGGATAGTCAGAGTCAATTTTCCAAGGTGGCAATATCAAATACTAGGGTGGGGGGGGGGGGGTAGGTTTAGGGTAAAGGAGGGAAAAGTTTAAAGGAAAGTTTTTTTACATAAGGTAGATGTCTGGAATGCGCTGCCAGGGGAGTTGGTAGAAACAGATATGATAGCAGTGTTTAAGAGGTATTTAGACAGACGCATGGACAGGCAAGCAATAGAGGGATACAGATCATTGTGAAGGCAGATGGGATTAGTTTAGAATAGCATCATGGTCAGCACAGATGTGGTGGGCTGAAGGACCTGTTCCTGTATTGTACTGTTCGATGTTCTGTGTTCATGCTTTGTGTTTATACAGCATTTAAAGAGTCAGTACAAAGTAGGAGGCAAAATTAAGTACACACTTACACGTTCACACTATTCAACTGAGTCTCTATAGTAGTCCATATAACACTATATTAATCATTCGGAGGAGTCTGGAAGGTAAAGATTATGCACAAGAGGGTGTGCATAGCACTCTGACACAGGGAATTCTCCTTTATTTACATGCATTGGAGTCTGACAGTCCATCTGTAGCATTTTTACTTCCCCAAACTTTCAAACAAGAATGTGGGGCACTTAAAGTGTCTGGTCAGGTAATTTTGTTGCCCAAACACATTTTACAATTCCTGAGTTAATATGCAGAGAGATTATCATGTCCTGGCAGAGGTGATGACGTCCCTACTGCACTGTTACAACCCTTCCCTTTGTGAGGTTCCCCCATTTATTATGATTTTAGACCAGATATCTCAAATTGTTAAGCTCCTGGGTGAGGAATGGTGAATTGGCTCCCATTCAAAATTTATCCATTCCTTTGATTGGTCACAAGAAGGTTAATTTTAAAACAATCCCTTCCCTTGTGGATACCTGTATCCCAGACCCGAATGAAACTCAGTTTTAAAAGGAGCCAAGTTAACCAGGCTTTCTTGAGTAAACAAAAAGGTGAACTTATTCGTTACTAAACTCAAGGAGAAATAAAAACTCAAAACATGTGCACACTAATCAGCGATGAGGTGAATGCAAAATGATAAGAGTTTAAAAATGTATGTATCTATCTTTGGATTGTTTGTAAAGAGTAGGTAGTTGAATATTGTGGCTTTTGCAATGGATTTTACTGACTGGATTGATGTTGGTAATTAAACAGTCAAATTTGAGATTCTTGCTGTATAGGTTAATTTGAAATGCTGTGGCTGGCTGGCAGCACGAAGGGTGTGAGAGTGTTTTCTCTTTTCTTTACCTGCAATGTCAAAGTGTTTAAATGATTGTTCTCAGAGGTGTGATCGCTACAGTAGACTAATCTATAAACTAGGATATCAGAGTTGACAAGTTTGGCGTTGGAAAAGCACAGCAGGTCAGGCAACATCCGAGGAGCGGGAGAGTCAACGTTTCGGACATAAGCCTTTCATCAGGTTTATGCCCGAAAGGTTGACTCTCCTGCTCCTCAGATGCTGCCTGACCTGCTATGCTTCTCCAGCACCACACTTTTCGACTCTGACTTTCCAGCATCTGCAGGCCTCACTTTCTGCCAAACTCAGACATCAGGCTATTAACACACACAGACCAGGGTTGAAGGTTGCTTTTTAACCCATTTTATGTGTCAAGGCTGAAACATACACATTCTGCAAATGGTGGTTTTCTGTTGAGAGAGGGGAGATCGTACCCTTGTAATGACTTCCTGTTATGTTACTCTCTCTGTTTAAAGTTTCTCTGACACACGACAGGTGTAATACTTCATAGGCCCCACACTGTCAGGCAACACTTGAATTTGCAGCCAGCTTTTAGCTGCAACAGACTTCTGTAAAATACTCATTTTGGACATATAAATTAGCAAAGTCCATCATCGAGATAGCAACTAGCTGCTACTCTGGTAAGGAACTGTGCATCAGGCTAACAATCCGGCCACATAAAAGGTCTTTGTTAAAGGAAGAAGTCAGAGTGTGTAAAAGCAGAGGAGGAATTGGCGGAAGAATGGAATAGCCTTAGATATCTCTAGTCCCTTTTACGCTTTCAACATCACAAAGCACTCAATGTAGCAAGAACGTAAGAGAGAGAGAAGCAGGAGTGAGCTTGTTCTACCAATCAATCAGATCATGACTAACTTGATTTTGGCTTTTCTCTACTCCCTTGCCTGCTCCCCATAGCTCTTGACCCCATTTAGTTAAGGATCACCTTTTCTAAGCTTTAAATGTATTCTATGATGAGGCTTCCCTCGGTCTCTAGTAGAGAGAATACCCCCCCCCCAAAAAATCACAACTCTCTGAGAGAAGAAATTCCACCCCATCTCCATTGCAGCCTTTGTGGTTTCAGGACTCCCATTGTATTAGTAGAAAAAGAATTCCAGGATTTCAACCTGAAGTCCATGAAGAAACAGCAATAAATTTTCAAGTCAAGGTACTGTGGGGCCTAGAGGGTCACTTGTAGATGTTGGTGCACCAAGGCATTTGCTGCTTCTTCTAGGTGGCAGAGGTTGCATGTTTGGAAAGTGATGTCAAAGGATTAATGGTGAGTTGCTGCAGTGCATCTTGTAGATGTTATACATTCATGTACTGTCAATGGTGGAGGAAATGTATATTGAAGGGGTAAATGAGATATCAATCAAGCTGCTTAGTCATGCTTATTGACAAGATTCTTGAGTGTTGTTGAAGTTGCACTCATCCAAGCAAGTGGACAGTATTCTTGTTAATGGTGGACAGGCTTTTGGAGTCAAAAGATGGATTACTTAGAGTCATAGAGATTTACAGAATGGAAACAAACCCTCTGATCTACTTTTGAGCCACATTTCAATCAAAAATAGCTGTCATGATAATAGTGCTGGATTCAGTGATGGCATGGCATTGAATGCCAAGCGTCAATGGATGGACATTGCCTGGCACTTATGGGATGCAAGTGTTGCAGCCTAAGTCTGAATGTTATCTGGGCTTTCCTGCATGTGGATATAGACTGCTGCAGTATCTGAGGAGTTGTGAACGGTGATGAACACTATCATCAGCAAACTTCCCATTTCTGGCTTATGACGGAAAGTAATTGATAGCGTGGATGAAGGTGGTGGGGCTTCAAATACCACCATGAAGCCAAATTTGAGGGCTCCAAGGGTAATTCCGTCCCGAAACAATTCCATGGCAATGCTTCCCGCTCTGGTGGGCCTGTCCCTGCTGATGGGACAGGACACACCCAGGGATGGCGCTGGTGGTGCCCAGGCATGGGCTGTAATTTATGATTCTGTGAATGATCATGTAAGTGAGACATCTCACCTCACTTAGTCCTCAACCCTTAAATATTAGTAAAGTAGACTTTGCACATTTGACATGGCATGGTTTAATGTTGTCATTTCTGATGCCAAGATCAATGCTGGGTTTTCCATCCTGTTTAATTTTTTTTAACGTTGCTTTGGCAGTTTGGAACAATGGCGACCTCTTTCCAGCTATGTTGCTGTGAGTCTGTAAACCAGACCAGGTGAGAACAGCAGACATCTTTCCTTAAAGGTCATTAGTGACTATTAACAATCATGGCACATTTATTGGGACCAGCTTGTCAATTCCAGATTTCTTCATGAATTGAATTTAAATCCCCCAGCTGTGGGATTTGAACACGTGAACTCAAAGCATTAGCCTGGGCCTCAAATTACTAGTCTGCTGATACTATAGCAATGACACCTCTTTCCTCAATAGTCATCAACAAATCTAATAGGGAGTCAGGAGAAATCTTTTTACTCAGCTAATGCAAGGGGTAGTTTCACTGATGCATCTAAGGGCAATATAAAGACATGCACAATATGACCAGGAGGCCCTTTGTGCCCAATCTGTCATTCAACAAGAGCATGCTTAAGTTTTACATCAATTCTAATTTCCTGTCTGATTCCTATAACTAACCGATTCCTTTGAGTTCAGAGTTCCATAAACTTCAGTTTTGAGTCTACTTCTGGATTGAGCTTCCTTAACCTTTGCAGATTGCAAGCAGCAGAGATTCTCAGTTCAGTCCGAAACAAGAGACCTCTTAATGTGGAGAAGTGATTCTTTCCCCACCTGGGAGAAGTGGCTTTCTTTTTATTTGTTCATTTTTGTGAGATGTAGGTGTCATTGGCTGGGCCAGCATTTATTGCCCGTTCCTAGTTGCCCTTGAGAAGGTGGCGGTGAGCTGCTTTCTTGAACCGCTGCAGTCCACCTGTTGTAGGTAGGCCCACAATGCCATGAGGGAGGGAATTCTAGGATTTTGACCCAATGACACTGAAGGAATAATGATATATTTCCAAGTCAGGATGGTGAGTGGTTTGGAGGGAAACTTGAAGGTGGTAGTGTTACCATGTATCTGCTCCCCTTGTCCTACATGAAAGTGGTCTTGGGGTTGGAAGGTGTGATCTGAGGAGCTTTGGTGAATTTCTACAGCACATCTTGTAGATAGTGCACACTGCTGCTAGTGAGTGCCAGTGGTGGAGGGAGTGTATACTTGTGGATATGGTGCTAATCAAGCAGGCTGCTTTGTACTGGATGATGTCACTCTTTTTGAGTGTTGTTGGGGCTGCACCCATCCAGACAAGTGAAGATTATTCCATCATTCTCCTGATTTGGGCCCTGTAGTTGATGGACAGGGTTTTAGGAATCAGGAGGTGAGTAACTGCAGTATTCCTAGCCTCTGATCTGCTCTTGTAGCCACTGCATTTATGTGGTGAGTCCAGTTGAGTTTCTGATCAATGATAACTTCCCAGGATGTTGACAGTGGGGCATGGTAACACTACTGAATGTCAAGGGGTGGTGGTTAGATTGTCTCTTATTGGTGATGGCTATAGCCTGGCATTTGTATGAGGCAAACATTACTTGCCACTTGTCGGCTCAAGCCTGGATATTGTCCAGATCTTGTTGCATTTGGATGTGGACTGCTGTAGTGTCTGAGGAGTCAAGAGTGGTGCTGAATGTTGTGCAATCACACTTAGTCATAGAGTCATAGAGATGTATAGCACGGAAGCAGACCCTTCGGTCCAACCCGTCCATGCTGACCAGATATCCCAACCCAATCTAGTCCCACCTACCAGCACCAAGCCCATATCCCTCCAAACCCTTCCTATTCATATACCCATCCAGATGCCTTATAAATGTTACAATTGTACTAGCCTCCACCACTTCCTCTGGCAGCTGACTCCATACATGTACCACCCTCTGAGTGAAAAAGTTGCCCCTTAGGTCTCTTTTATATCTTGCCCCTCTGACCCTAAACCTATGCCCTCTAGTTCTGGACTCCCCCACCCAGGGAAGAGACTTTTCCTATTTATCCTATCCCTCCCTCTCATGATTTTATAAACATCTATAAGGTCACCCCTCAGCCTCCGATGCTCCAGGGAAAACAGCCCCAGCCTATTCAATCTCTCCCTATAGCTCAAATCCTCCAACCCTGGCAACATCCTTGTAAATCTTTTCTGA
>NC_057719.1:81555611-81572849 GCF_004010195.1 Chiloscyllium plagiosum
TGTATCCAAATGGCTAGTTCTCCCTGTATTCCATGAGATCTAACCTTGCTAACAAGTCTCCCATGGGGAACCTTGTCGAACGCCTTACTGAAGTCCATATAGGTCACATCTACTGCTCTGCCCTCATCAATCCTCTTTGTTACTTCTTCAAAAAACACAATCAAGTTTGTGAGACATGATTTCCCACGCACAAAGCCATGTTGACTATCCCTAATCAGTCCTTGCCTTTCCAAATACATGTACATCCTGTCCCTCAGGATTCCCTCCAACAAATTGCCCACCAATGAGGTCAGGCTCACCGGACTATAGTTCCTTGCCACCTTTTTAAAATAGTGGCACCACGTTAGCCAACCTCCAGTCTTCCGGCACTTCACCTGTGACGATCAATGATACAAGTATCTCAGCAAGAGGCCCAGCAATCACTTGCCAGATTCCCACAGATTACACCTGATCAGGTCCTGGGGATTTATCCACTTTGATGCATTTCAAGACATCCAGCACTACCTCCTCTGTAATATGGACACTTTTCAAGGTGTCATCTATTTGCCCACTTTCTATATCCTCCATGTCCTTCTCCACAGTAAACACTGATGCAACACATTCGTTTAGAATTTCCCCCATCTCTTGCAGCTCCACACAAAGGCCGCCTTGCTGATCTTTAGGGGCCGTATTCTCTCCCTAGTTACCCTTTTTTTCCTTAATGTATTTCTAAAAACCCTTTGGATTCTCCTTAACCCTATTTGCCAAAGCTATCTCATGACCTCTTTTTGCCCTCCTGATTTCCCTCTCAAGTATACTCCTACTGCCTTTATACTCTTCTAAGGATTCACTCAAAACCCTGTCTATACCTGACATATGCTTCCTTCTTCTTCTTAACCAAGCCTTCAATTTCTTCAGTCATTTAGCATTCCCTATACCTACCAGCCTTTCACCCTAACATGAATATACTGTCTCTTGACTATTATCTCATTCCTGAAGGCTTCCCATTTCCCAGCCGTCCCTTTGCCTGCGAACATCTGCCCCAATCAGCTTTGAAAGTTCTTGCCTAATACCGTCAAAATTAGCCTTCCTCCAATTTAGAACTTCAACTTTTAGATCTGGTCTATCCTCTTCCATCATTATTTTAAAACTAATAAGAATTATGGTCACTGGCCCCAAAGTGATCCCCCACTGACACCTCAGTCACCTGTCCTGCCTTATTTCCCAAGGATAGGTCAGGTTTTGCACCTTCTCTAGTAGGTACATCCACATACTGAATCAGATAATTTTCTTCCACATTATGGCAGTCCCAGTCTATATTTGGAAAGTTAAAATCCCCTACCATAACCACCCTATTATTCCTAAAGATAACTCAGATCTCCTAACAAATTTGTTTCTCAATTTCTCTCTGACTATTAGGGGTCTGTAATAAATCCCAGTAAAGTGATCATCCCTTTCTTATTTCTCAGTTCCACCCAAATAACCTCCCCAGATGTATTTCCAGGAACATCCTCCCTCAGCACAGCTGTAATGCTATCCCTTATCAAAAATGCCACCCCCTCCTCCTCTCTTACCTCCCTTTCTATCCATCCTGTAGCATTTGTATCCTGGAACATTAAGCTGCCAGTCCTGTCCATCCCTGAGCCATGTTTCTGTAATTGCTATGATATCCCAGTCCCATGTTCCTAACCATGCCCTGAGTTCATCTGCCTTCCCTGTTAGGCCTCTTGCATTGAAATAAATGCAGTTTAATTTATCAGTCCTACCTTGTTCTCTGCTTTGTCCCTGCCTGCCCTGACTGTTTGACTCACTTCTGTTCTCAGCTGTACCCNNNTTCCAATTCAGGTGCAATCCGTCCTTCTTGTACAGGTCACTTCTACCCCAGAAGACATTCCAATGATCCAAAAATGTGAATCCCTCTCCCATACACCAGCTCCTCAGCCATGCATTCATCTGCTATATCCTTCTATTCCTGCCCTCACTAGCTTGTAGCACCGGGAGTAATCCAGATATTACTACCCTAAAGGATCTCCTTATTATTTTCCTGCCTAACTCTCTCTATGTCCCCTTCAAAAATCTCATCATTTTCCCTTCCTATGTTGTTGGTTCCAATGGGTACAATGACCTCCTGCTGGCCCCTCTCCCCCATGAGAACATTCTGTACCCTCTCTGGCACCAGGGAAGCAACACACGATTCTGATCTTTCGCTGCTGGCCACAGAAACGACTGTCTGTGCCTCGAACTAGAGAGTCCCCTAACACAATTGACCTCTTGGAACCCGACATACCCCTCATTGCATTAGAGCCTGTCTTGATACTGTCTTGGCTGTTCTTGCTAAATTGCCCTGAGAATCCATCACCCCCTACATTTTCCAAAATACTATGTTGTTTGAAATGGGGGGCAAGTTCATTGATGAAGCAGCTGAAGATGGTTGGGTCTGGGACACTACATTGATCATATATCTTGTCAAGCCCTTGAAAAATTACTTACATTTGATTGAGATCATCCCTCATTCTTTAAAAGTGAACATGGGTACATTGACCTTCATTTCTCATCACAGCTTGAAGCATGCATAAGCAAAGATGGTTAAATGATGTTAGATGGAAGAGCGTCAGTGAAACATATACACCAGCACAGTCTTGTCGGGCTGAATATTACTGTTCTGTGCATTCTGTGTAATATCATATAGAAAGTTTTTGCACATTATTCAACAAGAAAGACACCTATCCACCATTTTATACATTCTCTCCCATCACAATCAGTAGTGGCAATGTGGATCTTCCACAAAATTGTGGAGAGCACAAGTTAGGAGCGTGATGGGTTATTCTCCACTCGCCTGGATGGGTGCAGTTCCCAACAACACTCAAGAAGCTTGACACTATTCAAGACAAAGTAGCCTGCTTGATAGGCATCTAATTCACTCACACTAGAAGCAGTGTGCACTCAACCAAGTTTAGAGACATGGGATAACTGCGAGGTCCCCTCCAAATTTGACTTGGAAGTATATTGCTGTTTCTTCATTGTCACTGGGTCAAAATCTTTCCTTGCAAACATCACTGAAGGAGACAGCTCACCACCATCTTCCAAGGGCGACAGGGGGCAGGCAATAACGGTAGCTTCATTCACATCCCGTGAACAACTTTGCAAGATAGCGTGGAGGGAATTTGCTTGCAAAGCCAAAGCTAATGATGAAATATTTAGCAGTATTTCCGCCCATCTGCCTTGCCGCCAGTGTTTTGTGCTCAAAGTATGCAAGGCATGCTCTCTCACAGATAACCATAAGAATGGGATGAGTTGCTCTACCTGGAAAATGTTTCCACAGGAAGCAGGGCAGAGTTATTGTGGCCTCACAGCTATCCTGAGTGTAGTGGTTACACACAGACTGGAGGCTAGGTGAGTGGCAGGGCGAACGCATCTGCTACTTCACAAATAACATAACTTGCTGCTGTTCTCACCATTTTCCATCCCCCTTGCTAGGTTACAGGTGGTAGCTTCAGAGAATTTGTCTGTGACATATGGGGATACGTGGTTAACATTCACCGGCTGCAGAGGGCATCACTGTTGATGCCTGCTCTGCAAACTGTGTCAGCGTGAACTGGTTAAACAATGAGTGGTCACTGACAAGGCAAGCAAGAGCTCTGGCCAATTATTTCTGGTCCTAACAAGACTCAACAAGGCATATTATAGCCCTGTCTGGTGTAGTTTGTGGAAAGGATTTTTCCTCTTGCAGGAGAATTTGGAAGTAAGGGTCACTGTTTAAAATGAAAGGCTACCCATTTAAGACAGATAAGTAATCTTGAGTCCATGCTGAAAACTACTGGCACCAGATGCCTGGACAACGAAATGAACGGTATTGTGATCACCTCCAGTCTGAATCCAGATTAAAACCAACAGATCTTAGTAAATTTTGAATGCTTTTATACCTGTCCATACACGGTTTTCACTCTGAGACTTTGCAAATCGCTTCCTCAAGAGACAGAGGAAACGGATTCCTTGAATACTCTTAAAGCAGAGGTGTACAGATTCTTGAAGAGTAAGCGGGTGAAATGTTATCAGCAATGTGGAGGAATCAGATGCACCATGATCCTGTTGAATGTTCGAAGGGCCAAATGGTATAATCCTGCTCCTAATTTGTCTGCTAATGAGGACAAAAAGTGGCTTATTCCTACCCTGTGTAATCCAATTCTGCATAAGGAAATGCTCAGACTAATAATCCAGAGAACATGAGATCAGAGTCTACTATGCCACTTTGAGACCTAACTGTAGAAAGCTGATGTTTATTCAGCATTCTAAGGGCTACATATTGTGAACTGTGTGCAGTTAATATTTATTCATCGTGGTAAAGATTGTGTTAGCATGTATTGGTAACATTGATGTTCTTTCAGCATGGTAAGGATTATTTATGTGGTAATTATGTAAAATCAGTATTTATTCAGCATGGTAAGGATTGTTTAGTATGTAATTATGTGAAGCTAGTATTTATTCAGCATGGTGAGGATTGTTTGGTGTGTAACTGATGAAGTTCCTTCCTGTAGATTAAGTTAGACATGTGCTGCTCATTAATGCAGCTTGATGACTGCCTTTACCCTGACAGGGCTGAGCTGCTGCTACTTGTCTCATACAGTGGGACAAAAACAAGATTTCCCCTATTGTTGGTTCCCCCCACGCCGCAGCTGTCCATGAGAGAACACAGAGCTCTGCTGGAGCCACATGTGCACCTTGTCAGCCGGCTCTTTCACAACTAAAACTCACATGACCTTTTCTGTTTAGTTCTGAAACAGTCGTGCAGCGAGTTCCTGTTTTGAATGGAGTGACATTTGTGGCGTTCAGCAGCAGAGTTACCGCAGCATTTGCATTTAAAATGTCTGGAGGAAGTTGTAGCAGAAAAAAACAAACTGACAGCTCAAACCTCGGGTGGTACAGGAGCATGTACTGCAACTACTGCCTGAATGTCTGACTAAACTTGTAAAACCGCTAATGCAGCTGGCTGTAAATATGCAATATTCAGTTTTTAAATTGGGAATCACTAAAGGCAACCATAACCTTAAGATCAACATCCCAGCCCCCACTATATATTTTTTAACAATATTTCGCATTATAGCCCCTTAAAGTGACAGATGGGACCACTTGCTCACACAGAGTGAGCACATTCACGTTGAGATGCCTATCTGTGATATATTTTGTTACAATGGTGTCTTGATTCCAAATAATGCAGACTAGAATCTCAGACAAAAGCTTGGTTTTTGATTACTACCCCACAACATTGTTTCAGCAACGCCCCCTTTGTAGAAACAGAAAGTGCTGGTATTAGCCTCTGCAGTTCTGGCAGCCTCCATGTAGAGAAACAAAGGTAACGTTTCGAGTTAAATTTGACTCATCTTCAGTGCAAGTAACAGCAGAGGGCCACGTGCCATCCCGAGTCTCCCTCACCATTCAGTCGGATCATTGTTGACCTGTACCAATATATGCCATCACAATCTCCTTTTCCTTTGCTTCCTTATCCCTCATCTGTCCAGTTTTTCCTCAAACCCATTTATTGAATGGGGTTGCATAACTGAAAGAACCTGGGATGAAATGGCCTTTGTGAAGCCACTTCTGCTTTATGAATGAGTAACTGGAGGCCATCAATAATACAATTGACATAAGAAGTCAAACCGAGAGGAAGTATCTTTCTTTGGAGAGTGTGGAACTCAAGACCACAGGGAATGGTTATTGAGAACAGTATTAATTCACTTCAGAGAGAGTTGGGCAAGGTGTGCGGGGGAGAGAACAAAGGCGAATGATCAATTTTGTTGAGAAAGGCTAGGAGAAAGCTCAAGTTGGGCTGAGTGGCCTATTTCAGTGCTGTTTGTCCAATGGACTCCTACTCTTCACCCCCACTGGTGGTGAGTTCCACATTGCCACCATACTCTGATTTTCTTCTGAATTCCCTTCTGGATTTCGAGGTGACAATCTCATATTGATGGCCTCTATTAGTACTCTTCCCTACAAGAGGAAACATTCTCTCTGGATGACACTGTCAAAACCTTCAAGCTAACATGATTTTAAAAATCTCTATTCATCATTTGCGGTCTCTCGCAGATGAGGATTGCTCTCTTCCATTCTCAGGGTGAGTCCATAGGTGGCTGTACACACTGGTGCGGCTGCCGCAGGCTGTTCACACTTGGGGAAGAAGCTGGTCTCAGGAAGGGGTGGATGGGGCGTTGGTATGGCAGCGCACTCCTTGCCCAATTTTCGTCTGGCTTCCGCTTTTTCCTGAGAGCAAGTCTCAAGGTACTCGACACCTTCCCGGTATTCCTCCTCCACTTTGAACAGTCTTGGACCAGTGATTCCTAGGGGTTGTGGGAGTGCCGAATTTCACCAGCAAGGCCTTGAGGGTATCCCTGAAGCAGTTCCTCTGTCTACCTGGGCCTTTTAAATCTCTATTAGGTGACTCCCCAAGCCCTTATCTTCCCCCACCCCCCTTCCCAAGAGTAAAGAAATCTTTCCTAGTATTTATACTCAGTCATTCTGAATCATTCTTGAAAATTGTCTCTATAACCTCTGGCTCCATTTCTTTTCTCGGGGTGGCACGGTGGCTCAGTGGTTAGCACTGCTGCCTCACAGCACCAGGGTCCCACGTTCTATTCCAGCCTCCGCCAACTGTCTGTGTGGGGTTTGCATGTTCTCCCCATATCTGTGTGCGTTTCCTCTGGGTGCTCCAGTTTCCTCCCACAGTCCAGAGATGTGCAGGTCAGGTGAATTGGCCATGCTAAATTGCCCATAGTGTTAGGTGCATTAGTCAAGAGGGAAAAGGGTCTGGGTGGGTTTCTCTTTGGAGGGTCGGTGTGGACTGGTTGGGCCAAAGGGCCTGTTTCCACATTGTAGGGAATATAATATGTAATAATATAAAATGCTGACCAGGATTGCAGATAACACTCTGCATGAGGTCTTTCCTTAGTTTATTCTTTCATGAGATATGGATATCACTGACAAAGCCAGCATTTGCTAGCCATCTGTAATCAGCCATGAAACTTAATTATTTATTTGTTCATCAGAGAGGGCAGTTTAGAGTCAACCACATTCATACGGATTTGGACTCACATGTTGGCCAGACCAGGTATGGATGGCAGATTTCCATCTCTAAAGGATATCAATGAATCAGATGGGTTTTTAATAATAATCGATGATTTTAATAATAATCGATGGTAGCTATCACTGAGCACTGCTTTGTAATTCAAGATGTTATGAATTGAATTTAAAATCCAGCATATTGAGATTTGAACCCAAATCTCCAGGACTTGAACCTGTCCACCTGGATTGCCAGTTCAGTCTTAGTAGCACCATGTCACCATCTCCCCCCATAACCTCCTTACTTTTCAATCCTATCCCTTCACTAAAACAAATGGTGCTTGGTTTGTATACATAGCCTCAATAGCCCAACATTTAGTGATTGTTGTGTGTGTACCCTGATCCCTGGGTCACTCTACCTCACCTAGACTTGCATTCTCCAAGTAATTAAGCGACCTCTCAATTCTTTCTGATGCAATGTACCACTACATATTTATCTGAGTTTGACTCCCACTTGAATTTCCTCACTGAGCTTCACTGATTCAAGAGCCTGTCTCAGCCTTGAATATATTCAATGACCCAGCTTCCACCATTCCTAATGTAAAGTTTCATGCCATTAAGAGAGAAGAAATTCAGCGTCCACGCCATCTTACAAACAGGTGACCCGTATTCTCAAATTATGTTTGCTTATTTGGCTCGATGGCTGGTTTGCGATGCAAGTGATGCCAACAGTGTGGTTTCAATTTCTGCACCGGCTGAAGTCTCTGTGAAGGTCTTGCCATCTCAACCTTGCCTCTTGCTGGATGCCTGGCCTTCCTCAGATTAAATCACCAAAAATTACCTCTCTCTCTCTCTCTCCGCTGAGAGAACAGTCTTCTTGGACTATGGTGACTTTGCATTACTTAAAGGTTTTACTTGAAGGGAAAAATACCCTCTCAGCATCTACCCTGTCAAATCCCTCAAAATCTTCTGTGTTTTAATAAGGTCACTTCTAATTCTTTTAAACACCAATGAGTATTTGTCTAACCTGCTCAATCTCTGTACATAAGGCAGTTCTTTCATCCCAGGAAACAATCTGGTGAACCTTCTGTTTACATTAACATTTTCTGTTGTGGTGGATGAAAGGGCATTGTAACTGGAGACTGAATGTTTCCCATTGTCTGTCTGTCCCAATGCTTCCTCACCTTTATCTTGTTCCTCTCGTTCATGCATCCCTGCATGCAATCCAACCTGGCAATGTTTCTGTGTGAACAGTGCTTTAATTGAAACTTGAGAAGTCTGACAAGGGAGAGATCTTAATTTCTCCCATCATGTTTTTTTTTAACAGAACAAATCCTGGAAGAAGGCAAAATCAATAGTCCACGTCTCATCCTTCCCGTTCAAGAAACGATATTCATGGATTCAATTGGCTGGTCATTCAGGTAAGTGATTTCGGAACCATTTAAATCCAGAAGTAATGTTAATTTGGAAAATGACATTTTTCTTACTGCTTCCTTCTTATGTGATGTAATCAAAGAAAGAACCTTCCTTTATTCGGTGGTTTCACCACCTTGCGATATCCATAGCCAACATATTACTTCTGAAGTGTTGTAATGTCAGAGAACACAGCCATCAGTTTACGCACAGCAAGCGTGCACATTTAGCAATGTGATAATGACTGTATGATCTGTTACAGTGATTATGCTGGAGCATCAGTATTGGGTGGAAAACTGTACCAAATGCCCCAGTTTTTAAAAATGTATTCAGTATGGGATGTGAGTCTCACTAGCTGAGCCAGTATTTATAGCCCCATACCGAGTTGTTCCTGAGAAGGTATTAGTGAGCTGCTTTCTTGAGCAGCTGCAACTGCAGCCCATGTGCTGTAGGTTGGCCCACAATGCCATTGGGAAGGGAATTCCAGGAGTTTGACCCAGTGATTTTGAAGGAATGGGGATAGATTTCCAAGTCAGGATGGTGAGCAGCTTTGAGGGGAACTTGCAGATGGTGGCGTTCCCATGTAAGTGCTGCCTTTGTTCTCCTAGCTGGAAGTGGTCATGGGTTTGGTAGATGTTGTCTAAGGATCTTTGGTGAAGTTCTGCAGTGCATCTTGAGATGGTGTATACAGTATACTGCTGCTACTGAGCATCAGTGGTGGAGGGAATGGATGTTTGCAGCTGTGGCTCCAAACAAGCAGACTGCTTTGTCCTGGATGGTGTCAAGCTTCTTGGGTGTTCTTGGAGCTGCACCCATCCAGGCAAGTGCAGACCATTCCATTACATTCCTGACTTATGTCTTGTAGATGATGGACAGGTTTTATGAAGTCAGGACGTGCGTTATTCGCTGCTATATTCCTAGCCTCCAACCTGCTCTTGTAGCCGCTGTATTTGTATGACCCATCTGGTTTCTGGTCAATGGCAATTCCTAGGATGTTGACAGTTGGGGATTCAGTGTTGGTAACAGCATTGGAGGTCAAGGGATGGTTGTTAGATTGCCTTTTATTAGAGATGGTTATTGCCTAGCATTAGTGTGCCACTTATCAGTCCAAACCTGGATATTGTCCAGGTGTTGTTGTATTTGGATGTGGACTGTTTCAGTATCTGAGGAGTTGTGGACAGTGCTGCACATTATGCAATCATCGGTGATCAACCCCACTTTAAACCTGATGGTGGAGGGAAACTCATTGATGAAGCAGCAGAAGATGGTTGGGTCTCGGACACTATCCTGAGGGACTCCTGCAGAGATATCCTGGAGCTGAGATGACTGACCTCAAACAACCACAACCATCTTCCAATGTGTCAGGAATGACTCTAACCAGTGGAGAGTTTCCTCTGATTCCCACGATCTTCAGTTTTGCTCAGGCCCCCTGGTACCACAAACACAGCCTTTATGTCAGACATTGGTTACTGTCACGTCACATTCTGCTCTTTTCTCAAAGCTGGGAGTCACTGAGCAGGTTATTGCTGAGCAGGTGCTGCATGATAGCACTGTTGATGACACCTTCTATCACTTTACTGATGTGTGAGAGTAGACTGATGGGGTGGTAATTGGCGAGGTTAGATTTGTCCTGCTTTGAGTGTAAAGGACACACCCAGGCAATTTTCCACATTGTTGGGTAGATGCCAGTGTTGTAACTGTACTGGAAAAACTTTGCTATGGGAGTAGCAATCTCCAGAGCACAAGTCTTCAGTACTATTGCTAGAATGTTGAGTGAGCCTTTGTGGTACCCAGTGTCTCCAGCCATTACTGGGTATCACGTGGAGTGAATCAGGTTGGCTGAAGATTGGTATCTGTGATGCTGCAGACCTCTGGCCGAATCCAAGATGGATCGTCCACTCGGTACTTATGATTAAGATTGTTGCAAGTACTTCCACCTTATCTTTTGCACTGAGGTGTTGGGTACTTCCGTCAGTGATATAGGGTTATTTGTGGAGCTTCCTCCCCCAGTGAGTTGTTTAATTGTTGGCCATCATTCATAACAGGTGGCAGGACTGCAGAGTTTAGGTCTAATCTGTTGGGTTGTGGGATTGCTTACCTCTGTCTATCACTTGCTGCTTATGTTGTTTGGCATGCAAGGAGTAGTCGGTACCTTCACCAGGTTGACACCTCATTTATAGGTATGCCTGGGTGCTGCTCCTGGCATGTTCTCCTCCACTCTCAGTTGAACCAGGTTTGATCCCCCCTGGCTTAATGGTAATGGTTGAGTGGCAGATCCATGAGATTGCTGATTACGCTGGAGTACAACCCTGCTGCTGCTAACGGCCCACAGCACCTCATGGATGCCCACTCTTGAGTTGGTAAATTTGTTCAAAGTCTGTCTGATTTAGCATGGTGATAACGACACACGACACGATGGAAGGTATTCTCACTGTGAAGGTGGGATTTCATCTCCACAAGGACTGTGCGGTGGTCCCTCTCACTGATATGGTCATGGACAGATGCATCTGCAGCTGGCAGATTGGTAAGGAAGAGGTCAAGTATGTTCTTTCCTCTCGTTGGTTCCCTCACCACCTGCTGCCGAAACAGTCAAGCAACTTTAGGATCTGAGCAGCTTAATCAGTAGGACTTTTGGCTAAGGATATTGAAGCAAATAACATAACCTCGTTGTAAGTACTGTTCATATAGCTGTTTGTTCCAGCAGTGGTTTGCAGTCGAGCTGAAGCCAAGGGTGTGTACAAATGAAGCTTTGTCCGCCAACAAGTAGCTGATTGACAATTGATCACCACTCCATGGACCAATGACAAACACCTTCTGAATGCCAACAGCAATGTGATTGGGTCCCAGGAAGCTGAACAGCTTGTGGGTGTGAATGTTGAGAGTAGCCATTGATTCCCCGCAAGGGCAGGAACTGTCTCTATTCTCTGCCATAAAAAATAAATATCTTAATCCCGAAGAAATCGGGCCGGACAGGAACAACTAAAGGGCCAGATATGGCCCGCGGGCCGTAAAATGCCCAGGTCTGCTCTAACCCCTTCCCATTCATCTCCCCATCCAGATGCCTTTTAAATGTTGCAATTATACCAGCATCCACCACTTTCTCTGGCAGCTCGTTCCATACGTGCACCATCCTCTGCATGAAAAAGTTGCCCCTTAGATCCCTTTCAAATCTTTCTCCTCTTGGACTGCCAGAGAACCGCCAGAGCTAAGCAGTTTCAAACTTAATATACGGCATCCAAAACCTCCCATAAAATCACATTGTGCTGGCACTTTAGGCTTCAAAATACCCAGTTTGTGTGTGCAGGCAGATTTCCATCTTGTATAATGTCAGGCAAAAGTGGTTGTGGATCTCAGTGTGAGTACAGGGTACTCTATGGTCAGTCTTGCTACTTCCTGTTTTCTGTGATGTCTGTGGGCAGTTATCTTGCAAAGTTAGGAGGACAGACTGTCTACACGTTCAAATGTCAAGTCAGTTTATTTCAGGAAATGACATTCAAAAATAAAGCACAACACTAAACCACCCCCACCATAACTTGTTGTCCAATGTTTTGACAAAGATCCTGGATTTAATACTCCCTTGCGTGGGGTATCAATATAAGGTCAGTTATTTAAGGCCGCTGATCAGGCCAGGCTGGATTTTATACCTATTGCATTCCGCACTCTTTCCCACTCCCAACCTCCCTCAAAAGATGAACTTTGACAGGGCTGGGAGGGGGCATGGATGAGTTACTTTTCCACTCTTCCAATTCTGCACAGAGCCTCTCTCCTGTTAGCAACCATCTTAGACGGTTTCATGTCCCACCACAGTGGCTGCTGGAATTTAAATTTGAGTGGTAAATCTGGAGCATTGTGTTAGTCTTCACAATGGTGACCACAAAATTATTTTTATTGATTTAACATAAAAACCCATCTGGCTCACTAATGTCCTTTAGGGAAGAAAATCTGCCATTCCTTTTGTGGTCTAGCCTACACGTGACTCCAGACTCAACAATATAGTTGAATCTTAACTGGTCTCTGAAATGGTCAAGCAAGGACTACTCAATTCAAGGTAGCTAGTTATCTGTCAAAGGAGTAGCATTCCAAAAGCTTGTACTTCCAAATAAACCTGTTGGACGATAACCTGATGTTGTGTGTTTTTTAACTTTGTCCACCCCAGTCCAACACCAGCACCTCCACACTAATATGGGGAGGTTATGACAAATGAAAATGGTGACCATTAGGTCAATGGTCAGTTGAGGAGAGACCAGGATGTTTGGACAATGTTCATTGGGAAGTGAGCATGGAAGCTTTCTTGAAGTGTTTTTCAAGAGCTGAGTATATTGCAGGATGTTTTCACAGATGTAGCTGGGGATTTCATTTGCGATATTGTGGTTCTAGAATACATTAAGATTAATAAGGAAGGGCTATTAGATGTTTTAGAGAGTATGCAGGTACATAAATTGCCAGAGTCTGATGAGATGTATCCCAGACTGCAAAGGGAGGACACTGCTGGGTCCTTGGCAGATATTTAATACTTCGCTGGCCACTGGTGACATAGCAGATGACTGGACGATAGCTAATACAGTTCTTTTCTTCAAAAAGGGCAACAGGGATAGGCCAGATAATTGTAGACCAGTTAGTCTGACATCTGTGGTTGGGAACTTATTGGAAATAGATCTGCGGTATCTCATTAATCAATACTTAAGAGGAAGGGATTGATCAAAGTTAGTCAGCATGGATTTGTTAAAGGAATTGTCTGACTAATTTAATTGAGTTTTTGAAAAGGTGACGAAATATATTGATGAGGATAGTGCAGTTAGTATGGTTTGCATGGGCTTCAGTAAGGCCATCGACAAGATCCCATATAAAAGGCTAGTCCAAAAGGTAAGAGCCCATGTGATCCAAGACAAGTTGGCAAACTATAAGTCTATTACAAATACGAGACAAAAAATGAAGGTGGAGGGCTGTTTATTTAATTGGAAGCCTGTGACCAGTGATGTATCACAGGGATCGGTGCTGGGACCCTTGCTGTTTGTTATTTACAACAACAACTTGGATGTGAACGTAGCGGGTTTAATTAGTAAGTTTGCAGATGACATAAAAATTGGTGTTGTGGTTGATGGTAAGGAGGATGGTCTCAGGTTACAATCTGATATTGATCAGCTGCTAAATTGGGCAGAGCAATGGCAGATGGAATTTAATCCTGATAAGTCCAAGGTGATGCATTTTGGGAGGTCTAATGACATCTAATGCACAATGAATGATATGTCCCTCGGACTGAAGAACGAAAAGACTTTGGTGTACAAGTCGTAGAGATATACAGCACAGAAACAGACCCTTCAGTCCAACTCATCCATGCTGACCAGATATCCTAACCTAATATACTCCCATTTGCCGGCACTTGGTCCATATCCCTCTAAACCCTTCCTTTCCATATACCCATCCAAATGCCTTTTAAATGGTGTAATTGTACCAGTGTCCTCCACTTCCTCTGGCAGCTCATTCCATACATGCACCACCCTCTGCATGAAAAAGTTACCCTTTAGGTCCCTTTTATATCTTTCCCCTCTCATCCTAAATCTATGCCCTCTAGTTCTGGACTTGCCCCACCCCGGGAAAAAACCTTGTTTTTTTATCCTATCCATGTCCGCATGATTTTATAAAGCTCTATAAGGTCACCCCTCAGCCTCCAACTCTCCAGGGATAACAGCCCCAGCCTATTCAGCCTCTCCCTGTAGCTCAAATCCTCCGACACTTGTAAACCTTTTCTGAACCCTTTCAGGTTTCACAGTATCTTTCCAATTGGAAGGAGACCAGATTTTGCATGCAATATTCCAACAGTGGCCTAACCAATGTCCTGTACAGTCACAACTTGACCTCCCAACTCCTATACTCAATACTCTGACCAATAAAGGAAAGCATACCAAATGCTTTCTTCACTATCCTATTTACCTGTGACTCTACTTTCAAGGAATGATGAACCTGCACTCCAAGTGCTCAGCCACACTCCCGAGGACCTTACCATAAGTCCTGCTCTGATTTGCTTTTTCAAAATGCAGCACCTCGCATTTATCTGAATTAAACTCCATCTGCCACTTCTCAGCCCATTGGCCCATCTGGTCAAGATCCCTTTGTAATCTGAAGTTACCTTCTTCATTGTCCACTACACCTCTAATTTTGGTGTCATCTCCAAACTTACGAACTATACCTCTGATGTTCAATCCAAATCATTTATATAAATGACGAAAAGTAGAGGACCCAGTACCAATCCTTTTGGCACACCACTGCTCACAGGCCTCCATCTGAAAAGCAACACTCCACCACTACACTCTGTCTTCTACCTTCAAGCCAGTTCTGTATCCAAATGGCTAGTTCTCCCTGTATTCCATGAGATCTAACCTTGCTAACCAGTCTCCCATGAGGGATCTTGTCGAGTGCCTTACTGAAGTCCATATAGATCAGATCTACCGCTCTGCCCTCATCAATCCTCTTTGTTACTTCTTTAAAAAACTCAATCAAGTTTGTGAGACATGATTTCCCATGCACAAAGCCATGTTGACTATCCCTAATCAGTCCTTGTCTTTCCAAATACATGTACTTCCCGTTCCTCAGGATTCCCTCCAACAACTTGCCCACCACCGACATCAGGCTCATTGGTCTATAGTTCCCTGGCTTTTCCTGACCACCTTTCTTAAACAGTGGCACCATGTTAGCCAACCTCCAGTCTTCCGGCACCTCACCTGTGACTATCGATGATACAAATATCTCAGCAAGGTGCTCAGCAATCACCTCCCTACCTTCCCACAGAGTTCTAGGGTACACCTGATCAGGTCAATTACACCATTTAAAAGGCATTTGGATGGGTATATGGATAGGAAGGGTTTAGAGGGATATGGACCAAGTGCCGGCAAATGGGAGTATATTAGGTTAGGATATCTGGTCAGCATGGATGAGTTGGACTGAAGGGTCTGTTTCTGTGCTGTATACCTCTACAACTTGTACACCAAAGTCTTTTCGTTCTTCAGTCCGAGGGACATATCTTCTACGCATTCCAAGACATCCAGCACTTCCTCCTCTGTAATCTGGACATTTTTCAAGATGTCACCATCTATTTCCCCACATTCTATACCTTCCATGTCCTTCTCCAAAGTAAATACTGATGTGAAATACTCGTTTAGTATCTCCCCCACCTACTGGAGTTTCATACATGGGCTGCCTTGCTGATCTTTGAGGGGTCCTATTCACTCCCTTGTTACCCTTTTGTCCTTTAATATATTTGTAAAAGCCCTTTGGATTCTCCTTAACGCTATTTGCCAAAGCTATCTCATGTCCCTGTTTTGTCCTCCTGATTTCCCTCTTCAGTATATTCCTACTTTCTTTATACTCTTCTAAGGATTCACTCGATCTATCCTGTCTATACCTGACATATGTTTCCTTCTTTTTCTTAAACAAAACCTCAATTTCTCTCGTCATCCAGCATTCCCTATACCTACCAGCCTTCCCTTTCACCCTAACAAGAATATACTTTCTCTGGATTCTCATTATCTCATTTTTGAAAGCTCCCATTTTCCAGCCGTCCCTCTACCTGCGAACATCTGCCTCCAATCAGCTTTTGAAAGTTCTTCGAGGAGAAAGTGAGGACTGCAGATGCTGGAGACCAGAGTTGAAAAATGTGGTGCTGGAAAAACACAGCAGGCCAGGCAGCATCCGAGGAGCAGGAGAATCGACGTTTCGGGCATAAGCCCTTCTTCAGGAATGAGGCTAGTGTGCCAAACGGGCTGCTGTGCTTTTCCAGCACCACATTTTTCAACTCTGGTCTCCAGCATCTGCAGTCCTCACTTTCTCCTAGTTGATCTTAACTTTACTGCGAATCCTCTTTCAAGGATGCCTACCTTGAAGAAGCTCTCCTCCTCCCTCTACAAGGATCTCAGTGAGTCCCTCTCTCACTGCACCCCCCAGGTCATCTCCTCTGCCCTGAAGCTCTTCAGCCACGTCCTGAAACAGACTCGCTACCACAGCCGCATCTCTTTCCTCAGCACCTGCCTACGGAACCGACTGACCCCGCACGGACTCCCGACTACATTCAGACCGACACAATTTGGACCCAACTAGGACAACTAGTACCTGCAACAAATCCGAAGCCTTCAGCAACAGACCTCCCTCCGGATCCTCCGCTCCACGCTTGCAGCCATGCGCTGCTACCTACACTCCCTACAGTCAGCCCTGCCCCAGCTCAGGACAACACCCTCCCAGACATGCAAAGGACCTTTGCTGTTCTTCATCCTCAGAAGAATTCATACACTGAACAAACGTTTTTTCTGAGCCATATCGAACATCAAAGAAAGTAAGTACAAAAAACTTTCATGTACTCACCCTCACACTCCGGATTCCTCGACCGTTCCTGAACCTTCTTACGACCTCCAGAACCGCTTGGGTTCCATTGCCCACGCAGCCGCTGCAGCCACCATTGCCGCGGCGAACGGTGACGTCACTTCCGCCCCCACCGCTGCACGGACAACAGCCACCACCGACCATGCAGCCTCCGCTATCGCCGCCCAGACAACCGCCTCCACGATCGCCAGGAAGACCATTGCCGACAGATACGCGGCCGCCGCGGGAATCACGGCTACCGGGACCAGCGCTGTTTCTGCCCGGCGCGCCACTTTCGCCCCCGGAGCTGCTGCTGTTGCTGCAGCCGCTTCCGCCCCCAGTGACATCACTCACCTGCTCAAGCACGCTTCTGCGCCCCCACGTTGATCTCCGCCCCCACAACCAACTCCACCCCCATGACTAACTCCGCCCCCACAACCTACTCTG
>NC_057719.1:81576339-81585377 GCF_004010195.1 Chiloscyllium plagiosum
CTATAATTGCTATGATATCCCAGTCCCATGTTCCTAACCATGCCCTGAGTTCATCTGCCTTCCCTGTTAGGTCCCTTGCATTGAAATAAATGCAGTTTAATTTATCAGTCCTACCTTGTTCTCTGCTTTGTCCCTGCCTGCCCTGACTGTTTGATTCGCTCCCTTTCCCAATTGTACCAGTCTCAGATTGATCTCTTTCCTCACTGTTTCCTTGGGTCCCACCTCCTTACAAGTTTGAACCCTCCCAAGCAGCTCTAGTAAATCTCCTGCCAGTATATTAGGCCCCTTCCAATTCAGGTGCAACCCGTCCTTCTTGTACAGGTCATTTCTACCCCAGAAGAGATTCCAATGATTCAAAAATGTGAATCCTTCTCCCGTACACCAGCTCCTCAGCCACACATACAGCTGCTCTATCCTTCTTTTCCTACCCTCACTAGCTCGTAGCACCAGGAGTAATCCAGATATTACTATCCTCGAGGACGTCATTTTTAAATTCCTGCCTAACTTTCTATATTCTCCCGTCAGAATCTCATCCTTTTCCCTTCCTATGTTGTTAGTTCCAATGTGTACAATGACCTCATGCTGGTCCATCTGCCCCTTGAGAACATTCTGCACTCTATCTGAGACATCCTTGATCCTGGGATCAGGGAGGCAACACACCATTCTGATTTTTCACTCCTAGCCACAGAAACTTCTGTCTGTGCCTCTGACTAGACAGTCCCCTGTCACAATCGATCGCTTGGAACACAACATATCCCTCATTGCATTAGAGCCTGTCTCGATACCAGAAATTTGGCTGTTTGTGTTACATTCCCCAGAGAGTCCACCACCCCTAATATTTTCCAAAACTGCATACTTGTTTGAGATGCGGATAGCCTCAGAAGACTCCTGCACTACCTGCCTACCCCTCCTGCTTTTCCTGGAGTTAACACATCTACCTGACTGTATCTGTGGCTTTTCTGCCTCCCTACAGCTGACATCTATCACACCCCCTAGCTCTTGAAAATTCCTCATTGCCTCTAACTGTCGCTACAACTGATCAATGCAATCCAAAAGAATTCACAACCAAACACACCTTCTGCAGACATAATCAACAGTAACGTGGAAACTCTCCCTAAATTCTCACATCTGACAGGAAGAGCATATCAGTCTACTAAAGGCCAATTTGCTCCTTCATGATCAACAGACCCAGAAAATGTCCCCGTCTTTTTGATCTAAAAATCAGTGCTCCAGGCTATTTTAGTACTTATGGTTTATATTTTTAAAATTTAATCAACAGACAGATTTCAATAAAACATATAATCAAGAAAGAATCCACTCTATTCAGTACTGCAGACTTATAGCAAGGTTACATGTTGAAAACTATATGCTTATCTGTTCCTGTGCTGTGCGCTGTCCCACACAGGTTCCTCCAAGGTCAGCTGTGAATTTTGCTGTTTATTAATTTTTTCTAGATGCACTCTGATCTCCAGAGATACATGGACTCAAACAGCAAAGGCAGTAACTGTGCAAATTCACTGATGTGTCCGTTAGCAATGTTTGTTTCTTTCTCTCTCTCCCTCCCTCCTGACCATGTGTTCGATGCCTTTGTCTGTCTTTCCTCCTTTTAAAAGTGCTCTTGTTTTGACTTTTTTTGCCCCAAAGTTGTGAAAGAATGCAACAGCATATAAAACAGTAATTGCTGTTCCTGGAATTCGAGGAAATCACCTCCAACACCTAAAATACCTCAAAAAAGGAGCAGCTTTTCCAGCCACAATTATTTCTGTCCTCCATCTTGGATTACCCAGAATCCTTCCACTGATGCCTGAAAGTGTCAGCACAGGGTGGTGAACAAGGCATATGGGATGCTTGCCTTCATTCGCCAGGGAATAGACTATAGGAGCAAGGAAGTCTTGTTACAACTGTATGAAATATTGCCCAGGTAACTGCATGCAGTTCTGGTCACTGCACTATTGGTCGGATTTGGAGGAGATTCACCAGGATGTAGCCTGGGATGAAAAGTCTCAGTTATGAGGAGAGACTGGGTAGGCTGGGTTTGCGTTCCTTGGAGCAAAGGAAGCTGGGGAGATCTGATTGAGGTATACAAAATTTTGAGAGGCATAGACAGAGTGCATAGAACATTCCAGCGCAGTGCGGGTCTTTCGACCTTGATGTTGCGCCCCCCCTGTGAAACCAATCTGAGCCCATCTAACCTACACTATTCCATTCTTGTCCATATACCTGTAAAGTTGGCGAGTCCACTACTGTTGCAGACAGTGCGTTCCACACCCTTACTACTCTCTGAGTAAAGAAACTACCTCTGACATCTGTCCTATATCTACCATCCCTCAATTTGAAGCGATGCCCCCTCTTGCTATCCATCACCATCTGAGGAAAAAGGCTCTCACTGTCCACCCGATCTAACCCTCTGCTTATCTTATATATCTCAAAATCGTCCACCGTGAGAATCTCTTTCTCAGGACATACATGTCTAAGACTGGATAGCATAGGCTTAAGCTGAGGACCAAGTGGATCTGAGGAAAATATTTTTCACCCAGAGGGTGATGGAGACAAATACTGTTGCAACGTTTAAGGATGAATAATTAAAATGCCAGGGCACAGTAGGCAGTGGACCAAGTGAAGATGAATGGGGTGGGTGTTGTTTAGTGTTTGTTGCTCAGCATGGACATGGTGGACCGAAGGGTCTGTTTTCATGCTGTATGATCCTATAACTCTGTGTACACACATGTTACAATGGCGCGGTGTTCTTCTTGTCACTTAGGGAGTTTCAAGGCTGGCAATGGTGGGCGGATCCTGAAGAAGTACTGTGAAAATGAGAAGCTGTGCTTTGAGCAACTGAAAACTGATTCGCTAGCTCCCTTTGTGCCCCATTACTATGGCATTACACATGAAGATGGAGAGTGGTATATTCAGCTGGATGACCTGTTGGCTGAGTTTGACAGCCCCTGCGTCATGGACTGTAAAATGGGAACAAGGTAAGTGATAACCTTTTATGAAATCCACATTGGTGTCACTGATGACCTGGAAGTGGCCATCGTAGCACAAGGATCTGTATTTGTATCCCACCTATCCTAGTCCTTTACAGGCACAGGAGTGCTTTTAAAGTACAGTGGCTGTTGTACTGTAGGAAGTGTGAAGGTTTGCTGATTCAGGAGAAGACCGCACCTCACTTTGTGCTCAGCCAAGCACAAGGCATGTTATTTATCAACAAATGGAGGTGAAAGGTTAAGGTTCATAGTGCAGACAAAATCTTCAGCCTCTGCTGCTTCATAATGGTGACAGCCGTATCCGCATACTCTCTTTCATTCTTCACATACAGTGTGATGACCAATTTGAATGGACCATTGAAAATTGATTGTTCCAGTGTTCTTCTCCCATTGTAAAACTTCCTAAACTTGCACTTGTCTAAACTTCTGTTCTCTCTGGTACTAGGGCAGACAATGATATTATTGTTGGGCTGTTCCTGCAGAGATCCAGGTAATGTTCTGGGGTTCAAATCCCACCACAACATCTGGTGGAATTTGAGTTCAATTAAAAGAAATCTGCAATGAAGAGTCTGATAACTCATGAAATTAATTGTCGATTCTTGTAAAAACCGATCTGGCTCACTAATGTCATTTAGGGAAGGAAACTGCCATCCTTGCCTGGTCTTGTCTACATGTGACTCCAGACCCACAGCAGTGTGGTTGACTCTTAACTGCCCTCTGTGCAATTAGAAATGGGCAATAAATACTCGCCTGGTCAGAGATGCCCTCATCCCGTGAATGAATAACAAAAGTCTGAGGGCCCCAGTTTACCCGTGATCTATATTCTTCTCTATTTGCTCTGGGGCTCCACAGCTCCCTGAGTCTAAAACCTGCTCTGACTGCAGCACTCTGGGATCTCCGTGTAGCTCTCGTTCTAAATACTTGAGTATCCCCTGGTTTTTGTCTCTGGGCTGTGGGTGACTGGGCCTTCGTTTACCAAGTCTGTAAGTGATTCCCTTCTTAAACAATTTTCAAATCTCTACCTTTCCTCATTGAGAACATGGCGTCAAAACTATCTTTTACCAAGCTGTTGGTCAGACGGTGTAATGAGCCTCAGGGCCAGTTTTGTTTTGATTTACAGCCCTGTAGAGTGTCTTGGGCGGTTTTACAACATTGCAAGTGGGGTAAGTGTGTATTGTTCTTGTTGTTGAACTTGGACCAGCCCAGTGAATTACTGGACCAGGGCAGACCAGTGACCAGTTAGACTGGGCTATAGTGAGAAGCCAGACCAGGATTTGCACAGTGAGCAGTTAGGCTGCAAGGCACATCAACAAGATGGGTTATGATTGTCAATAAGTGTCAGGCTGCAAACGCTACATGTCTCAATCCAGCTCAGCAAGCCCTACCATTTACTCCTTGGCCCTAAGTCGCTTGAGTTTGCAGTGTGTTTCGAGACTGACTGGACTATACAGTTTGCATCCCTTACACAGCTAATGAGATGTGAAGCAGCAGTCACAAATGGTTTAGCCTCATGTGTCTGTGACCACCCCCTCTCTCTCACATACATGCAAACAACAGACGACCAACACTTCTGTTTTTGTACTGCAGCTTCCAGTCTGTTTCTCTGATTGGCTGGTTTGTAGAATGCTAGCTCACCAAGGAGAGATAAGAAGCATGTAGCTGACAACTACGTAGATCTTTATCGCCACCGGATCTGTGTTTCCCCTCTAGGACTCCACTGCTTGAAAACCACAAGAACCTATCGAACTTGTTTGCTTCAGTCAATCCCATTGAACTTCCCTAGCTGTCATGTCTGAGTTATTATTGAATTTCCACATGTTCCGTTTTAACTACAGGGCAGGCAGTGCATGGTACCTACATCATCCAAGTATTCATCTGGCCTGCATCTTAAAACATCTCCATACACACGGTGCTCCATGAGGAATATAAGGAAACACAAATGTTCAGTGTATATTCACCATGTAAGGGTCAGCAATGTTGCACTTCCAACAGGAACATGCCAGTTCAGCTGGCCCACTACCTCGTCTTTAAGACCTGACCCTTGCCTCTGAAAGGGGCAATTGGAGAGTGTGGGTTCCATACCCTACTTCAGATACTTGAGATAATGCAGGCTAATGATCCAGGCTAACACTCCAGTCCGGCCCTTATGGAGGAGTGCTTGTCTCCTGAAACAGCTTTCCAGCCTTGAACCCAGGCCCCACCTTCTGCCTTTCTCCTATTCATTCATAGAATGTGGGTATCACTGGGTCAAACCGCTGCTGGAACAACCCTTGAGACGGTGATGAGGTGAGCTGCATTCTTGAACCACTGCAGTCCAATTGCCGTAGGTTGACCCACAATGCCATAGGGAGAGAATTCCAGGATTTCGGCCCAGTGACCACTGAAGGAACAATGATATATTTCCAAGTCAGAATGGTGAGTGGTTTGGAAGAGAACTTGCAACTGGTGAAGTTGCCTTCCTTTGAGATGGGAGTGTTTGTGGGTTTACTGTCTGAGGAGGCTTCACGAATGTCTGCTGTGCATCCTGTAGTGGGCACACACAACTGCTACTGAGTGTCGCTGGTGGAGGGAGTAGATTTTTATGGATGTAGTGCCAATCTCGGATGAACAGAAAAGGATGCTCTCTATTTCAAGCAAAACCTGTGGCGTTCCCTCTGATAATATAGTGAGATTGTCTCTGCAGACTTTGGTGTACATCTGAACTGTTGTGATGGTAAAAAAACATGATAGTCAATTCTTGCATAGCAGCAAGAATGAAATGAGTGAGCAGCTATACTCTTTGTAGTAATGTGGATTGAGACATCAATATGGAACATAGCAATGGGAAAAAATACCCTGTTCTTTCTCCACTAACACCCCAGGGTCTTTTACATTCACCTGCAAAGGGCCACAACTTAATTCCGAGCTGAAAGGTGTGGCCCAGCGCTCTCTCGGTGCTGCACTGGAGTGTCAATTGTCAGTTAAGATCCTGGAGTGGGACCCAGAACCAAGGGTGAGCGAAGGCTGATTTCTAAGCCTGCCACTGAGATAGTTTCCCCAGTAGCATTGGGAGTGAGGCCCTGCAGTAATGAGTCTCACTGCTGGTGTTTCCTGGTGGAATAGCTGCCCTCTGCTTGCTTCTGCAGATTGCCTGACCGCGGGGGTGAAGGGCAACTAACCTGTTACCTTGGGGGAGCCTGTCCAGGTGGGAGTCAGGGGTGCCTTTGTAGATGGAATGACCATTGAGGTGCTCTGGGTGACTGTATCCCCAGGCAGAAGCTTGGCACTGCCAATGTAGGAGGGAGGTCATAAGGGCTCCTCCAGTTGAAAGCGCCCTCTGAGCAGTTCATTGAGGTAAACTGTGGCCAGCGTGACCGGACCATCATTGTGGAGGGAGCATGTTTCCACTCAGGTGACGTGTGACTCTCTGGTATCTGTTTATCAATGGGTTGGCGGGCTGGAATAGTTAATGGAGATGTTGTCAGCATCCCCCCACCCCCACAACTTCCTCTGCCTTCAGTGTAACTACAGGGAGGCTTCCTCCAGTCATCTGCCTGTCTTCAGCCTGAGTCAGTAAGCTCCTTACTGGGAGTCTGTCACTAAACTCGCCACAAGGTGCGTACCTAATCTGTCGTTGAGAAAAAGATATTAGATTGGGGCACAGAGAATCTGAGATACCATGGCTCCGGAGCAAAGACTCTGCCTTCTTTCTCTTCCTCTGCAAATCCATCTGGAAGATCTCCTTGCCACAAGTGCAGAATTCCTAGAGATGAATTTGAAATTTACACCACTGTCTCCAACAAAGTGAAGTTAGCTAGAACTGATCCAGGACGACATTGCCTTGCCAACAGCTTGTGTGCAAAGTGACTGGAGCTGCAGATCAATCTTCACGCTAATCAGTAAATATTTATTTTTGAGTGTAAGTCCATGCTCAGACTTCTAAGATAACATTCTGCCGAGTATATTTTTTCCCCCAATTTTGTGGGGGAGGTGAGTGTGTGAGGTCTGTGAGGGTTAGTTTTCAAAAAAGACAGTTGTATGTATTTTGTTAATCTTTACACCTTTGGTTGAGTAAGTTTTGTTTGCAATAAACTAGAGCTTTATTTGTTAATTGTAGATAACAGCAGTCCCTGTAGTTACTGTGGAGAACAGCAGTCCACGATAACATTTTAGAGAAGACCAGTTCTGACTATATTACTGAAATCAGCAGTTTCCATTTATATTATAGTGAACTGCAGTTACAGTCTCTCTGACAGAAAGGAGTGAAGAGAATTTCCTAAATATGATGCACTGAACAGGAGTTTTTGTGTATGCGGAGGTGAACAGAACCTGTTTCTAATACTGAATTACAGAGGAACGTCGATTATCCGAAAGTCAATTATCTGAATATGAGATTATCTGAAGGAGATCTCGAGGTCCCGATAGACACATTACATCAAAGGGCAGTTTCAACCCTGATCATGTCTTTTGTCACTGTGAAACGCTGCCAAGAACAGTGCTGGACATCAATGGGAGCCCAGGCACCGTCTCCAAATAACTGACCCTCCCCCCCCTCCCCCCCTTTCTCTCTCTCTCACCCCACACTTTCTCTGGAGTTCTGCATAGGGGTGAACCCTAAACCCCCCCCCCCCCCTTCCTCAGATATTCTCTCTAACATTGTCCGTTACAGGGCAAAGGAGGCTGTTGTGGGGGGGGGGGTTGGGTGGACAGAGGTTGGGGGCGGTGTTGGACGGGGTTGGGGGTGGGGCTCACACGTGCTGTGCTGCTGCGCGGGGTGTGCTGAGCCCCAGAGGAGAGGCATTAAATCAATTCACCGAATAATCAATTATCTGAACAAAATAGTGCCTGCCCATTTTATTCAGATAATCAAGGTGCCTCTACGTGTGTGTGTGTGTGTGTGTGTGTGTGTGTGTGAGAGAGAGTGAGAGAGCGAGAACACAGTAGGGAAGTGGTACACTCCTAATTCAGTGGTAACATTAATAATTAGTGACCAGACATTGTCAGATGGCTGACTGTTACTAAAGGCAGGTTCTGCCTCACCCTCCCTTCTTTGCCTCCATGAAGTGGAACTCTTTTTGCAACACACTCCGTGCATTGACCAATCATTGTTGTGTGGTCCTTTTCTTTCTTCATGACTTCATCGGTTACTTTGGGTGGAAAGTCTTGTGTGGGCTCAGAAGCCTCTTCCTGGATAGAGATATCATCGACAGTTATGTTCGGGCTCTGGCTTTATCTTCTTGGCATTGCCCTTGTGTGCTGCTGTGGTTTTGACCCTGTTGTCAGAAGTGTGCTCTACAGAGCTGATTTTCAGCACAGAGGTGTTAGAACACTCTCATTTGAGATGATATTTAGCAACTAACCGCTGTTAAGCCAAGTCAAAACCCATTAAGAAAGGACTTAAATAGAAACAATGTGGTTTGTGTGTCAGCTGCGCTCAGTTGGACTCTTGTCAGAAATTTTGGGTTCAAGACCAATTCGAGAATCTTGAAGTAAATATCTAGGCAGACACCCCAGTGCAGTGCCAAGAGAGCACTACCCTCTCAGAATTGCACTGTTTGAGTACTATTTGCCCTGTAAGGTGGACGGAAAAGAACACGTGTCCTATTCCAAATAAGAACAGATGGAATTTCTCACTGCAGCTCTTGTCAGTATTGACATTGAGCAACTACCTTTGGTGATTAAAAACAAATTATCTGCTCTTTATCACACTTCAATTTGCCGATTTTGTTGAGTGAAGGTTGGCTGCTGTGTTATCAACATTACAATACGGACTGCTCTTCAAAAAGACTTACTCGGTGGTACAACATATGGGATGCACTCACGTCTGGTCAGACGCTACATTTTTTTTCATTCATGACATGAGGATGGGTGAAAGGGCATGAGGAAGCAATGGGGTACTGTACTTTTGGGCTTTAGTTAATCCTGCTGTGGTTCTGTTCGCTGAGCTGGAAGTTTTTGTTGCAAACGTTTCGTCCCCTGTCTAGGTGACATCCTCAGTGCTTGGGAGCCTCCTGTGAAGTGTTGGGTAAATCGGTGTTACAGTGCAGTATGTGGGGTGTATCGGTGTTACAG
>NC_057719.1:81585877-81699544 GCF_004010195.1 Chiloscyllium plagiosum
TTCAGAGGGTCGGTGTGGAATCAATGGGCCGAATGGCCTGCTTCTACACTGTAGCAATTTCTATGAAATAACTTGCCTCTGTCATCCAACTGGGTGGCACTGCCCTTGCCTATTCACAGTCTGAGAACCAGTACTTCCTTTTGTTGCTCCTTCATTGACGTAGCCACCAAAGCTCACTCCCTATTCCCTCTGCTTTCTCATCTCCACACGGCCTGTTCAGCATATCCTCCAAAATCATAGTGTCAATTCCACGAGTAACATTGACAATACCCAACTCTATGTCACCGCCACCACCTTCCAGTACCAGGGGGTCACAGTTTAAGGATACAGGGTTAGATTTAGATTACTTACAGTGTGGAAACAGGCCCTTCGGCCCAACAGATCAACACCGACCCGCCGAATTGAACCGCCGGCGGGAATTGAACCCGGGTCTCTCGCGCTGTGAGGCAGCAGTGCTAACCACTGTGCCACCGTGCCGCCCATGGGTTGGCCATGTAGGACTGAGATGAGGAGAAATGTCTTCACCCAGAGAGTGGTGAGCCTGGGGAATTCTCTGCTGCAGAAAGTGGTCAAGACCAAAGTATCGAATGTTTTCAAGAAGCAGATAGATATAGCTTTTCAGGTCAAAGGGTACAGGGAAAAAGTGGAAACAGGGTGTGGAGTTGGATGATAATGGCAGAGCAGGCTGAGGGCTACTCCTGCTCCTATGTTCCAAGTTTCAACCCTCTCCAATCGAAGAGCTATCTGATTGTTTGTCCAATGAACATCAATTCTGTTCCGTTAAATATGCTGAAGACTGAAGCTTTTGTCTTTGTGTCCCATCATAATGTCATCTTCCAAACTACTGATATGATTCTCCTGCCAAGCCCCTACCTCCGGCTGAACCGGACTCTTGCATCCTTGCCTTCCTGTTTGATCCTAATGATTCCTGTGGACCTTTTGGGTCAATGTTCAGTGCCTTTAACTTTCTCATGTGGCCACACATTCGGTGGTCTTTAACGGGGCACAAGGCATATGCTGCACTTTCTAGGCTACTGTGCAGTCGTACATACATGTCTTAGCGGGAACATTACTTGAGCTTCCAATGCCAAATCCTGTCCATCAGAGAGATGGCAAATCATCCACACCTCTGCTTCAATACAGCTGCTGCTTAAATCCTTATCTGTATTTCTGTTGTCTCTGGACCCGTTTATTCCATCTGCTGGGTTTGGCTTCACGAAGTTGAGTCCGCTTGAAACTCTGCTGTCCATTTATTAATTCCACTGTGCCCACCAATTGACACAGGTTCCATTTCCATCATTACCTCTAATTGCTATGTCCTTATTCTCGTGCCTAAATGCCTTACTTGCCTTAACTCAATCTCGCTCTGTAACTCCCTCCAGTCCTACAGCTTTCTAAGATGTTAGTGTTTCTCTAAATCTGGCTTCTCATTCATTCCTCATTCATCTTGCTACAGCTTCTTCCCCATCCCCCTGCTTTTCTTGGCTGCCTCAGCTGCCTGAGGACTGAACGCTAGAATTCCTTCCCTTAACTTCTTCACCATTGTTCTTCCTCCAAAAAGTTCCTTAAAACCTTCTTTGATAATGCTTTTGGGTCAACTGATCTCATAGCTCCTTATGGCAGTATTGTCTCACATTTTGATTGTGAAGTGCCCAGGGATGTTTTGCCACATTAAAGGTAATTGTAGAAATGTAAGTTGCAATTATTATTGTGTGGTTTGCTCCCAGTGAAGAGTTGACCCAACTGAATCAAGGTTGGAGAATGGCCACAGAGGTGAGTGTGCCTGATCTCACAGAACCTTCCATTATTCGTCTTACTCAAAAGGAAGACTTGCGAGCATATATGAGCGGATATTGTGGGTCAGTGCAACTGTGTTGTAAAACGGGCTGGCATCACAGCCAAACCTCCACAGAGCATTGTGTTATCCTCAGGAAAATGTGGGAGCATCTGCCACCTAGTGGTAATATGGAGAGTGGCAATATACAGAACATGGGAATTTTGGAAAAGAGCTTGGATTGCATTTGTCATCCATAAAGTGTGTGTATATACTTAATATGCACATATGTACACATACATACACATGAACATACATTATAAACATTCGCAGATTAATAGATACTACTTTCATATCTATATGTAAAACACAAACTTACACAGAGGCAGAGACACGACCTGCCCTTGACAAAATCATGTTGACTATCTCCAATCAAATTGTTGCTTGCTAGATGATTATAAATTCTATCTCTTACAATCCTTTCTAAAACATTTCCTATAACAGATGTAAAGCTCACTGGTTTATAATTACCTGGGTCATCTCTACTGCCCTTCCTGATCAAGGGCACAACATTTGCAATCCTCCAATCCTCTAGTATTAAACCTGTAGACAATGATGACTCAAAGATCAAGGCCAAAGGCTCCACCACCTCCTCCCTAGCTTCCCAGAGAATCCTGGGATAAATCTCATCCGGCCCAGGGGACTTATTACTTTCACACCTCCTCGAATTGATAACACCTCCTCCTTACTAACCTCAATCCTTTCTAGTCTAATAGCCTCTATCTCAGTCTTCTCCTCTAAAATATTCTCCTTTTCCTGAGTGAAAACAGATGAGAAATATAAATTTAGCAACTCTCCAATCTCCCTAGGGTCCACACACAACTTCCCACTTCTGTCTTTCACTGGCCCTATTCCTACCCTAGTCATCCTTTTATTCCTCACATACCTATAGAAAGCTTTAGGGTTCTCCTTTATTCTACCTCTAAAGACCGCTTATGTCCCCTTCTTGCTCTTCTTAACTCTCTCTTTAAATCCTTCCTAGCTAATTTACATCTCCATTGCTTCACCTGAACCATCTCATCTCAACATCACATAAGCCTCCGTCTTCCGTTTAACAAGCGACACAATTTCTTTAGTAAACCACAGTTCTCTTACCCTGTCACTTCCTCCCTGTCTGACAGGGACATACCTATCAAAGACAAGCAATATCTGTTCCTTAAACCAGCTCCACATTTCGAATGCCACCATCCCCTGCACTTTGCTACCCCATTCTATGCATCCTAAGTCTTCCTAATTGCCCTTCCCCCGTCAATAATTCTTGCCCTGTGGCATGTACTTATTCCTTTCCATTGCTAAACTAAACATAATCGAATTATGGTCATTCTCTCCAAAGTGCTCATCTACCACTAAATCAAACACCTGGCCTGGTTCATTACCAAGTACCAGATCCAGTGTGGCCTCCCCTCATGTTGGACCTTCGACATATTGTGTCAGGAAACCCTCCTGTACACATTGGACAAAAACTGATCCATCCAATGTACTAGAGTTATAGTCAATGTTGGGGAAGTTAAAGTCCCCCATAATGACCACCCTGTTCCTTTCACTCCTCCCCAGAATCCTTTTGCCAATCCTCTACTCCACATCCCTGGAACTTTGCGGAGGCCTATAAAAAACTCCAAGCAGTGTGACCTCTCCTTTCCTATTTCTAACCTCAGCCCATACCTCCTCAGTAGACAAGTCCTCATCAAAAGTTCTTTCAGCCACCATTATACTGTCCTTGACTAACAAAGCCACACCTCCCCCTCATTTACCACCTTCTCTGATCTTAATGAAAGATTAAACCCTGAACCTGCAACATCCATTCCTGACCTTGGGTGAGTTTGTGAGAGAGAATTCCTGAACTTGTCTGCAATATTACATTATAACGTATAACTGAAGGAGGATGTTATGGTGGCTCAGTGGTTAGCACTGCTGCCTCACAGCGCCAGGGACCAGAGTTTGATTCCCACCTTGGGCGACTGTGTGTGTGGAGTTTGCACATTCTCCCCATGAATGTGCGGGTTTCTTCCCACAGTCCAAAGATGTGCAGGTTAGGTGAGATTGTCCATGCTAAATTGTCCATAGTGTTTAGGGATGTGTAGGTTAGGTGCATTAGTCAGGGGAATGGGTCTGGGTGGGTTAATCTTCAGAGGGTTGGTGTGGACTTGTTGGGCCAAATGGCCTGTTTCCACACCATAGGTATTCTTTGATTCTATGATGTGAAGCATTACCTGGGAGGAGATATCTCTATTTCAGCAGTCTCCTACATAAATGCCTGCTCTACAGTAATTTTGATTAAGGTTTTAAGTTCTGTTTAGTAGCTGTAACTAGCTGTAGGTGCAAATGTCATGATGTTCTTTTGTTTGATCACAGAGAGCGGATGGCAAAGGCAGCACAAACTTCAAAAGGACCAAAACAAAGGAACAAATTCTTCAGGTCTTTATCGACTTTGTCAATGGAAACAAGAAAATTGTGGTAGGTTATCATCAATGCAAGGATTGAAACTCCAAATATAGGAGGAAAAACACAGACGTAAAGAATTAAAGAGCTATTAAAAAGGGTTGATTGGTCAACATATGGACTAAGACACAAAAACGCTGCAGATGCTGGAATCCAAGGTAGATGAGCAGGAGACTGGAACAACACAGTGAACCAGGCAGCCTCCCCTCCATTCCTCTGACCAACCCTTCCTTCCAGCTACCAATCGGATTCATCCCTTCCATCGACCAACCAGATCGTACCCTCTACCTGTGTTCACCTATCACTACCTCACCATCGCACACTGCTCCCCCCCCCACCCCCCTTTATCTGCAGCTCCCCTTACACCCACCCCCAGCCCTAAAGAAGGGTTAGACCCAATGCTGCCCATTATGCTGTGTTCTTCCAGCCTCCTGCTCATTTACAATATATGGACTAAAACATCATCATAAAAACACATGCTCTCTCACACACTCACTTTTTCACCCACTTCTCTTTCTCTCTCTCTCGCACTAATACTTGCTCTCCCATGCCCATTCTCTCACTTGCATACTCGCTCTAAGCATACATGCTCTTTCATGCAGTCTCTTGTCCACTCGCTACCTCTTTATCACACACAGATATTCTTCACATACGTGTCTCTTTCACACCTCTCTGTCCCTCTCATGCATGTGCTGTCTTACACACAATCTCACATACACTCCCCCTCACAAAAATGCTCTCTGACATATGTTTTCCCATACACCCACTCTCTCTCACACACACACACTCCCCCCATGCATGCGCACACACACCATCTCCCCCTCACATACACACACACACAGTCTTTCTCACACTCACACTCTCTCACACGCACACACTGTCACACACTGTCTCTCTTACATGTTGTCTTACACACTTTCTCATATATGTTCTTCTCACACACACTCTCTTTCACACACACAATCACACAAACCTCTCTCTCTTGCACATATGCTCTCTCTCATACGCACATGCTCTCTTTCTGTGTCTCACTCACCAATAGATTTGCCAGCACTTCTGACCAGACTGGGAAAGTGAAATGGCACCAGCTCATTGTTTTTCATATATTCCTATTCCTGCAACCAGCCATAATGTGAGCGGAGTGAAGCTGTTTGAATATTGGAAGCATCACCCAATCTCCAGGAGAAGGTGGTGCTGCTGGAGGGCATAGTGGACCAGGAGCAGGGACTCTAGCTGATTCCCAATCTGTAGTCTATAGAATCTGGGGCCACAGGCAGTGCAACCATCCACCACCAACTGAGGCCTGCGCAGACCAGGGACAGTTTCTGTTTGATCTCAACCCCCATTGATGTATTAACCTCTGCTTTGTTTGCACCTGAAGCAAGCCTACATGACAAGACTAATGGAGATTCGGAAAGCTCTGGAAACGTCGGAGTTCTTCAAAAGGCACGAGGTAGGGATCACGGAATTGCAGTGGTTAAGGGTTCTGGCCTCCCTATTATAGGAAGGATATTGCTAAACCTGAGAGGGTTCAGAAGAGATTTACCAGGATGTTACTGGGAATGGAGGGTTTGAGTCATAAGGACAGCTGGATAGGCCAGGACATTTTTCAATGGAGCGTAAGTGGTTGAGAGGTGACCTTACAGAGGTTTATAAAATCATAAGGTGTCATATGTCAGGTGTCTTTTTCCTAGGCGAGGGAATCTCAAGACTAGCAGCATGTTTTTAGAGTGAAAGGAGAAAGATTTGAACAAGAAATGGGGGCAATATTTTTACACAGAGAGTGGTTCGTGTGTGGAATGAACTTCCAGAGGAAGCGGTGGATGCGGACACAGTCACAATATTTAAAAGACAGTTGGACAAGTTCATGAATAGGGAAGGTTTGGAGGGATATGGGCCAAACGCAGCCAGGTGGAACTAGTTTAGTTTGGGAACATGGTCAGCGTGGACTCGTTGGACCGAAGGGTCTGTTCCATGCTGTATGACTCGAAGTACCCCTCCTAAAGTTTGAGCAGATAATCAAGGCTGAGAGCTCACTGCTCAAGCTGCTGTCTTTCATATGAGACATTAAATCAAGACTTAGTTCATCCTGTTTTAAAGAAGGGCAAGGGAAGTTCACATCTCCCATGCCCTTGGTAATATTTATCTCCTCACCAACATAATTGAAAATTACAAACCTAGTCATTGTCGTCTTGGTGTTTAGGGGATCTTGCTTCGTGCAAGTTCATGATAACATTCCCAAAATTGCATCATGTTGAAAATTACTTAGTTGACTATTAAAGCACCTTTGGAGATTTCTGAGGATGTGAAAGGTACTATATCATTGCAGGTCTTTCCCTGTCCAAACTTACACCACCCTCTCAAACACCCCCAGCGCGCCTCAAACACCCCCTTCACAATTCCCCCACCCCACCCACATCCCCAGTTTCCACCCGCTCCAACCTTCCAACCCTACAACCCCGTCAAGTACCCCATCTCATCTAATCCCTGGTCAGGTCCAGCACCGCAACCCTCCCCCCCACCACCAACCGACCCTCCATCTCTCCTCCAACCCTGTACACCACAACTCTCTACCCTCCCCAGACCTCCCACAACACTTGCACCAATCCCCCACCCAAATGCCCTGTTGTTTTAATTTAGTCCTTTAACATCCCAACTCATTCTGGTTGAAACCTTTTATTTTTAAATCTCGACATGTAAGCGCCGTGGTTATTTTCTCTGTCTTGCACCTGAGTTTTCTGACCTTCGCCCTTCACCTCTACATGGTGCTGCAGGTTATCGGGAGCTCCTTGCTGTTCATACATGACAAGAACGAGGTGGCAAAGGTGTGGCTGATCGACTTTGGGAAGACCACCAGGCTGCCAAGCGGAAAGACTCTTAATCACCGTCTGTTCTGGGAGGAAGGCAACAGGGAAGATGGCTACCTCCTGGGGCTTGACAATATGATCGCCATTGCATCCAGCATTTTGTGATGCTAGGCCAAATTCCTCCTTTTCCATTGGGCAGTAGGAATATTGTACGGGGCCAGCCTCCCTCGACCTGGATGCGCGCTGCTGTTCAAAGCGGTGAGGGAACAAAGAAAGAGAGAGGACATTTTGGCGAGATGCAACTGAGGTTTCCCCACTGCCGGTGGGCTTTCTCTTGGGTGACTTTGTGTCTTTAATTGGACCCAGACTGTGAATGGGACGCACAAAGGTATCAGAATGGTGGAGGTGACGCTCTTATCTCGTGGGAAATATGGTTGCTATTCACTGTGGAACTGTTACAAATGGTTACTCTCGGGTTTGGCTTGAAATAATATTTGAAGGACAATTGCAATTAGATTCTGCTCATGGATGATATCAATGCAAAGCAAGAAAGTTTGTGGGCGCTCTCCTGAAAGATAAGGTGACTTCCCCCTCACCTCGCACCTCACAATGTCCAGGTCTAAAGCAGAAGTGGCCAACACAGGAAAGAGTAAACGGGGAACTGCAGGCCTGGTGTATGTTATCGTAAAATCCTAGAATCTATTATAAAGGAAGTGAGTACTAGATATTCAGAAGTACTTGTCTGATTAGGCTGATGCAACATGGACTTAGGATGAGTGGATATGTTTGACAAGGTTGATAGCTTTTTGAGGATGTTATGAGCAGAGTTGATTAAGGGAGAACCAATAAATATGGGGTATTTGGATTTTCAGTAGACTTTGATTAAGTCCCACACAAGGTATTTGTAAACAATGAAAGTGTTTGGGATTGGGGCTATTATAGTAACATGGCTTCCAGACAAAAAGTAGAGATTAGGGATAAATGGCTCATTCTCCAATATGACAAGTGGGGACCACAAGGGTCAGTGCTTGAGCTCCAACTATTCACAATCTATATCAATGACTCTGATGTGGGGTCAATTGTAATACAGCAAATTCTCTGTAATCGAGATTCCAAGCATCCAGAATGGGGACTTTAGTGGCATTAGCAACCAGAAAGGATTAATAGTTCAAGAATGACTTTATCAAAAAAGACAACATCACTTATCATGGCCAGATATACCAGGATTTAAAAGTGGCTTGTTTTTTAAAATGCACCTTCATCTTGTGGCAGCAACAGGACCAGTTCTCCCAGCAGCCACTTGTATTCCTCATGAAACCAGCAGATTCAGCTAACCAGCTTCTCTCCATTTCCCTGTGTGGGCTGGTTACTCTATTGGCAGGTGCAGCTGACACAAAACCTGAGAGCCGTGAGGATTTACACAGGCTGAACATGATAGGCAAGAGCCTGTAGATAAGTGTGAGGTTATCCACTTGGTAGGAACAATTCAGGTGAAGAGTATTTCATAAATAGTGAGTAGTTGTGAAATGCTGATGTCCAAAGAGGTCGAGGTGCCCTTGTTCATGTAGGTGTAGCCAGCAGTTCAGAAGATAAACAGTCTTTACTGCAAGAGGGTTTGTGAACAGGAACAAATAAAGACCTCATTTGGAATATTATATCCGGTTCTAGTTGCCTTCCCTAAGGTAGGATAGATTTTGAATGATTCCGCATCCTTCACTATAACACTGATATACTCCACACCCCTCATTATAACACTGATATATTCCACACCCCTCGCTGTAACATCGATATACCCCACACCCCTCACTCTAACACCGATACACTCCACACCCTTCACTGTAACATGAATCTACATCACACCCCTCACTATAACACTGATACCCTTTACTGGTGTTCCCTATATTCTCACTATAGTACACTCCATACATCACCTACACTCCCTGGCATAACAGCCCAGTCTGTAGTATTGCTGCTAACAGATGCTACTCCATTGTATAATGCACATTTCATGTTGATTACTGACATAAAATCAGTGACTTCACTTTTGATTCATTGTCTGTGATTTGGAATGTTCTTATTTGACAGACACGATGTGGATCCCAAGCTCGTCCTTTACTTTCACTTCCTCAGGAGACTGTTCAAAACTGAGTGATACTTCTGTCTTGGCTTCCCAGTAATTTTCTGCAGCTCACTGCCTGGAAAAGGGGTTATTTCTGAATAGAGCTGTCTACTTGGATTATGCTTTATTTATATCCCATACACCAAGTATGGAACACAGCATGGTTTACTTAATGAGGTCTGAGTGGAAGGATATCATGAGTGTCACATAACATGCAAGTGCTCCATTTCACCTTCTCTCATTGATTATCACTGTCATATTTTCTGCAGCGATAAGGAGATTTGGGTTATTGATGAGTTATTTGTATTATTATGGGAAATCTCTTCCATGTGTCACATCTCTCATATGCAGCTTACAAAAACAGGAACAGCTGGAGATGTCAATTCGCCCCCCTCAAGCAAGTCCATCATCCAGGAGACAGTGAGGTCTGAAGATGCTGGAGATCAGAGTTGAGAGTGTGTTGCTGGATAAGCATGGCAGGTCAGGCAGCATCCGAAGAGCAGGAAAATCAACGTTTCAGGCATAAAGCCTTCAGGAATGAGGCCTCATTCCTGATGAAGGGCTCTGGCCCGAAACGTTGATTTTCCTGCACCTTTTCTGCTGCCTTACCTGCTGCGCTTTTCCAGCAACACATTCTCAACCCAAGTCCATCATTCAGTTAACTCATGACCAATCTGTACTACAGTCCATCTACCTAACTACCTCTATACCCCTGATTTACCCTGATCAAACAACAATCTATTAATCTCAGCCTTAGAAATTCCAGATAACGCACCGCATATTAGGGAGATGGTTGCAAACGCTGCACTTTTTGCAAATTTTGCCTTTTGCACCGAGCCTGTCCTCATTTGGGCCCCTTCCTCTTCCTCCATCTCCAACAAAAGTATTGACAAAAAACATTTTCCAACACCTTTCAGTTCTGAAGAAGGGTTATACTGGACTCGAGGTGTTAACACTGATTTTCCTTTCTCCAGAAGCTGCCAGACCTGCTGAGTTTCTCCAGCAGTTTCTGTGTTTGTCACAGCTACAAATTTCCCTTTTTTTGATGGAATGAGCTTCCTGTTTTCCTTTTTAAATAACCTAGATCTTATTTTAGGATCGTGGTTCCTGTGTTCTGATGTTCCCTCATCAGAAGAAATTGCTTTTCCTTACATACCCTGATGAATTCCATGATCACTTTAGACGATTTGACCAGTTCATCCCTCACCAATCCGAACCAAACAGGATAGCAGCCAGCCTGTCTTCACAATTTAATCCTCTCAGCCAAAAGTATCGTCATTTCCGGGGCCAGTTCCTGAGATCTGATGTCGGAAAACCAATGTGTAGAACCTTCACTGCCAGCTTCTCCCTGAAATGGTGTTATCCACATCACTTTCCTCTGCCACTCTCATGACATTTATTTTCACACAGAGCAAGGTGAGTGTCTAGAACAGGCTGCCAGAGGTAGTGGTGGAGGCGTGTACAATTTTATCATTTTAAGAAACATTTAGACAGGTACATGGATGGAGCTAGGAATGAAGGGATATGGACCAAACAGAGGCAAATGGGACTAGATTAATTGTGAGAACTGGGCAGCATGGCCAGGTTGGGCCAAAGGGCCTCTTTCCATGAAGTAGACCTCTGAGGTTGGCCGATCCCCCAAAGGTTTATTCTTCTTGAAAACACAGACTGATCCAATTATCCTGAGATGGCACCAATTTGACAACCTGTCCAGGTGAAGTCTCACTGCTTGGACTCAGCTGGGATGGTGATCCGTTATAAGCTACCTTTCAATGAAGTTTAAATCCAGAATTATTTGCCAGGGATATACTATCAGGCTGAATGGTAGAAGTAATCAAATTCAGAAATGAGGAGAAATAAGGATCTCTCTCCTAATCCACAGTGTTTCCATTACTGAGAGGGTACCCTGTGATTTGGCAGATTACTGGCAGTCAACGGGTTTAACTCATGTCAGTTCCTAGACATTTAAGGCCTTTCAGCCCATACTGCATATGCCAGGTCCCAATCCCTTGCACTGTCCTCATGGCATTGTATTTATTTTCCTTTTCAAGTATTTACCCAGTTCCATTTTAAAAGTTGCCAATAAATCTGCTTCTGACACTCTCTCAGACGATATAATCTGGATCACACCAGAACAATTTCTCCTTATTTCTCCCTCTGATTTCTAAATCTGAGGCCTCTTGTCCCTCGTGTAAATGAAACTGTTTCTCCACATAAACAGTTTCAACATAAACAGTTTCAAACACCTCACACCTTGTCTCTTATCCCATTCAAAATGGCTGCCGGGATAGGTAAACAATTTCTGAAGTGATAAATTCTTCACACCCACAATGAGGGACACTATAGCCAGTGTTCTCACTGGATCCTAAATCTTGTTTTTAATATTTGCTATCCTGGGCAAGTGTCACTGGAATTTATTGCTCATCCCTAGTTTTCCCAGCTAACAACTTGTGAGACCACTTCTAGGTAGTTAACCAAATTGGTAGGATAGGGTTTACATTTCTATAGCGCCTTTCCCCTCGGTGCGTCCCTGAGCACTTTACAGCCAATATAGCGGTTTTGAAGGGTAATGCTGTGAAGGCTGTGATATAGGAACTTGAGCTATTCTTCTTATGAGTGAACTCTTTCGGATTTTGCAACTATCCAACAGCTTCCTGGTAACTGGCATGATTTTTAAAAAAAATTGTGCTTGTGGTCTCAAACTGTCACAGCAGGATTTGAACTCATGTTAACAGTCCAGGGAATCACTGCAACACGTCAGAGTTGCTGCACATCAAGGAGGAAGCATTCACAGAGAATGAGGGATTGGTGACTCACTCAAAGGATGGCACCACAAGGTGACAAGTGGAGAAACTTTCATAGAGAGGGTAAAACCTTGGGGGGAAAAAAGAGAGACAGTGTGAATCAATAGGAGCAGAGAGAATCAGAGGAGAAAAAAACTGATTTGGAGAGAAATAAAATGGAGAAAAGTTGAAAGCCAAAAGTCTTTATTTTATATAGCCCTTCAGTACTGTGCCTGGAGTGGTTTGGTCATTTTCTTCTCTCTGCTGTTTTAGTTCCATAATCTGTGGTCCATTTTCTCTCTTCTGGGAATAGAATTCCATGAACTTAAAACAAATTTTTAGGAAAAAATGCACCCTGATGGGCTCAAAAGTGTTAACCACAAATGCACGGTCTCACCCTCCATGAGGAATGAATTTGAGTGCGTCTCTCAATGCAGAAATGCATTCGAAAATCCAGTTCCCAATCCTGCACAGATCAGTCCAAGAATCATTCGGGGAGCCACAACTATAGTATTGCTCAGGTCAGACCATAGTTCTTCAACTTCAAAAGAAGGCATTAGAAGTCTCCTGATCCAATCCTGTATGCATTATCACTTCTGTATGTTGTAAGGTGATATGGGATTCAAAGTCAATGCGAACTGCACAGAGCTTTGCTGGAAACCAAAACAAAATCCTGGAATCTTGCAGTATAGAGACATAATTGTGAATTTTCTAGTGTATGTTTCAAGTGGGAATGTAAAGTATTCTGAGGAATCTCTACTGTACATTACTGAACACTACTGATAATTATTGGTGTGACTTTTTTTCTGACTGAGTTTAGGACATATGCTGTACAATAAATCATTCATGTATATACTGTGTTTTGCAATAATATTTGCTGCTATCTCTGTGACCTCTCGCAGCCTTAACCCTTCTATAATTTCCTGGTAAGTCTTTATCTAATCTTCAAGACTTTCCAAGTTTGGCACCATTCCCTGCCCAGAGACTTGACCCTGTACCCCAGTATAACATACCTTGATGAAAAGCTTGCCAATGTATGGGCCATACCTTAACCTCATTACAAAACAATTCAGGAAACAGATATTTCCTGGAAGAGATCACAGATACAGATATTTCCTGTCTTTTCATCTTCTTGAGCTTTGGAAGAAACCAAGGATTTATCAATAACTGCCAAACTACAGCGAGGTGATAGTCCCCTGAGGAGCTTAAGACCCATCTCATAAGAATTTGCTTCTAAGTGCCCTCAGCATATCTTATTAACAGTGCTTGAAGTATTAAAGGGACAGGCCAGGCTCTAACTTGGCAGAATGCAACATTTGGTGCACTGTGTAATATAACAGTCTTAATCATTGTGAAACAATCCATTTGCTGACTTAATGTGAAAAGTAGGGAATGTAGACTCAAACTAAAGGTGCTGACCAAATGATGAAATTCAAGATGATGTAACTGATTGCATGACCCTGACATCAGCAAAAGAGACAATACCAGTCCAGAGTGAGCATGCGGAGAGAGAGGTCTAGGACTCTGCACTAGAGAACCATATGTGAGAATCCACAATGTACAGATGGAAATAAAGAAATGTTACAGTATATAAAGAGATGACAAGCCTTATTTAGAGACACAAAAGAATCAGTATGTGCAGATGGTACTCCAGACTGGTAGCTCTCTGTGCAGGTAGCTGGGCTGGCTTGAAGTAAAGCAAACCACATCAGATGACACTCTTTATGAGTTCCAATTCAGATCACAACACACTGTGGTATGTGGTAAGTAGTTCATTTATTAGTGAAGCAGTAATTATAAATTCAGACACTGTTACATGATTAGTGCTTGAATGTTTCAGTGGATTGTTATCTCAAAGAGCAGTATTAGGAAAACAAAACTATTAACAAGCATAAAGTAGAAACGTGCTCATATCTAGCGCACATACCAACTTGATTTAATCTTCACGACACAATTGATGTGGCTGTACTTAACTGTATCATTCTTGAATCATCAGGCAACTTTATTGATGCAATTCTACTCCCTAATAATGGCTAAAGAGGTTCGCACTTGATGCAAAACAGCCACATAAGTGACTGTCGAAGTGCTAGGCTTAATGTAGCAGAATGTCATTGTCTTTGGCTAGTGCAGTACTGTACACAGTTAGTTATTGTCATGAGTACCCCACTTGGAGGGACAAAGAAAGTACTTGCATTTTTATGCCTTCCATGACCTCAAGACATACCAAAGTGTCTTACAGCAAATTACTTTTCTCAGTCTAGTCACTTTGTAATGTAGGAAGTTCAGCAACCAAGTTACACACAGCAAGTCCCACAAATAGCGTTATGACAGTGACAAGATGTTCTTGTCAGCTGAGATATAAATGTTTGTCAGGACACCAGCAAACCCATCTGCTGTTCTCTGAAACAGTGCCATAGATCATTTTAGATCTACCCGAGAGAGTTGGGCAATAAATTCCATTTGAAGTCATAAGATTCTAGTGCATAGCTCGCCAGCAGAAAACTGCATGCATGCTGCATTGGAAATACGTCACTGGAGTTTACCAATCTGCTAGGCTTGAACATCCAAATAGTGTTTCACCAGCCCATATGCCATCTCTGGTTTTGCAATGCATCCATGAACTGAGTGGGTGTCATTTACTTCTCTACAATGGTATCACAACCAAACTAAGACACTAAGCGTAACCCAGATTTTCACACTGTGGCACTTCCCAGAAGGAGCAGTGGATCAGAGTTTCACTGACAAGGCCAACATTTATTGCAGATTCTGAATTGTTTTTGAAAAGGTAGCCGCAGTGCACATGTGAGATGCTCCCACAATGCTATTAAATACAGAGTTCCAAAATTATTGTACTGGTAACAATAAAAGAATACACATTTCCAAAATAAAGATAATTTGTAAACCCAAACTTTGAAGATTACGAGCTTCACTTGTGTCTTGGTCTTCCTAAATGGTACAGCCTTTGCTAAATTGGAGTCTTCAGGATAAATTTGCACAATTTATTTCCTGAAAATGCTAAAACTCTTTTAGACTTCTGTACAATTAATTCTAATGAGGAGACTGGATTCAACAACTTCCTCACAGATTGATAAATTTATGAGCATTTTATCCCAGTGAGAGGGTTCTATTCCAGTTATGATTTGACCCACCCCATTGCATTGTGCAGTATTCTCCCTGAAATAGCTCATTAATATTGTGTCTTCACAGCCAGAGTATGGGCAATTTATCCTTCCAGTTGAGGTAGAATTTCATTCTTTTCTGTCTCTCTCAGTAGAGTTTCTTCCATCCTGTGATTTCCATCTGACATCAGCTCCACTCCTACAGAATTCCAAAGGCAGCTCAATCTACAGAATTCATATGTGTACAGGGACCAGATGCCAAATTTCCAAATTTACAGATAGCACAAAATTAGCTGGGAGTTGAGGAGGTTTTGCGGGAATTTGGACAGGGTGAGTGAATGGGCAAGAAGGTGACAATTGGAATATAATCCGAATGAGTGGGTCCATGTTGGTAAAAAAAGGCACAATATTTTTTACATAATCAGAGATGAGAGCAGCTGTCCTTGTCCATAAAAGCTAATGTGCAGGAGCAGAAACAATTAGGAAGGCAAACAGTATGTTAGCTTTCAGCGCAAGGGGATGTGAGCAAACAGGTAAAGATGATTTGCTGCATTTGTATAGAGCCTCGACGAGACTGCATCTGGAGTATTGTGTACATGTTTGGTCTCCTTGCACAGAGGGAGTGCCATGAAAGTTTGCCAGATTAATCTCTGGGGTGGCTGGATTCTTTTATGAGATTGACGACACCAGGCCTGTATTCCGTAGAGCTTCAAAGCATGTTATTGAAACTTAGAGAATTTTTGCAGGGTAAATGTCTATCCCCTGTTGTGAGTTCAGAACCAGGGGTCACTGCCTCAAAGTGAGGGACAGGTTATTGAAGACTGAAATGTACATTCTTTTATCTTCACTTGGAGGGCGGCAGATCTATGAAATTCTTCACCCCATGGCATCTCGTGATACTAATGACAGCAAAGGATATGGGGATGCTGGGGAATAAATAGTGGAAGGTAAATGATCAGCTGTGGTTTGATAAATGGTGGAGTGGGCCAAGTGGCCCAAATGGCTTACCCCTGTTTCCTATTTTGCCCAATCACTGGTCATCACTCAAATACCATGGGGAAACTGAGATGGTATTGACATCAGTTTTCAACAATGATCTTCTCTCATCACCATTAATTCTTCTCTTCCACATCCACCCCAGCCCTCACTATGTATAATATTGCTCCCACCCTCTATCCCTCAGTACTGACCTCATGCAGAAACCCTGGCTGATGTTTCCTGGCCTTTCCCAGCCTCAGGCCAGAAACTAACTCTAGCCACTAACACCGCCACGAACTGAATTGAAGCTAATGAGGAACTGAAAACTAGGCCTCTTTGTGACAGCCAGCTATCATGAGAGCTCACGCTTTTGTGTTAATCATCTTTAATATGCAATTTATGAGACATTTTTCTGTAGAGAGATGACCAAAAAGTAAAAGATGCAAAAGTCAACATAAAAGAAATTATATCTTAATACTATTGTGAAGCAACAATGGTTTCTGCTCCCCTCCCCACCCCCAGAAGGAATAAAGAAACATTAGACCTTCCTTAGACCAATGACAGAGTGTAGAACATGAACTAAATTACTATCATTACAACATGAACCAAATAGCACGCTTACTTAGACCAATTACAATCTGTGTAACAGAAACAGGAGTTGAGATCGGTCAGACCAATCACAGTCTTTATAACATAAACAAAAACCTGAGCGTGATTAGAACAACAACAACTTTGTATTTATAGAGCGCTTTAAATGTAGTGAAATGTGTCGAGGTGCTTCACAAGAGCTGTGATTGGACAAAATGTGATGACAAGCCACGTAAGGAGATAGTAGGTTAGGTGCGAGGCTATTGACCTGAAACATTCATTTTGTTTCTCTGGCCACAGATGCTGCCTGACCTGTTGAGTGTTACCAGCACTTCCTACTTCATTTTCAGCATCTGTCATATTTTGTTTTCAAATAATCCCGTCCTTTCTTGAATGTATGCAAGCTAAGAGGATAACAACTGAAAGTTCAGGAGAAACTCAGCAGGTCTGGCAATTTCTGTGGAGAGAGAGAGAAAGACAGTTTACGTTTCAAGTTGAATAGGACGCTTTTCAGAAACCCAACTTGTAAATACTTAAGGTTTCTTTCTGCACCGAGAATTTACACTGCTTTGTTTTTATTTCAGACTTCTAGAATCCAGAGAATTTCATTTTTGCTCGTCAATTGAAGCAAGTTAGTTCTCTTCAGCAATTGAGTTAAGCGCATTAGTAAACTACTGAGCTTCTCACATAAAAAATAACTTATCAACTGTGACTTGACATTAACTATTATTTTAAAGTTATCTCACAGTGTTTAACTACCTGATCAAGCTGAAAAGATTCGACATTCTGGGTCTACGTAATTGGCACATATGTTTACATTTATTGTCAAAAGTCCAACCTCCAAATCCTCAATGTTCAAACCAAAAGAAATATTTGGACAAAATAAATATAAACTGTTGCACAGGAGTTAACATAAAGCAGGGTGTTGAATTATCTTCGCAGTCCTCCAGAATCGCTGAGAGCAACTAATGAGTAAAAAATAAGACATTAATCAAATGCTGTGTTCACCCATATCTATGTAAACAATATTCAACAACATTGAAAGGGGATTAGTTGTTTGACTGAGCAGGGGGGGAAAGATGTATGACAAAACACCCCATCCCACATTGGCCACCTTGCACTCAATGCACTTCTAACTGAAGCTAATTGGAACGTCTGTCTATCGCACTACTAAATCCAGCGCTGAGCTTCTGGAGCCATCTTTGATCATTCACTGTTAATTAATTTTGCTGAAGTTACTGTCTTCTGGAAAAACCTTCACTTGCTCAGAAAGAACAAAGAGTCAATAGATCAGTCTTCATGTCTACAACCCATAAGACATTCAACAGACTCTTATGCATGTGGGGGGATGGGTTTTCTGACCAAATCATGGTGGACCTGGGACAAGAATGATCTATTTGAAATTTAAAGTCAAAGATTTATTGAAAGCTTTCGGAGAATTTCCCACCATGATGTAAGTGTGACAGAAGCCAGGAAGGTTAGGGGTGGGGGTGGGGAGGGGTGGAGGGGGGGGGAGGGATTGGTGGTTAGGAGATGCTGAATGGAATTGGATGGTTAAGGTGAGAAGCTTGTGTCAAACTATAGGAACATCAGACAAATACTCAGTTACATAGTCCCCATCCCAATTGTTGTTCAAATCACTCCCCCACTCCAATTCTCATTTCAGATCAAAAAATACTGAACAAAAAAAACTGGACACTTCTACAAAGACCAGTCTTCGAAGGGGAACACAGCAAAAATCAAGTTGTAGCATTTCTTTCTGACACTAGATGATACCAAAAAGCATCAATGCAGTTTCTTCATGAATCCTCTGTTAATAAGTGACGTTTCTCCCCAGTATATTTCTTCGGGTTGCAGGGATACAAGATGCATGTCTCTCAATGATTCTCAAAGTACACCTAGGGGTGATAACCAGGGATAAAGCTGCAGCTCATAATGATTTCAGATGGACAACTCTTTAAAACTGGTGCGAAAAATTGGGAAATAGTTGGTCGAGGTATTTCAATGGTTCCAGTGTTGGACTTTCAACATGAACTGTAATCCCAATCTGTACCATCAGAACATTGGATCTCCCCTATTAAAATAAGTCAATGACTTCAAAGAACTAGCCCTTGCCCACTCTCGCATTGCTGGTGTCAGAAATGTAAATTCTAGCATCTTCTGGCATTTGGACTGACCACAACGAGTCAATCGGATTAATCAGTTCTTTGCTGGGCTGTTCCATAGAGAAAATGGCACTTAGCCAAGAGTTCAATTTATGAGGAGGGGGATTTGAGGACCAAAGTGGAAACTGCTACAGATTAGAAATCTTCTAGGCTACATACTCTTCCTATCAAGTCAATAATATCAAAGAGAAATGAACGGAGTGAATCCTGTCTAGACTTTTAATGGCTTTCCAATCTGATGAGATTGCTTATTTCCAACCTTGAGCCCCATCAAGATTTCCTGGCCTTGGAGGAGCTCGCAATCCAATCTAGGTACAGTGTCAAATGGAATTGTGTCTCTTTGCCTCTTATGGATTTGAACTGAACTGAGCAGATCCAGGCAATCTGGCATGTGTCTCAGATCCTTATACAGAGGTGATACTGAGGTCTTCTGACAGTGACAGGCCTGAGTCACGATCTCTTGCTGACTTCTCTGGGTTGCAAAGGCAATGCATTTCCTTGTTGACAGCTGGTATTTTCTGCCTGGAACCATCCTCCTCACCTGCATCCGATGGTAGCTGCGCACCCTCTATATCACAGCCCAGGTCATCATAAGCATAGTTGATGTTTCCGCAGGGGAAGCTTGGAGTTTTCAGAAGAGACTGGCCTCCAACTTCTCCAACTGGGCAGTGGCTATCTGGGGAAGGGGATTCCCGGGAGCTTGGTGGAGAGCTGCTGTTGCAATCCAAGCCCGAATCTTCTCTCTCAGGGACGTTCAGTGGCTTCTCTGCCACCTCAGAGAGTGCCACTGCTCTCTGGTAACTCTCAGAGACCCAGGATCCATAAGTGGGGTTCCACAAGGTTTTGGTCTGGTTGATCTGCCTCTGCTCCTGCTGAGGTTTAGCCTCGGAGGAGTGACCGGCCCCAGCTTCATAGTAAAGCCAGTGGCCACCGACAGGGGCCATCTGATGGCTGCTCTCCATCTTGGCACCAAAGCTCTCTCCCTTTGGAAACTCCTGAAGGTGTTGGAGCTTCGATCCAGATTGCAGGAACTCCACCATCTGACTGGCAGCATGAGGGGTGAGACCCGAGCTGACCCTCAGCAGTGGGGTCACACCACCAGAGCTGTCAGGCCGCATCACCGTATTCCCTTCGTCCTCTGCCGTTGGGCCGTACTCAATGGGGAGGAGGGTGTTGACAATGTCTGGATCCTGAAAATGACAAACAAGGCAATTAGACCATAATGCGGACTTCCAGTTACAGAGTACAACAGCAAAGAGATGATGTTGAACTTGTATAAGACACTCAGCTTGAGTAGTAGAAACATAGAACCATTGAAATAGGATAAGTAGGCCATTCAATCCTTCAAGCCTGCTCTGCCATTCAATGTAACCATTGCTGATTATCCAACTCAACACCCCATTCCTGCTTTCTCCCTTTAGTCTTCAATACATTAGAACAGCGTCTATCTAAAACTCTTCTGTGGACCTGCAAACTAGTCTGACTTCTGTCCCCCCAATCTGCCTGTCAGTCAGACATCTTACTGCATCTTGACTGACACTCAGGCCTTCATTAAGACATCAGAATCAGTGCAGTCAGGGTCACTTTGGGCCTTGTTTTACACTCATGCTCTTCAAAACCACCAGCCTTTGTTTTCATAGAATCCCTGCGGTGTGGAAGCAGGCCATTTGGCCATCGAGTCCACATCAACACTCCAAAGAGTATCCCACCCAGCCTACACATCCCTTAACATTATGGGCAATTTAGCACGCCCAATTCACCTAACCTGCACATATCTGGACTGTGGGAGGAAACCAGAGTACCCAGAGGAAACCCACACAGACATGGGGAGAACATGCAAACTCCACACACAGTCGCCCCGAGGTTTGAATTGGTCCCTGATGCTGTGAGGCAGCAATGCTAACCACTGAGCCACTGAACCACCACTTTCTCTTTGAGGCAATGGTTCCTCAGCTGTCCCTCCCCCTGACATGCTCCCCCAAAAACATATTACATCTTTTCTCCATTGAGCTCATAGTCTGGGAATCCGCAGTTACATTATTGTTAAACATAAATTTGGTTGCTTTCTATGAAGATAGCTCGATCAAATAAGTTCAACTGTCACCATGTGCCTGATCCCTTAGCACTTTTTAATTGCCTTGAAGAATAGCTGTTTATTCAAACAGACTAGCTTGGAACCCTATCATTACAACAGAGGAATATCAAGCGGGGTATTAAAAATGAATCTGATTCCACTGGCCTTGTGTGTCACCAATTCTACCTCCTATGTTTCTATTGAGAATGTTCCGTACTTGTGTGCAGTAGTTAATTCTTTCCAATATGGTGGAGAAATCAGGCCTGTACTCTGGTCGGTGCTGCCAACACTGGGTCATAATGCGATACCTAAAGGAACAGAATCAGATAAATTCACCCAATGCCCTCGTTTGCCAATTTTTAAACAAAGTTATTGTGACAGGAAGAATTTGAGTTTACATAATATCATTCATGATCTGTAGCCATCCCAAAACCCCTTTAACGGACTTCTGAAATCATCATGGTTATAAACAAGGAAACACAATGACCCAATTGTGCATAACACAGTCCCACAAACAGCCACAAATAATGACCTGATATTCTGCCTTCAAGATATTGGTTGGTGATAAATATTTGCTAGGTTTCTAGAGAAAATTCCCCTGTTCTTATCAGAAGAGCATTTTGGGATCTTTTACACTTACCTAAGGGTTAGCATCTCACCAGAAGGATTGCTTCTCAGATGTTGCATCAATTCTACAGCGCATTGGAGTGCCGACCTGGATACTGTGCACAAGTCTCAGAAGTCCTTTATCTCCGTCAGTGGAGTGAGTGTTGCCACAGTGCTATGAAGTGCTTCACATTGTATGAAGGAGGCCTTCCCATTTTTCTCTCTTTGTCTCCTTGACTGTTTGTGCAATACCTATCCCTACTGTAGGGTTAAAGATGCATAGTTCTGGTATTGGTTTAAAGTGAATTGGACTTCTTTTTATTTACAGTTTATTGTGTATGTGTTTTTGATTTACAAATAACATTTGAAATTTTAACACAGCTGAGAGATACTCAATGCTGGAAAACCCTGAGGTTGCTATGGAGAAAATTGCTGAGGATGGATAATAAATCGAAATAAAAGTTTTTGGGTTTGGTTTTAAAAATATAAGTAAGGGGGAGGAAGGCTAACCTGGAGACTGAAGACAGCTGGTGTACCTTATTTCATCAAATAGCTTAGATCTATGTAGTTAGAGTGGAGGAGGAAGTTTGAGAGAATGGGACAGGGTTCTGTAAGAGAGATGTCCACTGTGGAAGAGATACCAAGAGAATGTCTAGTGAGTCTGTGTCTAGTGGGGACATGGTTTGTGACTGTCAGTAATATCTTTACTGATGCCAGGAAATCACATTGCTAGGAATATACCAAAGATGTGAATGATGATCTGCGTAGCCAGACAAAAACTGTAAAGAAACTCTTTTCCAGATATTTTGTATATTTTAAAGCCTGTCAGTGTAAAAAATATAGTAAAAGAGATTAAGCTGGGTTAAGTCCACTTAATGGACTGAGTTTAAGTTGAAGCTTATATTTTGTTTAAGAATCATTATTTTAATTATTCTGTTTAAATATTTAATCATTATAACTTATATTTAGTGTTGTTTGAGATTGGACAATAAAGATTATTTTGATGTTTTACGTTACTCCCTGGAATTCTGCTACAAATCTTCTTACCCTTGCTTCATCCGTGTATTACATTCTTTAAATGTCTGTGGCCTATCCTAACAAATAGCTGAATAAAAACTGCAAGAACTGCAGATGCTATAAATCAGAAACAAAAACAGAAGCTGCTGGAAAAGCTCAGCAGGGCTGGCAGCATCTGCGAAGAGAAATCAGAATTCACCTTTCCAGTCCAGTGGTCCTCAGGGTCACCTTCAATCCGATTTCTCTTCACAGATGCAGCCGGACCTGCTGAGCTTTTCCAGCAACTTCAGGTTTTGCTTTTAACAAATAGCTGGTTTTCCAGAATCTTCAAAAATAGATAATAACATATGGCATGTTTTATATTTGTTTTCAAGTCCTGTTCCTACACACAAGTCACCATTGATCTGTGAATCTCAGCAATGAATGTATTCAGCTTTCTGAACAGTGGAGAGCATCATAACTCCCTCCCTCCCTGGATGTCCATGAATCCACCATCCCACAGAAGATGATCAGGAAGGAGGAACCATGCTGATATCCCTTGCCTTGATGTTGAGGCCAATTATTGTAACTCTGGCGTTAGAAATGTTCTGCCCATGAGCACAACCAGCACCATGTTAGAATACTAGACATGGGGCTCCCACAATATCTGTATTTTTATATGGACTGCAGTCTGTGATAGTTGGATGCTTCTTTCCTGAGATTACAATAGTGACTATATTTCAAAAAGTACTCTAATGGCTGTAATGTATCTTGGAATGTCTTCAGGTTGTGAAAGGTGTAATTCCCTACTGCCTATATTCAGTAGTCATTGATCCTGTGGTGTTACAGTTCACTCAGTGTTCCATGCTGTTATGGCAACAGGTATTTTTCTGTGCAAATTGTGGTTTGTAGCAGTGGATAATAATTGTAGATCTGTCACTATCATGGATCTTAGTTTGGATTGTGTCCTTGGCAGTTAGGGTTGATAGAGACTGTGGAAAGTGCAGCTGTTGGTAAACTTGATCTTATATTGAGCAACGTTTCCTAGGTTTGGCACAAGCCTTCACATAAAGCCACATAGACTCCATTGCTGTATGATCTTATAATGTCGACCATCTATTTACATTTTTAGCATTAATCCTTTACACCATAGGAGAGGTTGCAAATTTGCTGGCTGATCAACAAACTCTCCCAGTTTTACCTCCTGCTACTGGAAGGATTTGCAAATTGAATCTCAATCTGTTGGACTGTGTCATGAACACACCTTCCTTGGCAGGCAAGTGCTTGAGTTAGATATGAATGTGAAGCTTCTGGACGAGAGACAGGAACGCTACCCACAACCTTCACTGAAACTGATCCATCAATTTTATTGGCCTCTAGTCAGCAATGCTGTTGAGCCTGTACCTAATAATGTGAGTCACCTCTTTCTAGCAATATGAGTAATCCGATTTGAGTCAAGTGTTCTGATTCTGGTTCGGTAATATTTAAGATTAAGCCCTTCCCGGTGTTGTTGCACCTTACTAGTCAAATTCATACTAACCTGAATCAAACATACTTACACAGGGCCTGGGCATTTCTTGGGTGGATCCATTCTTCCACCACTCGTTACAAACTCCAGGACTTCCTGATTGCTTTTGCAGGGGTATGGCATGTATCCAAGTGACAGAATCTCCCACAGCAATACACCAAATGACCTACAGTAACATTTGAAACAACGAAAGAACTTAGTGCTTACTTTCTTATCCTGGGAAGGTCCTAGAGGCACTTTACTACCAATGGAAGTTTACATGCTGAAATATAGGATAATGCGGCAAACAATTTGTGTTCAGAAATTTGTGTTCCTGAAACAGCAATCTTCCACAAACAATCATGTGATAATGACCATATCATCTGTTTTTGGTGTTAGTTGAGGGTTAAATATTGACCAGACTCTCTGGGAACCATGTCTCAAACTGCTGCAGCTAAATGTCTGGATAGGCTTCTTCCACAGATCAAACATTCAAACAAAGAACAAAGAACAAGAACGAGAACAGGCCACGCTATTCAATAAGCTCATGATTGATCTGATTTTAACTTAAACTCTACATTCCTAGACATCTCCGATGATGCATCACCTCCCATGGTCATCAAGGGTCCATCCAACATCTTAAAAATATTTAAGTATTCTGCACCGTCTTCCTTTTGAGGATGGGAATTCCAAAGACTCTCAAATGTCTAAGAGAATTTCTGTTTTACCTCACCTCTGATTTAAATGAGCGAACCTCTTTTTTAAAGTAAAATACTAGTTCTGGATTCTCCCACAAGAGGAAACATCCTTTCCACATCCACTTGGTCAAATCCCCTCAGGACCTTATATGGTTCAATTAAATAGTTTCTAACTCTTCTAAATTCCAGAGGAGATAGGCCTGGCCTGTCTAGACTTTCCTCATAAGGCAATCCACTCTTGCCAGGTATTCGCCTATTCCTGGTTTTCTCTTCATGGATTTTACACTCTCTTGTTTCTCTAGCATGTTGGATGTTTGAACTCACTCTTAGAGGCTGCACTCCTGCCTAGACTGCTACTGCTCTGAATCTCTTGCATCTTTAGCTTGTGCTTAACTCACTCTCGGTAATACTGTTTCTCTTCTGTTCCTCCTTGCATCTCAACCACATCTTTCTTTTTGTTGTGCTCTAATAGGGAAGTTGTAAACTCTTTGAGTGATAAACAGGCACCAGAGCAGGTTGGAATTTAATGCCCTCCCCCAAGGCCAATTCAGGTGCTGAGGTAATGGGCAGGAGGGCGGCAGGTAGGTTCTCTGGAACTTTCCCACCTCTGCTCCATAAAGAATGCGATGGAGAAGCTCATGAACCAACTGGAGCTCACAAATGGCCCAGCCAGTGACGCCTAGATCCCATGAGTGAATAAGTTTGACCTAATTGAAGACCTGATTTACCATAACCCTTGTTGTGTTACAAGGGTCTGTTATATTACCATGTATCTGTCTTGGAGGTGAAGATTCCTTCAAGGAAAGCCTCTGGAGGCATCCACTTGACTGGCAGCATGGCACGTCCACCTTTTCTGTAGTAGCTTGCCCTGGATTCAAAGATGCATTAGATGAAGGAATAATAACTACACCTATAAATGCAGCCAAGTTTCTGAAGATAACTCCTTCCCATACTATCAACAAGTTCATTTTATAATAATTCCTTGTGACATTGTAATCCATCTCAAGATCTTTCCCGGGGTGTTATTAAAAAACATTTGACACTAACGTGGGAGAAACAATCTGACAACTGAGAGACGGTGCCAATGTCAATGAAGTTGAGCTGTCTGAGGTCAGTGTACATATAGACCCAGATGGAGCTGAAAATGTGTTGCTGGAAAAGCGCAGCAGGTCAGGCAGCATCCAGGGAACAGGAGAATCGACGTTTCGGGCATAAGCCCTTCTTCAGATATAGACCCAGATGTTGTGCTCTTGGATGAGACAAGGAGGTGCAGCCTATTGGTGAGAAACAGAGGGGCCTAGAATTGATCTTTGAGAAGCTCCAGGCTTGACTGGGGACAGAGTGAGAGCAACAGAAGAGAGGTGTTGATGCGCACAACCACCTTAAAAGCTCACAGATAACTAAATCTGCACCATGTGGTTAGATTAGATTAGATTCCCTACAATATAGAAACAGGCCATTTGGCCCAACAAGTTCATACCGATCCACCGAAGACCAACCCACCCAGACCCATTCCCCGACCCTATATTTACCCGTGACTAATGCTCCTAACTCTATGGGCAATTTTGCATTGCTAATTCACCTGACCTTTGGATTGCGGGAGGAAACTGGAGCACCCAGAGGAAACCCACACAGACACAGGGAGAATGTGCAAACTCCGTACAGACAGTTGCCCAAGGCGGGAATCAAACCTGGGTCCCTGGTGCTGTGAGGCAGCAATGCTAACCACTGAGCCACCATGCCACCCTACGTGAAGTGTGGCTTAATAGATGTGTTGAGACAAAGATGATCTGATGCCTAGTAATGGGGTGGCACACTCTGACATAGAAGTGTTTGTACAGGTCTGGTGATCAATTGGAAAGCTGCAGTACTCACTTCAGCTCAGCTCAGCTCAGGCACATCAATTATTGATGGCATACCTATAAATATCTCGAGCCATCCCGAAATCTCCAATTTTGGCTGCTCGCCTGGGTCCACTGCAGGTTAGTAAACAGTTTCTTGCTGCAATGTCCCTAAGAACAAGCAGACGCAGAAACAGAATTAAATACCACTGACACCGATAAATACAAGAGCTATTTATACACATATCTGCAGTATAATTACTGGTGTGACCACAAAGGGCAGAACTATTTAAACAAACAGACATCCATTTTTCTTCTACCTAAAATAAAGTTGGAAAGCTGAAAATCATGACAAACCTGTGTATAAAGTGATTGTCTTCCAGGTATTTGCAGCCACAAGCTATGTCCTTGGCCATGTTCAGAAGGTCTAGCATTGTCAATGTCGATACATGCGTCTGAAACAGAGTAACACATGGAGCTGGTGTGAGGTGCTCCATTCAGGGTGGTCCAAATATGGGGAGCATTTAAAGGCTTCGATCAATTTCAGATCAGTCAGTGAACCGCAATAAATAAATTAGCAGCTACTCTTTAGGTAACAAATTAATTATTGATTAGAGTGGTGCTGGAAAAGCACAGCAGGTCAGGCAACGTCCGAGGAGCAGGAACCCTTCATCAGGAATGAGGCTGGGAGCCTCGGGGGTGGAGAGATAAATGGGAAGGCGGTGGGGCTGGGGAGAAGGTAGCTGAGAGAGTAATAAGTGGCTTGAGCTGGGGGTGACGGTGATAGGTCGGAGAGGAGGGTGGATACGGATAGGTGGGAAGGAAGATCAACAGGTAGGACAGGTCATGAGGAGGGTGCTGAGCTGGAAGGTTGGAACTGGGGTAAGGTGGGGGAAGGGGAAATTAGGAAACTGGTGAAGTCCACATTGATGCCCTGGGTTGAAGGGTCCCAAGGCAGAAGATGAGGCGTTCTTCCTCCAGGCGCTGGTGGTAAGGAAGTGGCGATGGAGGAGGCCCAGGACCTGCACGTCCTCGGCAGAGTGGGAAGGGGATTTGAAATGTTTAGCCACGGGCGGTGGGGTTGATTGGTGCGGGTGGTCCGGAGATGTTCTCTGAAGTGCTCCGACCTATCACCTTCACCCCCACTTCCATTCATCTTCTGCACTCTCAGCTACCTTCACCCCAGCCCAAGCCCCATCCCCCTCTCATTTATCTCTCCACCCCCGAGGCTTCCAGCCTCATTCCCGATCAAGGTCTTTTGCCCGAAACGTTGATTTTCCTGCTCATCGGATGCTGCCTGACTTGCTGTGCTTTGCCAGTACCATTCTAATCTTGACTCTGATCTCCAGCGTCTGCAGTCCTCACTTTTGCCTCATAAATCAGATATTGCTAAATGGATTCACAAGGGCAGAGGTTGTGGTCTTACACTCATCAGGATTGGGATGTAAGAAAATCAATCTGGCTCCTCAGATTCTCGCCCTGATGATTTTGAGTCCCCTTTTGGCAACACGGTGGCTCAGTGGTTATAACTGCTGACAATGTTTTTGTTTCTGGTTTCCAGCATCCATAGTTCTTTGTTTTGTTTTTATCGGAGATGTCTCCCTTGGTTTGATTTCACACAGAAAGTCTCCAGATGAACTGGAGGAAGGGCAGAAAAGATTCACAGCCATTTTACAGAACCAGTTATAGTTATCAGGAAAAACTGAATGGATTTGAGCTCTTCCTGAGGCAAGTGAAAACTGAGGAGTGACCGGAGACAGACCTCTTCCAAGGAATATCGTAAACGTTCACCTTTGTACTTACAGCTTTGGGCCTGTTTTCACGAAGGAAAGTCTTCATGTCTCCTCCGGTCATGAGCTCTAGAAGAATAAACCGAGGCAAAGCTTGCAAACTCACACCGATACATCTGACAATATTCTGATGGTTAAACTTGCTGTTTAAAACAGGAGGAGAGGATGGTAAAACATGTAGATACAATACAAAATGTTCTGAACAACAAAGAAACATCAACTTATCAACAGCAATCAGCAAAATATTTAACACTATTGGAATAATGGGGAAAAATATTCCACCTTCACTCGACTTCTCATCTCAATTAACTGTTCTATTTTTGGATGGATTACTTCTGTGTAAAATATAGACAAGTTCCTTAAACAATTCGGTTTAACAAATTTCTGGCTGTAAGAGTTTCAACTGGGAGGATGGCTGGTTGCCTTAAGATGCAAGTTTAAAGTTACTGTAAAAGGAGAGAGATTAGGAAACTTTTACACAGAGCTATGGGGAATGAATGAAAAAGTTGGACTAATTGGATAACTACTTCAAGGAGCCAACACTGGCAATGTGTGCCAAATGGCCTCATTTTTGAAAAATAAACTGCATGATTGTACTTCTCATGGAGTTGCTAAGTTTAGGAAATGGAATTATAAGTTACTTTTGCAGGAAGAAGCATTTTACCTCATTCAAAAAATAGGTACAGATACTCTTTCTCAAAACTCCAAATACAAGGTACCAAAAATACCAAAAACTGAAATCTTCACAAAAAGGCACCCAGACAAAACAATCCTCCTGCCTCTAGCCCTCTTCAGTATTACTTAACTGTTCTCTTGTTTAATATAACACAAGGAACAGGATGGCAGGTAAACCTGAAATGCAGTTCATGGTAATGCTGTGCATCACTGCACACTCATTTGTCTTCACGTTTTGTAGACTGACCTTCAGAAACGCTACTGAGTGTTCACCTATTTCAAAGCACTTGCTCAGCTTTTGTTAGTTTTCTATGTTGGCATTTATAACTCCACTGTGATGTTATTCACAGATAAAGCCTACCAGCCCAGAATGTTAATTAGGAGCAGGACTGCCATGAAATTTAAAATGACGAATTTCTTTTAATGCTATAATTGTATTGACCACAATTTCCAGCCAATCCTTACAAACATTAATGATCATTGATGAATTATCCTCTAGTCAACTGTTTGGATGATATTTTTGTCCTTCAATCTAACCGTTTTAAGCAAATTACCAGACGATTGTATTATGTTATAACCAAGGGATTTCTGTTCATTTTAATCTCTCATCTGCAGAAGTGATGGTGGTTGGGACCATTTTATCAGGCATTTGCTGAAGACTTGACCAGGCCAAACAGCCTCATGAGTGAGGTTCACGACTCATAATAAAGGACATGAGTAAGGCTTGTTAAGGTAAAAAGCTCAAAATGATGCCCAATAGGTATGAAAGAGCAGCAGTAATAATGAGATAAATCAAGTTAGAGAATAAAGATAAAGTGCTAATGTTCTGTAGCTTGAAGTTTATTGTAGTTTAAGAGATAAGCTCATTACGTAAAAACTGGAAAGTACATCCAATAAGGCTACATTCTTAGTGTGGCTAGACGTGAGACTAGGTTAGAGAAGTGACAAAAGGACTATAGGCTTGTCCGAAAAACTCCCCTTGAACTTACTCATGACTGATATTTCTGATCTGTGATCAGTAATCCATTAAGGAGTTGGGAAGTGATCACCAAGGGATCAGAACACGAGAAAAGAATTTTCAGTATTACCTGATAATCAAAGCCTCCATCAGGAAATCCATTTCATCTTGCTCAGAGCAGACTTCTGGAAGAGTCTGTAAAAAGTAACAAAAGTAGCATGACATGAATATGAAGACCTGCAGCAGTGTTTAAGAGATCGCTGGTCAGACTGCACGTATGAAGCAGGAATTGTTAGTTGGAAGGTTTTCCGATGTCACAATGTTGCTTCCTATGTGACAATGCCCGCTAACACTATGACCATGATGGGGTCGAGCCATGGTTCTGCCACTTTCTACAGCTGTATGTAGGTATAATTGGTGGTGGGAATGGATTTGGATGTGGAGTTTTGTCTGTCTACCCCACCTCTGGACTGAAGGCCTAACATTGTTGACAGCTTGGTCAGCAAACATTGGGAAAAAGGTTTGTGAAGGAATTGTCGATAGGTCTAAATCGTGACCTATAACTACTTACCATCATAAGCTATACTGGCTATTAATTTGTTATCTCTTTCTAGATTGGTCCAATAAACAGGAACATTCAGTAAACTCCCAACCCATTGCTCAAACAATATATTGCCTGAGAAGGCACAGCTCAGGTATCTGCCTGCCCAGCCTTCTTATGAAAGAGGTTGCACTCTGTCAACTGAAGATGCTGCAGGATCACAGCACAGCCCTGCAAAGGTACAGAGCAGCCCAGCACTGGTGCAGCTTTCCATACTCAGACCTTGGTGCTACAGTACCTTACACTGCCCCTTCCCTTATAAGCCCAACACTGGAGGGTAGGTACTCAGCAATCCACTGGCTACTGCTTTCATCCCAAAGCACATCAAGTACGTCTGGACCCTTTAGAATGGTGCATAGTGATGTATCACAATGGTAACAGGGAGGCTACCATGCCTGTACACCGTGAGCCTAACACTGGTGTTCAGATGACAAAATACCATTCCCTATCATGTAGCAAGTGCTTCAAGATGGTCCATCTTGCATGTCATGGTGCAGGAGGTGGCATAGTGGCTCAGTAGTTAGCACTGCTGCCTCACAGTGCCAAGGACCCAAGTTCAATTCCATCCTCGGGCAACTATCTGTGTAGAGTCTGCATATTCCCCCTGTGTCTACGTGGGTTTCCTCTGAGTGCTCCAGTTTCCCCCCACAATCCAAAGATGTGCAGGTTATATGGATTGGCCATACTAAATATCCCGTAGTGTTCAGGGATGTATAGGTTAGGTACGTCAGCCATGGGAAATGTAGGGTTACAGGGAAAGGGTAGGGAGATCGGTCTGGGTGGGTTACTCTTCGGAGGGTCAGTGTGGACTTGTTGGTTGAATGGCCTGTTTCCACACTGGAGGGATTCTGTGAGGTCAGTGACAGGAGAGACATAGCTCAATGCACAAGGCCACAAGATGTCCCTGATCATGACCAAGAGTTCATTGATGTGGTCCGTGCATTTAGTTATCAACCTGGCTGCAGTGCTGGGAACAGGTTTAGCGACTTGCTGCATTCTGGCAAGGTGACTGAGCCTTCCAGCCACTTGGTGATCCCCTTAATACAAAGCCACAGTTGAACCAGAGTGTCCTGCTTGGGATTGTCTGCTGTTGATGTTCTCCACGGACTTCAGCACTCGCACTCTATGGTGACCGATCCACTCTGAACAGGCTGATATGAGCCACACTGAGGCAGCCGATCCTTCTGAAGTTAGTGGGAGTTTGTTCCAAATAGGTATGAGGATTTCTGCGGATTGAGAGAACCCCCAGCTCTCTTAGCCTCTCTGACAGAGGGAGCAGGAAGCATAGTTGCTCGAGAGGTGTCAATGTGTCATCTCAACACAGAGGCAAAAATGAGAAGGAGCTGCCTCCAACTCCTTTAAGGCAACAATTGGAAGAAAGTGTGCACTCACAGGACTCAGTGTGTTGCATACGTATATCCACAAGTAGGTTGTCTCACTCAAAACTAAATTAGAAACACTAAAATGTGCAATAGTTCGCATGATATTTTCAGGACAATGTTACAAATTATTTCCCATACGAAGTTTATCAGGTTCTTACTTTTGCCAGTGGAGTCTGTTCTGCTCTGCCTGAACATCCACCCACGCTCAGGAGCAGACTTCCTTGATCAGAGTTGAGATTTTACAAGCCTGACTCAATGGACAAATGGCACTTCTGTCTTGTCCAAACCCTGGTTTGTTCAAAAAGCATACCTTTGCCACCTCTTTCTCCTAACTAACCCACTTGCCCCAACACCCCTACAAACACATGCAAATCCAGGATCTGGCCCAAGCTTGTTCTGGTCAGCAAAAGATTCCTTCCTTGCGCATTTTTCAGAACCTGCCCACAAAAACTTTGAGGGCCATTCCACTAAGCTCTTGACTGGCAATGTGCCATATGTCCTACGGAAAATCTGTGGGTTCCACCTTCCATTTACCCATCAGCTTCTGATACTCATTCTCTTCTGGGCTTCTTCAAATTCTCATCCCAAACAAAGCTGCTGATATCATATGACTTGTTGTTCTTTCCAGTATTTTAATGGGCAGAGGAGGATAACGTGACGTACCCAAACTCACCTTTTGCTCGACCTCTATTTTTTATTGCCTCTCATCAGTAAGATGATGGCACGCATCAAGCCAACTCTATAGTTGCTATGAAGAGAGGAGATACTAAGTTTTTAACACTGTCCAGATTGCACTAAATCTCAGTTGATTTCAACACTTCCAGCCTCATTTGGATTTGTCAAAGAATTCAAAAACAATCATCTGGACTGCAGCACAGGATGAAGAATTTTATTTTTTCGCATTTCTTTGCAGTGAATGTACCAATGGAGGTGGAGAACAGCCATAACATTATATGATTGGATGTTTCCAAGTGGATGACTATTGTACTCATACCCCTTGCTTGACTATGATAGAGTTGGTAGAATTAGGCCTTTCCTTCACCATGGAACAATTGCTCAATCAATACCTTTCCTCATGACCATGAGTAATGGTGGTACAGTGCATGACGCAAAAGAGAGGGAAGAATTTTGGAAAGCCTGTTACTAACCTTGATTGCCACTTGCAAAGGGGCAGACTCTCCACCAAGTCCAACCACGTGGCCCTCATAGACTTCACCAAACGCACCATGACCAAGAGCCCTAAGAGACAAAATATGAAGGAATTCTCAGTTAGAGTTGACCACATTTAATATAGTGAAATGGGCCTTCGTATTAAGTTGCAGTTTAGTAACGATCATGTGATTTTCAGTGGACATGTGGACTCAGTGAAAGATCTTGTCCACGGTTCAAGCATGCTAACTTACTCACTATCCCCTGACCCCATGATTTCACATTTGTCACTCAGTAATAACCATATTCATATATCGTCAGAGCTTGGCTTCAGAAGATCATCCTGGCTTTCTCACAGGACATCTCGGCTCTTATGGTCTCATACATAAACAAGGGCATCAATGACCATTTTCTTGTATCAGATCAGCTTTGGCTCAGTTGTTTGCTCTCTTGTATCTAAATCACAAGGTTCTGGGTTCAAATCCTCCTCTGGAAACTTGAGGTCCAAAACAATTAAGTACAAATCTAAGGGAGTGGTGCTTTAATGGAATTGCCACCTTTTGAAAGAGATGTTTAACTGAGGTCCTGTCTGTTTTTACTCATATGGACTTGAAGTAATCCCACAGCACTACTTTGAAGAAAAGCAGGAGAATTATAGGTGTATGGCTACCTTATTAGTTGAAGTACTGAGAGATTATGCTAGCGCTGTACAGGATGTTGGTTAAGCCATGCCGAGAGTTCTGTGTGCAGTTCTGCTCAGCACACTGTAGGAAGGATGTGCAAAAGAGATGGTGCAAAAGAGATTCACCAGGATTTTGCCTAGCATTTGAGCTACAAAGAGAGACTAGGTAGCTAGAGTTGTTGTTTTTTTATTTGGAGCAGAGAAGGTGCACAGATTTAAGATAAGTGGCATGAGATTTAGAGAGGATTTAAGGAGAAAGTTTTTTCCCCACAGAGATGGGTGGGTGTCTGAAAGCCATTGTCTGCAAGAATGGCACAGGCTGGAACCATTACAAAATTTAAGAAGTATTTAGATGATTACTATAGCATAGTGAAACACCAAAGCATACAACACTATAGACCCATGTGGTAGGGTAGATAGGTGCTTGATGACCAGTATAGACATGATGGGCCATAGGGCTTTTATGCCTGACTCCATGCCTAATTGTCCCCAATGTCTTGCCAATAGCCATCCCTCAATGAACATCCCAAAGTCTGTCCTTATTGCATTGCTGCTTCGGGAAGCATACTTTGTAGGAATTGTTTATCACATTTCCAACATTGCTAGTGACAATGCTTCCAAAAGCATTTCATTGGCAACAAAGAGCTTTGAAACATCCAGCAGCCATGAAAAATGCTTTATAAATGCAAGCCTTTTTTTAATCCCTCATCGTCTGCATTCCCTGACCCACAACCAAACCCATCATCTTCTGTGTCAGTCTCGAGAATAAAAATGGATCTAACGACACCCGCTCTCTAACTTTAGCCTCTGGCCAGACTCCTCCACCTTCATTCTGCAACAACCATTTACTACAACTTGCAAAAACAACTCCCAAGTATCCACATTTAACATCCTTGATCCCAGCAAAACCTTTACTATCCAGTCTGGCACATTTCCCTGATACAGAGCAAACCTGCACTCCCACAAATCCTAAGGATGCTGCCTTGAATATATCAGGACCATGACTGGTGAACATCAATTGCCTGAGTCATCTGCAGGAAGGTCTCTCATGCCTCAAAACAATCTCTGTCAAGCTAATACAACACGCAATTCTAATGGGCGGCACAATGGTTCAGTGGTCAGCACTGCTACCTCCAGCAGCAAGCAGCTGGGTTTGATTCCACCTTTGGGTGACTGTCTGTGCGGAGTTTGCATGTTCTTCCTGTATCTACATGGGATTTCTTCAGAAGGGCATCCCACCCAGACCCACTCTGCCTACCCTCTCCCTCCAACCATACATTCACCATGTCTAGCCTGCATCCCTGGACATTATTAGCAATTTAGCACGGCCATTCCCCCTAGCCTGCATATCTTTGGACTGTGAGAGGAAGCCAAAACACCCGGAGGAAACCCATGGAGACATGTGCAAACTCCGGACAGTCACCCGAAGGTGGAATTGAACCCAGACCCTTGGCACTGTGAGGTAGCAGTGCTAACCACTGAGCCACCCTGCCATCCAATCTCCTCCCACAGCCCAATGATGTGCGGGTTAAGTGGATTGGCCATGCTGAAATTTACCAGGATTGTGCAGGCAAGGTGGGCTATCTATGGTTGGTGTGGACTCAATGGGCTGAATGGCCTCTTTCAGCAATGCAGGGATTCTAACATGCATATCACTATGTCCCCGACCCTCACAGTGCAATAATGACAGACTTTGTGATGCTCACTAAGGGGTAACAATTCCCAAGACAATGGGACAATTAGGCACAGAGTCATGGATGGAAGCCAAATGGCCTGTCATGTCCATGCTGGTCATCAAGCCTCTATCTACTCTACACTTGGATCTACAGTATTATAGGCTGTGGTGTTTCGCTATGCCTTAATAATCATGTTAATAATTCTTAAATGTTGCAATGGTTAACACCTGTACCATTCTTTCAGGCAGTAAGTTCCAAACACTCACCCTGCTAAGCGAGAAAGAAATTTCTCCTTAAATCCTCTCTCAACCTCATGCCTCTTACCTTAAATCTGTACACTCTAGCAACCTATCATCCACTAAAAGGGAAAGGTTTATTTCAAATTGACCCTGTCTATGTCCCTGAGAATTCTGTAGACCTCAAACAAGATCCCCCCCGCCCAAGCCTTTGCAGCTTGCACTGTACAGGTTCCATGCTGTTTTATCCAGTAGCATAGTTCAATAAGATCAAAAACGGTTAAGGATAAAATTCTTTATGAGGGTCCAAGTGCAACAGGAGTCCGCCTACAGTTTGCAGATGTTTAATGTGTTAATCCCAGCAGCGTTTGGGTGGCAGGGTGGCTCAGTGGTTAGCACTGCTACCTCACAGTGCCAGGGGCCTGAGTTAAATACGACACTCGGGTGACTGTGTGGAATTTGCACATTCTCCCTATGTCTGCATGGGTTTCCTCCGGATGCTACGGTTTCCTCCTAAAGTCCAAAGAAATGCAGGTTAAGGGGATTGGCCATGCTAAATTGCCCATAGGGTCCAGGGATGTGCAGGCTAGGTGGATTAGCCATTGGAAATGTGTGGTTAGAGGGAGAGGGTAGGCGGTGTGGGTCTGGGTGGGATGTCCTTCGGAGGGTCAGTGTGGACTCGATGGGCCAAATGGCATACTCTCACACTGTAAGGATTCTATGGAAGCCCAACCCAGCTTTCTGAAATCTCCTTACTCAGGCTTGCTTTGCCATGCCTGGACCATTCAAAACTGCTGCAGTACAAGCCAACTAAGAACACTTGGACCATCCTCCTTAGAGGATGAGAGAGTGAGAGGGAGATGGAACTGTATTCAGAATTGGCAGGGATTCTGATAGAATAGATAGGTGGAAAGTGGTTCCACTGATTGGAGGAGCTTTAATGACTCTACAACCACTGGCAACAAACCTGGGGCCTCGGTGGAGTGTAGGGGATAGGAAAAACAAAGATAATTTTCCACACAATTTTCCTAATCATTCACAGGATGTGGACGTTGCTGGCTGGGCCAGCATTTGTTGTCTACCCTTAGTTGCCTTTGAGAAAGCGGTGGTGAGCTGACTTCTTGAACTGCTGCAGTCCATGAGTTAGACCCAAAATGCCCTTAGGGAGATCATTCTAAGATTTTGACTGAATGGCACGGAAGGAACAATGGCATATTTCCAAGTCAGGATGGTGATCAGCTTGGAAGGGAACTTGCGTAACCATATAATTGCAGCCCTTGCCTTGTCAGATGCTTCTGGGTTTGGAAAGTACTGTCAAATGGATCATAGTGGAATCAGCGGTCTGAAATACACTATCTGAAAACATGTAACGACCAAATTTTATCATAACTTTCAAATGATATTTGGATGTAAATTTTAAAAGGAAATATTTCCGGGGCTTTGAGGAAAGAGTTGGAGTTGGAGTAATTAATTCTTTTAAAGGACTTTCAGAATCACATCAGGCCCAATGGTCTCCTTCTGTATTGTAAGTTTCAATGATTCTTACCTCTTCTTGAGAGTTTTAAAGTCACCCACCTCAGCAAGGAGATGTTTTTCCTGGGCACTTCCTTGAGTTCATTGAGGGATGCCACCTTGCCAGCAAAGCAGTAGTTGGGATTGTAATCGGTCATAATGGTCGAGGTTCTGATCTTACTCAGCTTGTATTCTGGGCTCTGCAGTTTCACCCTCACTGCCTGGAACCGGTTGTTCTTGCGATAGTAAACTGTTGTGGGAATCAGACAAGGATTAATCAGAGGCTGATGGTGTTCAGTTATCATGTTTCACATACCAAGCACACAGGGCAATAAATACACTCAACAGCCTGATAAACACAAATGGATAAGTCCTCCTATGGTGCCTCTGAGCACTGGGTTTCTTAGGCTGCATCCACCTTGATCAGTGATGGCAATTTTAATTTGATTTGTTATTGTCACATGTACTGAGATACAGTGAAAGTACTGTTTTGCGTGCAGGGAAATTATACCCGGCATAAGTGCATCAGAATAATAGAACAGAATTCAGAATATAGTGCTATCACCTCAGAGTAAGTACAGAGAAAAGTCAACTCTAATATATATGAGAACTGTTCAAATCATATGAACACTGATGCCCTCCTTTTCGAGTTTCCTACTTCACTAAAGTGACTAAATTTCAAGAGCATTTCGTTGGGTATGAAGTGCCTATGGAAAAGACTTTGTTAAACTTGAAAGGGTTCTGTAAAGATTCAGAAGGATGTTGCTTGGTCTGGAAGGTTTGAGCTATAGGGAGAGGCTGAATAGGCTGGAACCTTCTTCCCAGGAGCATTGGAGGGGCGAGGGATGACCTTATAAAATCAGGGTTTATTGAATTGAATTGAATTGAATTGAACTGAATTTATTGTCATGTGTACCGAGGCACAGTGAAAATAATAGGTAAACAATGGCAAAAACAAAAACACAGGTACAGGCGAATGTTAAGAGTTTGTGAGTCCATTCAGTATTCTAACGACAGTAGGATAGAAACTGTTACAAAACCGGGGGTGCATATGTTCAGGCTTCTGTACAATCACAAGGGGAATGGATAGGGGGATGAGCTAAGGTCTTTTTTTCCAAGGTAATGGCATGGGTTTAAGATGAGAGGGAAAAGATTTAAAAGGGACCTGAGGGGCAACTTTTTCACACAGAGGGTCGTGTGTGTATGGAATGAACTGCCAGAGGAAGTGGAGGAGGCTGGTACAATTACAACATTTAAAATGCATCGGGGCAGGTATATGAATAGGAAGGGTTTAGAGGGCTTTGGGCCCAATGCTGACAAATGGAACTAGATGAGTTTAGAAAACCTGGTCGGCGTGTATACGTTGGACTGAAGGGACTGTTTCTGTGCTGTACGACTCTGTCTTGTGGTCAAAGATGGCACTATATAATTGCAAGCTCTTTCTTTTTTATTTTCTGGCAATTTATGATCTGACCCCTGAACACACAAATCTGCTCATGAACTGTCAGATGGTAGCAAAGTGATAAGGTCCCTGCAGCAGTAATAGAGAAGCCCCAGGAATAATGGTCTTCAACAAGGATTCACATCTTACCACAGAGATAATAACCCCTTGGTTGCCATTAAATCCCATCTAGTTCATGCCATTTAGGGATGGAAATCTACCACTCTAATGTAGCCTGGCCTACAGATGACTCTAGGCCCACAGCAATGTGGTTGATTCCTACTGACTCCTGAAATGGCTGTGAAAAACCACTCAGTTCAAGGGACATCAGACATGGGCAACAAATACTGGCCTTACTGGGCATCTCATGTCCCATTAAAGAAGATGACAAAAGAAGGACTAAACCAAAATGGCGCTTAAGGGGAAATGACCCCAGCCTTCTTTTTTTAAAGAAAATTTTTAATCAACCTGTCCAGATAGTTTATGACACACCTCTGGATTTGGTGGGGCATGATCAAGGATCCTCTGGCCCAAAGTTAGAGACATCACCACTGTGTCACAAGGGACCTGAACCCAGCTCTATATTGGTTTTAAAATCCCACCACCAAATGTTGAATGCAACTATGGATCACTCTTGCCTCTGTATCAGGGACTTGTGGGTTTAAATCCCATTCTAGGCACCCAGGCCAATAGTTGTCCCTTAATAGCATCATTTAAAAGAACATGTAGATGATCTGATCACTGTTTGTACTGTCGAAAAGTGAGGTGCTGGAAAAGCACCGCAGGTAAAGCAGCATCTGAGGAGCAGGAGAGTTGACATTTCTGGCATAAGCCCTTCATCAGGTGACCTGCGGTGCTTTTCCAGTGCCTCACTTTTTGACTCTGATCTCCAGCATCTCAGTCCTCACACTCTTCTATCTAGTTGTGTGTAAATTGACCACTACCATTATTATCCACAACAGTGACTACAAAGTATGTCAATAGCTGTGCAGCATTTTGCAGCACCCTGAGGTTGAAATACGTGCTATATAAATGCACTCCTTTTTAAAACAAAAAATCATTTTAAAAGACTTTTTCTCCAAATAAAAATAGAGGCTTTAAATCTCTCTATATTGACTGTGGGATCAATGATGTTCCTAATCATCAACAAGTAGGTATCTTTTTAAATAATTATCAAAGGCTTGATGTAAACATCAATTCCATTTCTTAACAACACTTTCAAATTGAATTCTTTTGACAGCTGCACAAATAACTCCAGTCTGAAGCTTTTATCTCTTTATGGAGGTGAAAAACCCAGCAATGATTGCAGCACAAGTGAGTGATGTTGATAATGCAGAGAATAAGTTTAAAAAGTTTGAGTTTTGACAGAGATTTTGCCAAGCCTCCATGCACCTCTCCCCCCGCCCCATTCCGCCACATTGTCCTATCCACCCACCCATACAATCATTGAGCAATTTTCCCACTGATATGTTATTATTCTTGATTGCACTGTTGAAAGTGGTGATTTATACTAAGGAAGTGCTTGATGCATTTGTGCATGAACAAACTGAGCCAATAAGTGCAAGTACATGGTAGCAGAGTCTTTAGTAAGTGCAAATAAGTGGTAGTAGAGTCAGATACATTAGGGACATTCAAGCAGCTCTTGGATAGGCAGATGGATGATATTAAAATGAAAGGTATGTCGGTTAGTTTCATCTTAGAGTAGGATAAAAGGTTGGCACATCAAGGGTCAAAGGGCCAGTACTGTACTGTTCTACGTACAACTGCAACACCAAGGTAAATTTAAATGAGTGTAAGCTTAAAGAGTGCCCAGCAAAACTGAAGTCAAGGGGGACCAGGAGGCAGAATTCTCTAATCGTTAGAGCTATACCAAGCATGAAGAATGTTGTAGCTAAGCATTGCTTAAAAAAAAGGCAAAGTTGAAACTTCATTTTGCACTCATCAGAACTAGGACACTTGGAAAAAGGGACACAAAAATAATACAGCATGAGAGGAGGGTGATGACTGATTGAGCCATCATCAACATGCGCAGTTACCTGTCAATCTTAGGTCTGAGACCAGGTAGCTAGACTTTGATTGGTTCAGAAATTGCCATGGGAATGCCAACAGGGCTTGGTGATCTCCATGACCTGTTTTCCTCCCAAGTGAAAATGGGGCAGTGTATGCATGAATTCCTTTTACTGACATAAAACAGGGTCCTTTTTGTTAATGTATGTAGCTTCTAGTATTGTTGTTCTTGTTGTAAGTTAGTCACCTCAGCTCCAAGACATCTATGCAGGAGTTCCTCAGGTTAGTGTTCTAGGCCCAACCATCTTCAGCTGCTTCATCAATGACATTTCCTCCATCATAAGGTCAGAAGTGGGGATGTTGCTGACAATTGTGCAATGTTCAGCACCATTCATGACTCCTCCAATACTGAAGCAATCTATGTTCAAATGCGACAATGTCTAGACAATATCCAGACTTGGTCTGATAAATGGAAGTAACATCATACTGCAAAAATGCCAGGCAATGACCATTTCTAACTTGAGAGAATCTAACCATCTAACCCTGGACATTCATCACCATTTCCAAATTCCCACTACCAACATTCTGGCTGTTACCATTTTCCGGGGACTGAATTGAAATACTCATATCAATATTGTGGATATAAGACAGCAAGTGAAAGTTTGGGATTCTGCAGTGAGTAATACATTTACCGACCTCTTGGTTCATTTATGGGATGTGGGCATCATTGGCTGGGCCCAGCATTCATTGCCCATGACAAGGTGGTGGTGAAATGCTTTCATGAATTGTTGCAGGCTTTTTGGTGTCGGTATACTTACAGTGCTGTCAGGGAGGGATTTCCAGGATTGTAACCAGCAAAACTGAAGGAATGATGACATTATCCAAGTCAGGATGGCAAGTGGCTTGGAGAGGAACTTGCAGAGGTGTGGCATCAAGGATTCCTAGCAAAACTAGAGTCAATGGGAATCAGAGTGAAAATTCAGGTATCTGTGCCTTTGTCCTTCTAGATGGAAGTGGTCATGGGTTTGGAAGTTGCTGTCTAAAGAGCCCTGATAAATTTCTGTGCATCTTATAAATGATATATAGTACTGCAACTGAATGCTGATGGTGGATGGAGTAGATGCTTGTAAATGTGGTGCTAATCAAGCAGGCTGCTTTGTCCTGAATGGTGTCAAGCTTCTTGATATTGTTGGAGCTGCACGCATCTAGGCAGGGAGTATCCCATCTCACTCCTGACTTATGCCTTGCAGATGATGGATAGACTTTGGGGATTCAGGTGAGTTACTTGCCAAGGTATTCTTAACCTCTGACTTGCTATTGTAGCCACAAGTTTATGTTGCGAGTCCAGCTCTGTTTCTGGTCAATGGTAACCTTCAGGATGCTGACAGTGGAGGATTCAGTGATGGTAACATCATTGAATGTCAAGAGGTGGTGGTTAGATTATTGAAGATGGTCACTGTCTGGCATTTGCATGGCACGAAATGTTACTTGCCACTTGACAGCCAAAGCCTGGATTTTACCTGGATCTTGTTGCATTTGAACATGGACTGCTTCAGTTTCTGAGGAGTCACGAATGGTGCTGAACATTGTGCAATCATAGGCCAACATCCCCACTTCTGACCGTATGATGGTGGGACAGTCAGTGATGAAGCAGCTGAAGATGTTTGGGCCTGGGACACTAACCTAAGAGACTTTGTACAGATGTACAGAGCTGAGATGATGGTCCTGCAGCAACCACAACCACATTCATATGTGTCAGCTATGACCTAAACCAAATGACAATCTTTTCCCCTGATTCTACTGATTTCAGTTTTGCTAGGGTTCTTTGATGCCACACCCATTTGAAAGCAGCCTTGATGGCAAGGTCGTCACTCTCACCTCACCTCTAGAATTCAGCTCTTTTGTCCATTTTTGAAGCAAGTCTGTAATGAGGTCAGGAGCTGAGTGGCCCTGTCAGAACCCAAACTCGATGACACTGACCACCTTCCATCACTTTACTGATGATCGAGAGTAGGCTGATGGGGCAGTAATTGCCCAGGTTGGATGTCTCCTGCTTTTTGTGACCAGGCCTTACTGGGCAATTTTCCACATTGTCAAGTGGATTACAGTGTTGCAACTGTACTGGAAGAACTTGGCTAGGGATATAGGACATTCTGAAGTGTGAATCTACATTAATATTGCCAGAATACTATCAAGGCCCCAGGTCTTAGTAGAATCCAGTGCCTGGATATCAAATGGAGTGAATCAAATTGGCTGAAGACTGACATCTCTGACACTGGGGAATTTGGGAGGAGGCTAAGACATATCATCCATTCAACACTTCCAGCTGAAGACTGCTGTGAATGCTTCAGCTTTATCTTTTGCACTAATGTGCTGGGCTCTTCTATCATTGAGATTTGGGATATTTGTGCAGCCTTCTCCTCCAGTGAGTTGTTAATTGTCCACCACCATTCACGACTGGATGTGGCAGGACTGCAGAGCATGGATCTGATCTTTTGGTTATGGGATCATTTAGCCCTGTATCTATCACTTGTTGCTTATGCTGTTTCACATATTTGGTAGCTTCATTGGTTAACATCTCATTTTTAGCTATGCCTGATGCTGCTCCTGGTTCCCTCACCACCTACCTGCAGACCCAGTCTAACAGCTACATCCTTTAGGACTTGACCAGCTTGATCAGTCGTACTGCTGCCAAGCCACGTTTGGCGGTGGACACTGAAATCCCCCACCCAGAGTACATTTTACACCCTTGCCAGCCTCGGTGCTTCCTCCAACTGGTGCTCAAATAGGAAGAGGAGAGTATGTGGTAATCAGTTGGAGGTTTCCTTGCCCATGTTTGATCTGATGCCATGAAACCAGAATCAATAATGAAGACTCCCAGAGCAATTCCATCTCGATTGAGTGCTACTGTGCTGCCACCTCTGCTGTGTCTGTCCTGTGATAGGACAGTTAGTCTATATGCTGACAGTGTTTACTGGGACATTGCAAGGTGCAATTCTATGAACATGACTTTGTTAGGCTGTTGCTTGACTAATCTGTGACAAATATGACCCCTATCTACAAGATACAAGTCAGGAGTAAGATGTTATTTGTCTCGATGAATATGTCACCAACAACACTCAACAATCTGAATGCTGTCCAGGATAAAGCAGCCTGCTTCACAGCACCCTATTCACTACTTTAAATGCTAATGAGTAGCAGCAATATGGACGATCTACAGGATAACTTTATAAATAACTTGGATGAAGAGGTTGAGGGGTGGGTTAGTAAATTTGCAGATGACACAAAGGTTGGAGGTGTCGTAGATAGTATAGAGGGCTACTGCAGACTGCAGCGTGACACAGACAGGATGCAGAGCTGAGCTGAGAAATGGTAGATGGAGTTCAACCTGGACAAATATGAAGTGATGCATTTTGGAAGGTCAAACTCGAATGAATATAGGATTAAAGACAGGATTCTTGACAGTGTGGAGAAACAGAGGGATCTGGGTGTGCAAGTACATAGATCCCTCAAAGTTGCCACCCAAGTAGATAGGGTCGTTAAGAAAGCATATGGTGTTTTGGCTTTCATTAGCAGGGGTATCAAGTTTAAGAGCTGCGAGGTTTTGCTGCAGCTCTGGTAAGACCACACTTGGAATATTGTGTCCAGGAAAGATACAGAGGCTTTGGAGAGGGTGCAAAGAAGGTTTGAGAAGTCATAGTTTGAAGATAATAGGAGGAAGGTATAAAGGAGATGTCAGAGGTAGGTTCTTTACGCAGAGAATTATGAATGCATTGGCAGCTCTGGTGGTGGAAGCAGAGTCATTGGGGACATTTAAGCGACTGCTGGACATGCACATGGATAGCAGTGAAATGAGGGGTGCATGGGTTAAGTTACTATATTTTACATTAGGATTAAATTTTGGCACAACATCGTGGGCCAAAGGACCTGTTCTGCGCTGTACTTTTCTATGTTCTATGAAGCACCGCAGCAACTTATTAAACTTCCTTCAACTGCAGTTCTCCATGAACACTATCATTTAGAAATTCAACGACAGCAGATACATGGAACATCACCTCCTGCAAGTTCTCCTTCAAGCCCCAATCACCTTAATTAATTAGATACCATTAAAACATCTAATTCTGAAGTAATCCACTTCTGATGTCCCAAAATTCTTTCTTATGAAGCAAGATTCTGGTTGAACTATCCCTTAACTGTTTTGCTGCAAAACCTTTGTTCACCTTAGTGAACAAAAACACAATAAAACCATAAGATATAGGAGCAGAAATTAGGTCATTCAGCCCATTGAATCTGCTCCGCCATTCAATCATGGCTGATAGGTTTCGCATCCACATTCTCCCGCTTTCTCTCCATAACCCATGATCCCCTTGATACTCAAAAACCTAGCCTCTACAGCCTTCTGTGGCAATTAATTCCTAGATTCACCACTATCTGGCTGAAGAGGTTTCTCATCTCCGTTCTAAAAGGTCTTCCCTTTACTCTAAGGCTATGCCCTTGAGTCCTAGACTCTCCTACCAATGGAAACATCTTCCCAACATCCACTCTGTCCAGGCCATTCAGTATTCTGTATGTTTCAATTAGATCACCCCTCATCCTTCTAAACTTCATAGAGTATCAACCCAGAGTCCTCAAATGTTCCTTATATGTTAAGTTTTCATTCCTGGGACCATTCTCCTGAATCTTCTCTGAACACGCTCCAGGGGCAGTACATCCTTTCTGAAATATGGAGCCCAAAACTGTGCATAATACTCCAAATGTGGCTTGACTAAAGCCTAAAAGAGCCTCAAAAATATATCCCTGCTTTTATATATTCAAGTTCACTCTGAATAAAACCATCATTGCATTTGCCTTCCTAACTACTGACTCAACTTGAAAGTTTACCTTGAAAGGAGCCTGGACTAGAACACCCAATATCTTTGCACTTCAGACTTCTGAATGTGGAGATACATGGAAATACTATCAATTGCTGTTTCCTCTCCAAGTTACTCTCCATCCTGGCTGGAAATATATCACTGTTCATTCACTGTCGTTGGGTCAAAATCCTGGAATTCCCTCCCTAAGGGCATTGTGGGTCTATCTACAGCAGGTGGACTGCAGCAGTTCAAGACAACAACTCACCACTACCTTCTCAAGGACAACTAGAGATGGGCAATAAATGCTGGCCAACCAGCGACACCCACATCCCATGAAAGAATAAAGAAGAAATCCATCAGGCCTGAGCTTTAAAGGTCCAAATGAGTCCAAAAAGGTCCAAAGCTTCTTCTGGGAGAAAATAGCAGATTTGTAGTATCTTGTGTGTGATTACGTAATTCCTGGTTTCATTCCTGAAAGGCCTAGTTGCAATTGTGAGGTTACAAACCCTATTCTTGATTCTTCCACCAGCGGAATTAGTTTATCTCTCACTCTTTCAGTCGTTATCCATCACTTGAAGCATCTCAGTTAGCACTCCTCAATGTCCTGCAAGTCTGGAAACAAAAGCCAAGCTGTGCAACCTGAACATTAATGGAATGTTCTGCAGGGGAGACAAATATATTACTGATAGCTGTATTCAAGACAAAGACTTTTTAAAGCCCATTTGTGCTTGACAGCTTGAAAAAAGATTTTTAAAGAACTTACTGATTATATTAATAAAGACAATATGATAGGTATGGTATACAAAATATAGACATGGATTAATTACAATGTACACAATGGTGTAATGGGTTACCTGTAGTATACATGGAGGAGTATTGGGTTAATGTTAGTGTACACAGTGGAGTATTGGGTTAATGGTAGAGTACATGATAGTGTAATGGGTTAACTGTACTGTACACAGTGGGAGAATTGGGTTAAAGTTAGTGTACACAGTGGATAATGGGTTAACTGCTGTGTAGACGGTAGAGTATTGGTTTAAGCGCACATGGTGAAGTAATGGGTTAATGGTAGAGTACATGGTGTAATGGGTTAACCACTGTACACAGTGGAGTATTGGGTTCACGTTAGTGTACACAGTGGAATAATGGGTTACCGTGATAAGTCTATGATGTACTGATGTTATTGGTTACATGACGGTGGGGGGAGAGTTTGGAGAGAGATCTCATGAAGAAGACCCATAGGAATCTTAAGTCTGTGAATCAAAAGCCAGTAAATAAAAGGTTCTTTTTTAAATCAACAGTCTGCACAAAAATTATCAGACCCCCTAACTCTCGACAAGAGGATGGGACATGGCGACAACAGATGATCCCAACATCAGACAAACATTGAAGAAAAAGTTAGTAAGATGGCAAACCTACAGAGGGACTTTGACAGCAGTTCAAAATGGAAGAAAGGAAAAAATTCCAAACTCACCATGGGAGCAGCCGGCATGAACTGGGGAATGGAATCAGAATCAGAAAACAGAAAAATAGCAACTAAGCTTCCTTCAGGGCTCCACAGTATTATTAAATCATCACAGACACTTCCAGGGCCGAACATTGAGAATCCAGAAGTGGGAAGGGAGCATTTTATCAGAAAGCAAATGGCCTCAAGAGTTCAAGGGAAGGGGCCCCCCATGATCAGGTCAGTCGTCTGCTCCATGCAATCGCAAATATCATAGATGATGTGTCAATCATGCAAGGATGGGATGAGATTTCATCTCCTTCCAAAGAAATCCTGTGAGCCTTCGGTGAATATTTTAGTTTTTGTAAGAACCTGATCATTGAGCAGATTACATTTATAAATGGAAGCAGGAAATGGATTACTTTATCGGTGATCCTTACAGATTAGCAGAAAATGGCACGAGTGGATATCTAAAGGATGAACATCTAAAGGAACAGATATCTAAAGAGTGATAGTCATTGGCTGCTAGATGAGGTATTTTCTGCTTTATGGCAATCAAAGGAGAATTTATGCTTCTGAAGGTGGTCGAATGTTGTTTCTGAGGCAGAGATGCAGACTGAAGCCAAATCATTTAATAAAACGTGGAAAGCCTGAAGCTCCATTAAAAAAGTCAAGTGAGTTTACAGGCCCCAAAACAGAAAATGTGCTAGCACCAAAAGCTGTCAAAAATGGTGCACCAAAATGGAGGTAGCACAGTGCCAGACACATGGGTTTGATTTCAGCCACGGGTGACTGCCTGTGTGGAGTTTCCATGTTCTTACTGTGCCTCGATGGGTTTTCTCTGGGTGCTCTGGTTCCTTCTCACAGTCCAAAATGTGCAGATTACGTGGATTGGCCATGCTAAATTGCCTATAATATCCAGGGACTTGCAAGGGGATAGGTCTTGGTGAGATGCCGTTTGAAGGGTTGGTGTGGATTCAATGGGCTGAATAGCCTGCTTCCACACTGTAAGGATTCAATGAATTCCCATTCGAAAATACTTTAGATTTGGAAGGAACAAGTCACAGAAACATGATGACTGTCCAGCAGGGGAGCAGAGTGCCACAACTGTGGTAAATCCAGTCATTTTAAAAAGTATTATTCCAAAACCATAATCATGTGAAGTAAAACACAAGAGTATTGAACATAACCAGATACAGGAATTAGGAGAATTTCAGCCACTGAAGCTAGTCAACCTGGGAGGGAACAATTACCTCGGCAATATATCGTGGTTAGTAAGTCTCAATGTAGAGGGACATTTTACTGAGTTTAAACAGGACATTGCAACTGATGTTTTTACAGTAGCTGAATATAAAAATGGTTTGAGCAGATCAAGTTAAACATGTGACAATCAAACTGCAAGGCCCAAGGATACAAATTTGAAAGTAAAAGATGAGTGGTGAGATTAAAATATAATGACAGAGAGATAACAACCACTTTACAATTTACAGAAAAAGTCTTTTTTTAACCTCTAAGCAAGAAAGGTGCTCGAGATCAGAACAGATTTATAAAATAGATGAAGCTACTAAGGAAGAAAGCAATAACATTTATAAAAGAATTTTGTCAACGTTGTCAGGTTTAGATGGATTGAAAGATAAGTACCACATACATTGCAGGCAAATATGAAATCAGTTTGTACTTTTACTCCAAGCAAGATAGGACACCCACTCTGAGAAAGGTACCATAGTGTGTTTAGTGAGGACAGAAATTGAAAGAATGAAACAAGTGGGAGTGATTTCACTGATCAACCCAAGTGGTGTGCAGTTGTGGTCACTATTTCCAAAGTAAGTGGGGATATTCGGGTTTTCTTGGACCTGGATAAATTCAAACAAGCTGTAAAGTATATGATCCTTCCAGTGTTATCAGAGTTCCATTAGTGAACATTACAATGTTCACAAAATCAGACACTCAGTGGATTTTGGCAAATACCTTTAGTCCAGGAGTCGCAGCAATTAACTATTTTTATAATGCCTTTTGGTCATTGTTACTCAACAGACTACCTTTGGAAGAGTGTCCTGTACCTGAAATACTCCAATGGGCAATGTTCAACTTACTCCAAGGGAAAAGATGAAATAGTTTAGAATATGGAGAGAGCATTTTGACAGATAACAGAACTGAAAAGGTACTTGGAGAAATTCATACATAATCTGTCAGCGATTAGTGAACTGTAGAGGGAGCTGTTGAGACAAAGCCATCAGTGGTGCTGGAACATTGATGAGAGAAATTATTTCAAAGGCATCTTGGAATTGTTTCCTTCTTCCAAACTATTAGCACATTGCAATACATAGTTACCGGTAAGAATTTCTGTGTGTCCATCTTCTCTTCTCAATCTTTTTTCCCAGCAATACCCATTATAGATATTCAATCCAGTGAACTATTACTCCTACTTTCATTCTTTAATTTTTTTCTTACCCAACAGTTGAGGTTGCAAGACTTTCCATTTGATAACTTGCTGCACATTCACCAGATGTGATTTTCTCCAACTCAATGAGATACACAGACAGGCTAATTCACTAACTTTTCTCTGACTACTTCGAGGCTGCTAAACGTCACATCTGCTACGAATCCCTTCTTCTGAATTGAACTGCTTCTGGCCTCTCTTTCTAGAAATAGTAAACAGAGTTGAAGACTGTGATGCTGGAAAAGTACAGCCGGTCAGGCAGCATCCCAGGAGCAGTAGAATCAACATTTTGGGCATAAGCCCGTCATCAGGAATCCTGATGAAGGTCTTATGCCCGAAACATCTATTCTCCGGCTCCTCGGATGCTGCCTGACCGGCTGTGCTTTTCTAGCATCACACTCTTCAACTCTGATCTCCAGCATCTGAATTCCTCACTTTTTCCATAAGTAGTAAACACTCAACTTAGTAAAGGTTTCAGAAATCATCTCACCAGGTAGCTCATCTAGTCATCTAACTCAATCCATTACTTGGAAATACTGGTTTGATACATTGCTAAAAAGAAACAATAATTTTCTGACCCTTAAAAACACATTACCCTCACAGAACTGGAAACCAACCTCCTTTTACCTCTACCTTAGAACCAAGTTCCAAATAATAATATATTCTAATCACAGAATATTAAAATATTGAGTAAGAACTCAATAGTGAATTTGGTATTCAAGGATTACCTGTTAAATATTCAACCATCAGTCTCAGCTATCAACTATTAGGGGGAAAAAAAAGAACTTTTACCACCATAATTTCCAGCAAGGCCTTGGGAAAAGGTAGAAATAAAAATTGTATCCGAGCAGAAACAGTGATAAAATCATTCAAATAAATCTATTCAACTCACAGTATTCCTGACGTAGCTCCATTTGGAAAAGAGAATTTTGAAAATTTGCCGAAGATTATGGATTCATTCATCCAACAAATGCACCTTATTGCCCTCAAGCAAGTGGTGAAGCAGAAAGAGGAGTTTGATCTATAAAGGAACTACTGAAGAAAACTTCTATCCAGTCAATCTATTGATCCTCACTCATGAAAAATGGATTACTAACAGCAGAACTGAGAACACAGAGAAGACTGCAAATGTAGCTTCCACATTTTGAAGATATTAAGACTTTGTACACTATGATAAAGTGAAGTGAGAAAACCTGAGGAAGTCCAAGCCAAAACAAACTAGGAACTTCAATCACTACCCTCGAGCGATGGAGTTACCAATTCTTGAGCCAAGGGAAGGATTTGGACCTAACACTGATAAGTGAAGGAACTGTTCTTTGAAAAGATTAGGTGATTTAAAAGGCATCTGGATGGGTACATGAATAGAGAGGGATTAGAGGGATATGGGACAAAGGTAAGCAAATGGGACTAGATTAATTCAGATTATCTATGTGGCATGGACAAATTGGATTGAGGGTCTTTTTTCCCTGTTGTATAACTTTGTGACTCTGTGGCATACCAGGATTTATGGTACAAACATTATACAGTGTTGTAAAGAGAAACTGGAGAGCCTTAGTATTCTTGACAAGAAAATCAATGCAAACATGGGCATACAGCCTGACCTTGAAGAAGGACAGGGACACCACCCCTATATCACTGAAATATGTAGGAACTACCCAGGCAGACTCAAGATAAGAGAAGGGGAGGATGCAACAGACCATCAATATCAGTAATAAATACAAGTGAGATCAGGGAGCTGAGTAAATGTGCCTCAAAGACTAACCCTGCAATATTTGAAATGTTTAGGAGGAGGGGAGCGTGGGGGAAATGGGGGAGGTTTAAATATTGGGAATAGAAACTTTGATGCAGGGATACAGTTTGGAGTAATGGGTTAACAACAACATGAGTCTAGACAAAGAAAACATGGTGTGATGATAATGGTAGGTTGACATAACCAGAGAAAGAATCTGGAGGAGCTCATGAAGAATGAGCTCATGTAAAATAGAAACTGTCTAAATAGAAAGTCTGGAAATAAAAGGGATGGAACATAGGTCCAAACTTAGTGCTAGAAAGAAACATCTTGAAAGGCTTAAACAAATTTGATACAGTGCAATGTGACCAAAGTCTTGGTCGAAAAGGTATATGTTAAGGAATGTTAAGGGGGAGAGATAGAGAGACAGAAAGGTTTACAGAGGCAATTCCAAAAATCAGGACTAGACAGCTGAAATCAGGGTCACTGGTGGTAAGATAAGGAAAACTGGGTGTGCCTAATAGGCTAGGGTTGGGGGATTAAAGAGTTGTAGGACTGCAGATAATGAAGGGGCGGGGGGGGGGGGGGGGGGGGGTGTCTGAAAACAAGGGTGAGAATTTAAAAATTGTGCCAGTGTTCCCTCATGCAGAATTTTTCATTCCAACATTGTCTTCCTTCTCTTGCAAATAGAAAATTAAAAATTTCCTCGGACAGGGGTATTTCAATGCTTCCTTTTACAAAGTTATGAAATCATGAGGTCTTTACAATTGCAACCAAGTCTTCTTGGGTTGATGGGTCTGGCTGGGCCTGCTCAACTTGACGTTCTGAATAAGTCACTGAGCAGATGTAACTACAAGGTTACGCTGAGAGATAGTTCCTACCTTGTTATCTTTTACACTGCCTCAGTATGCTGTCATATAGGGGCAGTTTGTGGAATTACAGTGAAGATGGGTTTAATACAACATAGTGAATGGTAGAGGGAAATACCAGAGATATGATGCTGCTCACTATTTTGAACAAAAATGGTAATGCACATTAATGAGTTTTCAATGTCAAATAGTTACCAGAATTGAGCTTTTCTTCTCTTAACGTTTCCTAAATCACAACAGCGATTACACTTCAAAAGTACTTCATTAGTTGTTAAGTTTTGGCCAAGAAAACTAACTAAATGCAAGTATTTCTTGCTTTTTTTCTTCTGGAAATGGGGAAAATAATTTCATTTTCTCGCAACTAACTTGTAGAATTGTTATGCATAGACTAGCAGACTAAATACTAAAGAACATACCTCCCATCCCTATTGGTGACACTTTGCACAATGGCATGATTGCTATCCTAAATGATTAAATTCTCCTCAAAATGCTCCAGGGCCTCATCCCTTTCTATTTCTTTAGCTTCCTTAAATGCTCACAATCCTCCAACAATTTACTGTTCCTTCTGTCAATCCGTCATTTTCATCATTGACATTCCAACTACTGACAGTTGTGCCTACATCTATGAACTCCATTGCAAAACCTCTATCACTTCCAAATCGAGTCAGACCGTATTCTCACCAGCCCTAATATCGGCTTATGTGGCTTAGTGTCAAATGTTGTTTGGTAACATGCCTGAGATGTGCCTAGGAATGTTTCAGCACATTAAAGGATCAATATAATTGCAAGTTGTTATTGGTCAGAGATGATGACTGCAATGGTACTTTTTGATTTTCTGTTCTGAGGATATGAAACACTGGAGATTAAATTTCTGCTGGTTATATATCTCCCATCTCAAAATGAGTTCCTGTTCCACTGGGACTTCTGGCCTATATCTTCGGTCTCACAGACTGAGCAAGTCTCATCTGCAGTGTGTCTTACAATTATACAATGACAATACAATATAATACAGCACATGAGCAGGCCCTACGGCCCACCAAGCCTGCGTCGATTCCTATTCTTACTTAAACCCATTACTTGTTGCCCATGCGTGGTTTCTATCTCTCTGTTTACCTCCCATTCATATGTCTATCAAGATACGCCTTAAACATCGTTAACGTGCCTGCCTCCACCACCTCCACTGGCAGTGCATTCCAGCCACCCACCACCCTCTGTGTGAAAGCTTTAACCTGCATTTCTCCCCTAAACTTTTCCCCTTTCACCTTGAACCTGTGTATTCTTGTAGTTGACCTTTCCATCCTGGGAAAGAGTCTCGGACTATCCATCCTATCCATGTCTCTCATAATTTTGTAGACCACTATCAGGTCACCCATTAGCCTCCATCTATCCAGTGAACACATTGAAGGATAAAACTTCTTTTTACATTGTAGTATATTTTAAATCTTAAATGGGCACACTTATGAGGTCTATTGTATACACGGTTGCAAAACAATGGGATTTTCTGGCCTTGTACTTCACCTTGTACATGTACTTGTACATATCAGAAAACACTACAATTCCTGCCCTTATATATTTTTTAGCATTTGGAATCTTAAGGGACCACGTCAGACTATGCCAGTCTATTTATCCTTTAACCAACTGTAATATAGATAATATTGTACTGGCAAACTTACCTAGCATTGGGTATGTTCCTATTATATAGTAATATTGAAATTATGGTAATTAATGGACTTCAGCCAAAGATAATCAGAGTACTGCTCTGTAACTATATAACACAGCATAGATTCATTATGCCACAGAATACATTGAATTTGAATGTGGCTGAATAAAGAGTTAAGCTGTTCTGAAGTGGAAGACTGAATGCTTCCTTTTTAACCCCTTGGAAATGTTAAGTTCTGCATACTTCCAAATCTCCTCTTCCCTTGGGGATTGGTGTACAGCTGATGATAACCCTCAGGGCCTTGCCCGATGCTAGGATGTGAACAATGAGTGGTGGCACGTAAGCCACTTAGCATGGCTCAAACAGTCTATACCTTACCTGATATTCACACACGTCCCTTTATCAAGATTCATTTCCAACACACTGGAGTTGCTGGCAGGTCTAAAATTTATTGCCCATCCTTTGTTGCCCTTGAAAAATTGGTGGTAGACCTTCTTCTTGAATCTCTATAGTCTGTGTGGTGGATGTACTTGCTTGGTTCGGTTAAGCATGTTTTCCAGCATTTTGACACACTGACAGTGAAGAAATGCCAATATATACTCAATAGAGATGGCATGAGATGTCAAAAGACACTTTGAGTTAATGTAGTGTTATGCACATGTTGCCCATGTCCTTTTACCATATGGTCCTGGATTTGGGAGATGTTACCAAGGCAGTACTTGGAGAGACATTGTGAATGGTACACTCTCAGTGAGAGTACACTATTGACAAGGGAAGGAATGCTTACAATGGTGGATGAACTACCTATTTAAAAGACTACATTGGCTCGAAGGCACCAAGCGTATGGAATGTTCTTGGATCTGCACGCATCCAGGTAAGTGGGTACCAAGAAAAGATAGAATAGCCAAGAGAAGGAAAGAACCTACAGAAATAGAGGTTCACAACCTCCATTTACCCCAAAGCAAACAAATTCATTTTTAGTCACTTTCCTGATACAAGAAATGCAGCAGCTAATTTGCACACAGAAAGGTCCCAAATAATATTTTTGATGTGATATTGGTAGCAAGATAATCACTGACTTAGACATTGGAAAAAACTCTCAATCAGGTTTGAAAAATATGAAATGGTCTTTGGTATCACCTTCATGGTCAGGCCCTCATCAGATCTATGGTTAACATCTTATTTGAAAAAAAAGTTTGACGATGCAACACCATTTCGTTACTGTATTGTTGGAGTGCTAACTTAGACTACCTAAGTCTCTTGGAGTGGATCTGACCCTACAACACCCTGGCTCAGAGGTGAGAGAATATCACAACTATAGAAGGAGCAAAACTGTTTGATGCTGCCTCCCCTTGGTTTGAATATACTGAATTCCAATTGATATACATGGACCAGAACCCGAATTTGGGGCTGCCTGAGTGTGTAGTTTAGTTCCACTCTTTATGAGTTTACTAACCGATCCAAAAAGGGGACAATCAGAAACAGGTCCCTGCCTTTCCCCAGAGTTAGATGTCAGGAAGAATATTTGTATATCATTTGAATGGCTCCCTCCAAATACCAGAAGTTGCCTGGGAGCAGAAAGGGGACTGCCCACAAGCAAATTAACCCAAAACCAAAGAAAATTTCAGAAGCAAATCACACCTTCATTTATGAAGATTTCTTACTTGGTCCCCCTGGAGAGTTTAATATGCAGATCCTTTTTCTAGATCTTCGAACTAGATCTTCTTACCAAATCCTGTTCGCCTGAATACTGTCATTTTCTTTCTTTGTAAACAATTCTTCTTTTGGAAAGAATAAGTAAGTGTTAATAAATGTGGGATTTTAGATTAATTATTTTGACAGCAGTGTGACAGCAAGATGGTCCAGGCACAAAGAGGCAGGCAAGTGACTCCATAGAGGGAGGGGGAACAAGTGTTCTCAGTCAATGACCTTAACTCCCTCATATCTTGCAAGAGCATTGCTTTTGATGAGCCATTTAAGCCAGGACCAGTATTTTCTGCCTCTAACTCTCAGTGAACATGGTCATTAGAAGTACAGTCTCCAGTCCATGAGGGGCAGTGTTGCCAGTGCTGGTAAAGTTGATAGTTGTTCTCTTTCTGCACTTGAACAAGGAGACAGCTACAGTCTCACACAGGACACCATCCATTTCTGCGTAGAGAGGTGGCCAAGATTCTGCAGTTTAGGAGAAGAATTCATTGTGCTCTTTAGAGAGGGAAGCAGGTGAAGTGTGCACATGGCTTTGTCAGGGTAGTACATGTTGTCATGGAACAGGGTGCCATCAAAAATGCTCAAAAGTGACATTATGGTTGCCACTTTTAAATGCTGAGATATCCCGTAATCAAAGAGCTTGCCACTTGTTTGATATCCATTTGGTACAGAACAAGCTTTAACATAGTAGTGTGACCGAGTGATCTAAGGAAGTGTGGGTTCGAATCCCACTGCTGCCATTTCTTGGTGCGGCACAGTGGCTCAGTGGTTAGCACTGCTGCCTCACAGCTCCAGGGACCCAGGTTTGATTCCAGCCTCAGGCAACTGTCTGTGTGAAGTTTGCACATTCTCCCCATGTCTGCGTGGGTTTCCTCCAGTTGCTCCAGTTTCCTCCCACAATCCAAAGATGTGTACATCAGGTGAATTGGCCATGCTAAATTGTCCGTAGTGCTAGATGCATAGGTCAGGGGTAAATATAGGGTCGGGGTGGGTTACTCTTCAAAAGGTTGGTATGAACTCATTAGGCCGAAGAGCCTGTTTCCATACTGTAGGGAATCTAATCCAAAAAAAATCTAAAGTGTCACCCAGCTGGGTGACGCCCACTAACCTGGCCATGTCACAAGCTTTTAGCCACCATGTCAAACCAGACAGCACTCAACAACGCCTCATGGTAACACCCCTTCTGCACTCCCACTGCCTGTCGATCAAAACTCACAGGATGAGAGCAAACCCTACATGAGAAACCTCCGTGAGAAGACAATTGAGGTCCTGAACTCTCAAGTGTTCATCAGAATGGGAATCACATTTGTTGGGTTCTGCTGATTCCTTCACAAACTGGCAGTCGAAAGGGTTGGGGGCACAACCCTTGCCACCATGGATTTGGCAATCACATCTGGAGGATGAAAAGGCAACGCATCTACGTTCAGGATGAACTGTCAATACACACCACGGGTATCTGTCAGTACAACATACGAATCCGAAACTCCCCACATTTTACCATCCAAAGTCTGTACCATCATGGCGTCCTCCTAGCTACATCCCTGAAACAAAAGCTGTCACAAAATGAATGTTTTGTACCAACTTTGTCCAACAAAGCAAGCAATAATCCATACAAAATATAACCTTACGCATCTCTTTGGTGCCAGTCCTGTGCATGTTTTACCCTGCTGGTGCCCCTCTACAACCCTGCAGAGGTAATTGCAGTACAGCTGGCAGAAGGCTGCCAACTGGTGAAGATTGGTAGAAAGGCATTGGTTCTTCCAAAGCAGCTCCTGAAGGCCTGTCTTTGAACTGCACCAGCTTACCCTGGTCTGTAGCAGGCTGGCCTGGCTAGCGATAGTAGAGGCACTGACCAAGACAGTGGGCACCAATTTGTTGATCCATAGAGGGGCTACCATTCAGCAATCTGCTGGAGCTCGCTGGTAGGGTCTGAGAGCCTTAAACACCCCTCAAAGCAGTGGCATCTGCAGTCAGAATAGCAAGAGTCCAAATCTACACTTCACCAAGCTGTAGGAGCCTGTGCCACCACTCTTACATTGGATGGCTTCCACACATGCTTTAGTAGAAGCTGAGGGATCAGCCATCCAATGTCGCATCAAGATCTGGTCCATAGTTTCACTCATGGAGTCAACCAGAAATTCCAAGCAGGAAAGGAAAGGCGCCAAGCTCTGCAACGAAGCCTCGTGCCAAGGTGGGGTCGGACTCATCTGTGCCCCTGGACTTTAAAGGCAGGCTTTCTGAGAGGCTTACTGCTGCACCCAGCTTCACAGTGTGGAGCGCCAACACTCTTTTTCTGAACATCACCCCCACTGGAGTCCTCTCCTGAATCCATAACCTTGTCCTCTAACGAATTTATACATTGCTCCATGATTGATGCATCATCTGCAGATCCCATCTCCATGCCACCCTCTAAGCTGGGTTAGTGCCAGATCAGGTAATGATAGATGTTCTGCATCAGTCTGTTCTTGATCCAGGACTCAGCCTCCTCGTGCCTAGCTAGTATGTACACACCTGACGACAGACAGAGCACAGGTGATGTGTGTGTGTGTATATATAAAAAGGTACACAGTTAAGCCATCCAAACCTTGTGCATTCTCACAGACTGTGAGATCAGGACAAAGAGAGATGTGTCTAAAGGTACATTAATAAAAAATAAACTTCCATTCCCTGGTTTTAACCTCATCACTGACCAGTGCCTGACTGGCCACTGGCCCGTTCTGTAATGGCTAGAACCACCTCCACCGCGCAGCCTGCCCCCTGCTGGTTAGCCGATGTTGCTGCCACTTCTTGTGCATCAACTTGTATTGCAATAGCAAGTCTAAATTTGTCAAAGAATGTGGTAGACAGAAGCAACCTACCTCAGCTGGAAAGAGAAAAGCTAAATGCATGCACAAGTTGCGAGAAGTGAGCAGCAAAGCTTTCAGCAGTGAGAAGCCAGGAGAGATGAGGTTGAAGGTGTGAGGTGTGAGCAGTGATTGATAGAGGTTATTGCTAGGTGAGCGATGGAGATTGTGGGGCACTCAACAAGATGTGAGGTTTGAGGTGTATCCACTGACCTTAACCACCTACAAAAAGCCAATGCACCTCTTTTGGCACTGTATTCAGGTCCTAGGTTCCTTGCACTAACCACAATGACTGACTGGTCTCACTGCTTTTGTAGCATCTTCCTGGTGGGTATTCCGCTGTCTGAAACTCTTGTGACACGTTCTGTTGCCTATCGTACTATTTCAGTAGGTACACCATAGTTTTCAACTTCTGCTGCAGCCAGAAAGCATGTTGTCTTTTAAAAGATGACATCTAGCTTCTAGCAGAGTAAGTGATGTTAATCTGGACGTTCTGCTGCAAGTAGTTCCAGCAGCCCCTTCACTGTTGAGTTGAACAGCACAATATTTAGCATCACTTTAAATGAGTGCAGGTTATCACACTTTGTAGGTTTTGTTTTATTCATTCATGGGATGACAGCTTTGCTGGCTAGACCAGTATTTAGTGCCCAGAGAGGACATGAGTCAACCATGTTATCTGATCTGGCCTGTATGTGACTTCAAACCGATAGCAAAGACGGCAGTTTCCTTTCCTAAAGGACATTAGTGAACCAGATGCATTTTTCCTGACAATCAGCAATAGATTTGAGATCATTAAACTCTTAATTTAAGATTTATATTCAATTCAAGTTCCACCATCAGCCGTGGCAGGATTCAAACCCAGGTCCCCAGAACATCACCGGGTCTCAGGGTTAACAGTCCAGTGAAAATACTACTGGGCCATTGCCTCCCTGAGTATCTATAGGTAGTTTCAGTGGCTATTTTCTCTTGCCAACAGACTGTTCGAAATGTTCGGTGGGTTAGACATGCCCCACCAAGAAAGAACTCCAAAAATACACAGTAAAACTTGGAAATGAACATCCTTTACATAGTGGAGTTTCATTTTCAAGTATACAAGAAAACCAGTTGCACTGTTTCCAGGTTTTAATGGTTTTCTAGAGGAAAAGTCGAGAGGAAAGCTCCAATTCTCACTCTCAACCACTGAGTGTTCCCAGCATTTTCAGTGTTTATTTCGAATTGGGGCAAGCCTAGAGCCATCTCTTGGTGGGGATAATGAGACCCAATATTGTTCACTTACAATACACACCAGCAGTACGGCAATACTGCAACTAATGAACACTGCCTCTACTGGTCAGAGAGTATTGGACTAAGAGAACACAACATGATGGCCCATCTTGGCTCACTATGCTAAGTCAGGGAGGAAAAAAAAGCAAAACAAACTCAGGCTGGTGTCCTGCTCAGTTCACTTTGGGAACTGTAGAAATATATTGAAGGTGCTCCAAAAATGATTTGAATCCAAGTGCAGACTTCAGATCAACACCTATTATGACCTAACACTATTAGATCAGTCAGAACTGAAAGCTGCAAGTCAGAGCAATGGGTTCAGAGCTTATGGCATAATTTCTTCAGTAGGCTCACAAAAACTGATGTAAAGTAAATAGTGTGCTTCATCAACAAGTGGGAGTTGCGAACATTGAAGCTTTAGCTGAACAATGAGTTATCAGTCAGATACTTGACACACAGTGACGAGAAGTACTGTGACTGTCTTTTGGAAATAGGGAAAATATTACAGTTTCACTAGTCCCATAATACATTTCCTAATGCAATACAAGCTACAATAGGAATTCTCCTCTGCATGGGTAATAGCAAAGAGACAGCGCTAAGCAAAGCAGAAGGTGTCCCCGTATTTGATGGAAAGTCCATGCTGAATTATCAAATTTCAAACAGGGCCAAGGTTGAATTGTGATGTAAAGTTACCCCAGTAATTCTGGGTTTCTAAAACGTATTAGGGCTGGCAGGTGCAATTCCTATTCCTGATCAATATCTATGCATGCAAAGTGTATAGAATAGGCTTGAATTGAAACTTGATATTCTTCAAGGTCTGTCATAAACCAGTGCGAGTTGAAACTTTAACAGAGTAGAAAATGGAAGATTAGATTAGATTCCCTATAGTATGAAAACAGGCCCTTCGGCCCAACAAGTCCACACCGACTCTCCAAAGAGTAATCCGCCCAGACCCATTCCCCTATCCTATATTTACCCCTGACTAATGCACCTAACACTATGGGCTTTTTAGTATGGCTAATTCACCTGACCTACACATCTTTGGACTGTGGAAGGAAACCATAGGAAACCCATACAGACACGGGGAGAATGTGCAAACTCCACACAGACAGTCACCCAAGGCTGGAATCAAACCTGGGTCCCTAGTGCTGTGAGGCAGTAGTGCTAACCACTGAGCCACCATGCCACCAAAGAACTACAAGATTCCTTATTCAATCTAGAGGATGAAGCTACAGAATTACCACTTGCTTTCAAGTTGACCCCATGAAAGCTTTTTTTAACCAACCTTTTCAGCTTGACTTTATTTGATGAAGTCCCCTTTCAAAGTGTGAACACATAAGTCAATAAAACCAGGGTTTCATTCTGTGCATATTGATTCTGGCCTGACCAATTACATTCCCATTTTCTCCCGTCCTGAAAGAATCAACTCATTCATTGTTTTTCTACCTGATCTGCCAGAAACCAATGAAAGTGCTTTCCCATTTTTGGATCTCTAAATCTCTCCCCTCTGTGATCAAAGCCAATGGGAATGTTCAGCCTAGCAACAGCAGAAGCTTCTTTCTTGAAGATGCATGGTTCAATAGTTAACAAACACAAACTCAGCCTGTGCTTGTACACTGTTCTAGGCATTCATGATTCCCATCAGAAACAGAAAGATTTTCCTTTACATAAAGAAATAAGGGATCTAATAGCCACTTGAGGCCTCCAGCTGCATTCTGAAAAACTAGGAGGCCACAGGTCCATAGATGCAGCCTGAATGGGACAGCTGCACAACACAACCAACACGCTAATAAGCGATAAAAGATACTTATCTGAATGTGGAGCCAAAAGAAACAGGATACATACTTCCCACTCCTTTCCCAAGTCCACGCCTACATAAGTCCACTTTCCACTCGTCACAGCTTAGTACTGGTACAGAAGCACTTAAATAATTGCACCAGACACAAGGAACATTTTCTCGTGAGCATTTATTTGCTTCTTCTGATAGACATATTTTACACTTGGCATTGCAGGCTTTGCAGAAACCCAAATGCAGATTAAAATCTCAATAGCCAGCTGAATTCAGTTTAAATGTACAAACTGTGGAACCAAAGGTAAAGAAAATTCTCTGATCATGGTTTTACAAATTGGCTGTTGAATTCTGCTGGTGTCATTACCTTGATTCCTGGGTTCCTTCCCATTACATTCATTGACCTGGAAGGTGTGTTTTAGTTGTTTGTCAATGGTGATAATGTCAGAGAAAATTGTGAGTGATGATGCTGGTATGGTCGTGTCACATTCCACATCAATGGCCACCTTGGTGAAGCCATCAGTTGTGGTACTATGGAGACCCAGAAGCCTCAGTTTTAGAACCTGCTCTCAACTGAGTAATCTGACATTCTGAGACATCCCTCCATTTTTGACTAATGTTGTGAGATTATAAATGTTTATTACATCTGAAAAGAGCAGATGTGGAAAAATAGAGTGACAAACGCATTTAAGTTGCACTGAGATGCCTAACATTACTAAACGGCCAATATTCATTCTCTGAGCATGCGTATGAAGAGTGGACATTTTGATGTATCAGAGATCTACTGCTCCAAGTGGAATTAACATATGCACAGACTCATTGAAAAAGAAAACCAAATACTTATGCATCAAAGAGGAAGAGTTTGTAATAAACCTTTTAAGTATGTCTGAACAAAATAAATGTATGTTTATATTCATAACATAGTTGGAAATGGGTACATAAAATCCTCTAATAAAGCTAAAGAAAGGTAAAGTGACCGACACACGTGAAATGTGATCTGCCTTTTAGTTGTTTAGCCTGAACTCAGTTGCTCACAGGCTCTTTATTATCACTCTTGTATACTGCAGGCTGACCTGCTCCACCATGTTTAATCTTCTTCATCATGTTCTTTGGGTTTTAAAATGGCTTAATGAGCTGTAGTTGATCAATTACATAACAGTTTACAAATTCACAATCCCAAAGGCGAGTGACCATTGAGGTACACGATATGGTGAAGACAACATTTCATGATGATAAAGAGTAGCAAAAATAATTGCAAGAGTAAACCTGACAGCAAACAGTAATGGTAATTAAAACAAACATTAAGAAGAATAGATTTTGGTGTTGATTTGTTAATTGATTTTTCACATATGCAAATATGTTATTTTTTCTTTTAGATTTTACTTGCCAGATTTCCAGCTTGAAAGAGGCTATTTGTTCCATTTGGACCATTGACCCTCTACCTCTTTGAAAGAGCTCTCCAACAATTCCTGCTTCCCTGTTCTTCAAGTATATATCAAATTCCTTTTTGACAATTATCAGGTAAACACATGTCAAATTTGGCTCAGTAGTAGCACTGTCCCTTCTTGAGTTAGACATTGTGTGCTCAAATCCCATTTCAAGATTTGAACATACAATTACGATAATAATTTAGTGCAATACTGAGCTATCAAGACCCCAACTATCCATTCTGTGGATGAACAAGATTGCAAGGCTCTTTAACAATCTTTTTGTTCATGACGTGAACTGGAGCAATACAGTGCTTTAGCTTTGGATTATGGTCAACAATTTCAACCTCTCCTTGTTACCAAAGTGGAGTAGCAGGAGCAAATACAGCCTCATTATTGAAGTCCATTAATTACAGTCCCTTGTTACTAAATGGCACAACCTTTCAATTAACACCTAGAAACATGAGCCCTTCTTAACTGCCATAGGACACAATCTATTTATGGCATTCATTAATACTTGCAATCCTGATACACTCTAAATTATAAATTACCTTCATCCACAACAACAACTTGCATTTATTTGTAATTTTAAAGTGGCAAAGCATCCCAAGGTACACCACAGGAATATTATCAACCAAAAGTTAATGCTGAGTCACTTAAATGCATATTAGGATAAATGATGAAAAGCTTGGTCAAAATGCAAAGTATTAAGCAGCACCTTATAGAAGGAGTAGAGAGAGGTGAAGTAACTGAGAGGTTTAAGGAAGGAATTCCAGGGTTCAGAGCCTAAGCAATTGAAGGTATGGCTGAACACTTAAAATCAAGTTGGTAAGGAGGCTAGAATTGCAGTAAGAGACAAAAAAAACTGCAGATGCTGGAATCCAAAATAGGCAGGAGGCTAAAAGAACACAGCAAGCCAGGCAGCTTCAGGAGGTGGAGAAGTCAACATTTCAGATGTAACCCTTCTTCAGGATTGTGGTGGGTGTAGAGGAAACTGCAGATAAAGGGGGTGGCAGGGCAGGGTGGCGAAGTGGGGATAGATGAAGACAGGTCGAAGGTACGACCTGGTTGGTCAACGGGACGAATGAATCGGGTTGGTGGCAGGGAGAATCGAAGGGATGGGGAGGAGCTGGGAAAGGAGACAGGGATGGAGAGGGAGATTATTTGAAATTGGAGAACTCAATATCGGCTCCTGCGGCCTGTCTGAGATGCTCGGTGAACTGTTCCCTAAATTTACATTCATCTCCCTTATGTAGAGAAGACCACATCTGGAGTACCTGATGCAGTAAACTAGGATGGAAGAGAGCAGGTGAACCGGAGATGAAAATGGTGAGGTGAAGAAAGGGGAGGGAGGTGTCTAAGATGGACCAAGTGAATTTGAGGACGGGGTGGAAGTTGTGGGCAAAGTTGATGAACTGCTCCAGTTCAGCCTGGGTGCAAGACCATGGCAAGGGAAGGAATCGTGAAAGATGTAAGTTGAAAATTGAAATAAATGATACAGGTGAGGCTCAGTGTTATCACAATTAATAAATATGGATGGTGAGTTTGGAAAGTGTGGTGGACAAGAAAATATTAAAAGAGAAAGACAGACCTGTAGAACTTATTTGAAAACCTTCACCTAAATGCACGATTAAAATTGATGAGCTGACTGGACAAGTGGAAACAAATGGGTACAACTGGTGGAAATTACTGAAACGTGGTTACAGGAAAATCAGGACTGAGGGATTAAATGTCCATGGGTACTCACGATGGACAGACAAGGTGCAGCAGAAGGTAGAGTTGTTGAAATGTCAGCAAAGGGTTACTGAAAACAAAATCAGGAGAGCTAAAATAACTACAAAAGGAAAGTAGCAGAAAACATAAGCACTGATACCAAGACCTCCTATTAGAACATAAAAAGGAAGAGAATAGTCCAATTAAATTTGGCCCTTTAGAGGACAAAAATGCTGAGGTAATGATGGGAAACTTGAAATGGCAGAGGCACTAAATCAATATTTTGTCTCTGTTTTCACAATGGAAGATAATAATTTCTTCCTAAAAACTGAAGTTACTGCAGAGGAACTTGGTGAAATTACTTTAACTAGAGAGAATGTAAACGGATGGAATTAAAGACAAATAAGTCCCCGAGGCCCGAATGCCTGCACCCAAGGGTATTAAGGTAGGTGGCAGCAGAGAGCACGGATGCATTAGTTACATTATCCAAAATCCCTGGATTCTGGAAAGCGATCAGTGGATTGGAACTATGCTAATGTAACACTCTTACTCAAAAAAGGAGATAGGGAAACATTGGGAATCTATAGATCAGTTAGTTTGATCTCTGTAGTGGGTAAGTTGCTGGAATCAATCATAAAGGAGGAGTTAACTGAACATTTGAAAAAACAAAGCTCAACTCACTAGTGTCAGCACGGGTTCATGAAGGGCAGGTCAAACTTGGCAAACTCGCTGGAGTTCTTAGAGGATGTAACCAGCAAGTGGATAATGGGGATCTGGTGGATGTGGTATATCTAGACTTCCAAAAGACAAAATCAAGAGATTATAAAGTGCCACATAAAAGTCTGATCCAGAAGGTTAGATCCTAGGGGGTTAAGGGTAGAGCATTGACTTGGATAGAGGCTGACTGATAGAAAGCAGAGGATCAGAATAAATTGCTCTTTCCCTGGATGACCAATTATAACTATTGGGCTGCTGCAGGGTTCAGTTCTTGGACCTCAACTATTTACAATCTATATGAATGATCTGCAAGCAAAAACAGAGTGTAACATAGAAAAGTTTGTGGATGATACTAAAATAGGTGGAAAGCAGGTAATGATAAGGAGATAAAGAGTTTACAGATGGATATCGATAGGCTAGGAGAATGGGCCAGAATTTGGCAGATGGGGTTTAATGTGGATAAGCGTGAGGCTTTCTATTTTGGCCAGAAAAACAAAAAGGTAAATTATTATTTAAATAGGAAGCAGATTCTAAGTTCATTAGTACAAAGGGATCGAGACGTGTTTGTGCATGAATCACAGAAAGTGGGTATGCAGGTGCAGCACATAATAAGAAAGGCAAATGGAATCCTGCCATTTATTGTAAAAGGACTGGATTATAAAAGTAAAGAAGTGTCGTTACATTATATAAAGCATTAATGAGACCACACCAGGAGTACTGTGTCCAGCTCTGTCTCCCTACTTGAGGAAGGATGTGGTGGAACTGGGAGTTCGGAGGATGTTCACCAGGTTGATTCAAGGGGTAAAAGGGCTGTCACACCAGGAGTGGTCAAATAGCCTGGGATTGTACTCATTGGAGTTCAGAAGAATGAGGGAGGATCTGACTGGAGGTATATGAAATGCTAAAAAGGATCAAAGGTAGATGTGGAAAAGATGTTCCCCCTTGTGGGGCAGTCCCGAACAAGAGGTCAACTAGACAGAGTGAGAGGAGGTAGGTTCAAAACTGAGATGAGGAGAGACTACTTCTATCAGAGGGTTGTGAATCTGTCGAACTCACTGGCCCTGAGTGCAGTGCAGGTAGATTCAATCAACAGATTCAAAAAAGAAATGGGTATGTTTCTGATGGAAAGCAGGATAAAGGACTGTGGGGAGCAGGCAGTAAAGTGCAGTTGAGACCAGGAGAGATCAGCCACGATCATGTTAAATGACAGAGTGGGTTCGAAGGGCCTAATTGCCTACTTCTGCTCCTAATTCCTATGTTCCTAAGGATAGCGTGCTCCATTCCATCAAAGGCTTCAGGCAGGTTTAGAGTGATGAGAAGGGCTAGTTTACCATAATCAGAAACAAGGACAGACTTTAGCTGTAACACAATTCAACTTGCCTACAATAATGCAACCGCCCAATCCAAGGTACAGAACCTACAGTAAAACCTGCCAGATTGCTGAAGGAACCAGGTACGAATTGCTGGCCCTGATACTCAGAGAGTCATAGAGATATACAGCACAGAAACAGACCTTTGGTCCAACCCGTCCATGCCGACCAGATATTCCAACCCAATCTAGTCCCACCTGCCAGCACCCGGCCCATATCCTTCCAAACTCTTCCAATTCATATACCTATCCAAATGTCTTTTAAATGTTGCATGAGTACACCAGGTTTATAATTGTTACTCAGGTCAAATAGGAGTCAGCCTTCCATGTTCAGACAATTTACTGCGGCCAGTATTGTGCTGGCTCCCAGTGTTCAAGCTATTTGAAGCTGCTTCAATCCAGCTTTGTTCAAAATCTTTGCTTTTAAAGGGTTTGTAAACCAGTTATCTTGTTAAAGTATGAAGGATATCAGTTTGACATGCACCAATTATAACCTGTAGTGGAGCTATGCTAGATACTGAAACAACTCGTATGAGATATTACAAAAGACCACAGAAGCATATTTGTTCTGAATTTGTATGGGATCTATCTTTAAAATTATAAAAGTATACACAAAAATGATACAAAGCTATTTAGATAAATCTGTACCAAATATCATCCACTAATGTGTTAGGATCATGAAGTGAGAAACATTCTATTCCTAAATTATTAGGGAATTTAGAAGGGTATAGGAAAAACAAGTAGTCCATTAACTGGTAGTCGAGAGGGGGCTGCAAAAGAGGCTTGACAACCATTCTCATTATAATGCAATATAGACCCAATCTCCGTCTATCCTTCCCACTGCCTCGGGAAAGCAGCCCACACTCTTTCATTGGGCAGAAGATACAAGTTTGAAAACACATACCAACAGATTCAAGAATAGCTTCTTCCTCCGTGTCATCATATTTATGAACAGGCCTGTCATAGATCTTTCTCTGCACGTTCTCCTTAGCTGTACCATTATATTCTGCATTCTGTTGTATTACTCTGATGTACTTATGTAAGGTATGATGTGCCTGGTTAGCACACAAAACAATACTTTTCACTGTATCTTGGTGCATGTGACAATAATAAATCAAATTGAATCTACAGGCACAAGAGAGGGATGTGGAGATTGTGTTTAATAAATATGTAGATGAGCCTGAGCTGAGCTGTCCTGTAATGTGATCTCAGTAGATACACGTGCTAATACTCTGCTCGGAGTTTAGGAATTATACAGCACAGAGCATGCCACACTGCAGCCTTGTCATCATTAACAGTATTGTTAAAAAAGTAACTTAAAAGTCCGACCTGAGTTATATGAGGATCCAAAGATCCCACTCTAGAACACAGCAGCAATGGTGCAAACTAGGTCTAAGGTAGACTAAGGTGGTTTTCCGGGGAAACTCGAGGTAACACTGGGCAACCATGAGGCAAAGTTCAGAAACCATGAGGCAAAAATCCCAAGAATTCTCTAATGGAAGAGATTGGAAGACTTAACCAAACTCAGAAATAATCCAAAGTGGCCCCATACCCATGCCAGTCCCTAGGTCTTCCATATCCTTTCAATACCATCAAACACCAATACAGTCACCTAGATGGGAGTTATAGAAAATGCATTTACACAGGAAAGAACAGCCTCAGATTTCCAATTCAAGCAGCAATGGCTTCAGATGAGGACTTTCCTATACACAACATCCTTGCTTAGAAAGATATGGATAAAACCTTTGCAAATTTTCAACCAGGTAAAGCGATGATTTTTACTTCAGTCCTCTGAGAAACCTCGTTATTCAACATTCCCACTTCAACCAGTGGTCACGGCACGCAGGGGAATTGCAGTCTCCTTCATTCGTGAAGTAGATAGATTGGCCATTTAGTGTGACTACAGTACATTGAAAGATAAGCTTAGTCGAGAATGAAGAGTGGTTGGAATCTGAGACAACAAATGTTCTGATATTTCACCATCTAAAGAAGGCTTAGCATTGGAGCAGGTGGTCCAGCAGACCAGCAATCTGGGAAAACAGGATGCGATTTCACATTATGTTGAGGTTTAGTCTGAGCCCATCAGTTGGCTAGGCCTCAAACATCCATCTGGCAAATAAGAAACACAACAAAATTGGGGAAAGGGTGGGAACTGCCAGTTTGAAATGCTAGTAGCATTGTGCTGCAAGAAGATAACACAAAACAATAAAATTGCCCAGCAAGGGGGCACTCAATGCTTTCAGTGTTGCACACTTGGTCATTTTTAGCAGTTTTACTGTGTAAGATTAAAAATTAATGGGTCATGTCCAAAACAAAGGAGCTATCAGAAATTGACCAAGAAGAAGAAGACATTGAAGTTACAGACTTTCTTTATCAAGTGGATATCAGCAGATGATGATGAACTAGACAAGGATCATTGGTCACTAATCTTGAAGGTCAAGAAATCTGATGCAGTTTTTTTTCCTTGATCAAGTGTTGCTTTTACTATGCTGCTTAATAGTTTAGAATGATTTTTCACTGTACTTCTTTGACCATCAAAAATCAAGATCAGGATCAGAGAAACTTACAGTAAAAGGACAATTTGAAGCAATACTTCCCTACACTGGTCAACTAATAAAGAAACTTATTGACCTCTCATAGAATCAGAACAAATCCTTGCTACATTGCCAAACGCATCCAACTAGGTATTCCGTCACAGCATGTAAAAGACATTCCATATCTACATTCCACCTTCTGAGGGATTACTTCTGTCTTTTCAAGCCTTCATTTAAAGAGGATTGGACATTGTTTTATGAACATTTCCCACAGTTTTCTTTTCCAGTTGAAGTTCCATACCTGGATGACATTTTCCGAAGAACTTCCTCAGCAGTGTCAAGAGGTTGATCAGCTCAATGATCCTTCTCAGTCATGTCTGAAGTGGCCTGGACTCCTCTCTTCAGAGGTTAGGAGACAGTGAGGTCTACAGATGATGGAGATTAGAGTTGAGAGTGTGTTGCTGGAAAAGCACAGCAGGTCAGGCAGCATCCGAGGAGCAGAAAAATTGATGTTTCAGTCCGGAGCCCTTCATCAGGAATGAGGCTGGGAGCCTGGGGGGTGGAGAGATAACATCGGGTGGCGAGGGAGTGGCGATGGAGGAGGCCCAGGACCTGCATGCCCTCAGCAGAGTGGGAGGGGGAGTTGAAGTGTTCAGCCACAGAGCGGTGGGGTTGATTGGTGCAGGTGTCCTGGAGATGTTCTATGAAGCACTCTGCGAGAAGGCATCCAGTCTCCCCAATGTAGAGGAGACTGCATCGGGAGAAGCTGATTCTTCCCCTTCTTCAATGGTAAGCCAGTTGGTGTGGTCAGCAGTGCGAATGAGAAACACTACACTTGTCTATTGACGTGATGGAGGTTTCAGTGCTTCAGCTTTACAAGGTGGTCACTATAACATATACAACTTCATTACATTGTTCAACGGGACAGGGAATAGAAATCTCTGCAGCAAAACTTCTTCAGCTAGACCGAAGCACGACAGTGATGTTTTGCTTATCTATGAGAGACCATGCGATTCTTCATCATTGTCTACTGTTCCAAGCACACTGCCGGAAGCAACAGTAGTCAGTCTTGAAGCTTCACTCATCTTGTATTTTCATTTAGAACATTTTGTTTTATGTACAAATGGAGTCGCGACAGTCTGGATTGCAAATCTTGCAGTACAGAGGCAATCTGAGATTTGTGTTAATCCTATGCAGTCTATTGCGGGTCTTTTGAAGCAGTAAATCCACATCCAAGTGACTCACCCCTCTCTGCATCCTAAACTTGAGTATATGAAGTAACAGCTGCCAGATGTTCAGGTGCTGCCACTGTAGTTGAAGCTTCACCGCTTGCCAGTCTTTGATTGTCACATCTTCTCCACAAAGTATCATCAAAGAGATAAAACTAGATGATGTCCAGTTAAGTGGAAGTGGGACCCTCTTGACAAATTCTCACCTCTCTTCATCCTGATGTGGCAGCCCACTGGCTGCTTCAGTTCAATGACCTTTGAGATACTGTTACCAACCCAACTCTTCTTGCTTCAGCTGCTGAGAGTACAGGCCAATACCTTCCTACACCATTCCCCATGACCAGATCAGGGAGAATTGGGAGACTCCACAGTAACTGAATCTGTGTCCAACAGACATTGCTGGTGAAGGGATTGGAAATATATTCAGTTAAAGGGAACTACTTTTGGTTAAATGTTTCAGCTGGTATTGTTAAGAAAATGCTTTTATTAATAATGTTGGAAATTGAGGGAATACTTCAAGGAAAGTGGTAGAGATAGGGTTTATTGAAAGTGTAGATGAGTCTCTGAGGTGAAATGTAATGTAACAGACTGATCCCAATGCAGCAATGGTCACGGTGATTCATTTGGGCATTCTGTGGGATTTAATCTTTGCTTACCTGATGTTTAACCGTCAGTTAGAGCTGGATGACCTTTGCTGAAAAGTGGAGAAACCAAGTCAAGTCCTCAAACTGTTTTTATTCTGCTCTGTAACATTTTACTATCAGTAATGGAATATGGAGTAATAACCCAGAGTGAGATTGTTACATGACGAACAAGTAAACATTCCAAGAAACCAAGCAAGCGGACAGTTCCCACTCAAAGCAGCTGCTAATGTGGTCATTTAGGGGTTGTGAAATAACAGAATAATAGGCTGGTGGTGCTGGATGGGGAGAAATTCTCACGTTGTGGAATGAGCAAAATAACTCAAACCATCACAAAATGAGAGGAATGCCTCAGATAACTTTTTTTTTTCCTTTATTCAGTCATGGGATATGGGCATCGTTGGCTAGGCAGCATTTATTAACCATCCCTAATTGCTCAGAGAGCAGTTAAGAGTCAGTCACATTACTGTGGGTCTGGAGTCACATGTAGGCCAGACCAGGTAAGGATGGCAGATTTCTTCCCCTAAAGAACATTCGTGAACTAGGTTAGATTTTCCAACAATCGGCAATGGATTAATGGTCATATTAGAATCTTAATTCTAGATGTTTTGTATTGAATTCAAATTCCACCATCTGCTGTGGCAGGATTCAAACCCAGACCCTCAGAACATTACCTAGGACTCTGGATTAATAATCAAACAATCAGCCATCACCTTTCCTGAGAGGGAGGGTAATTGGAGGGTAATATGTCCAATTTCCTTCATGGTCTTGGTGATTTAGTAACCTTACAATGAAGAAGGAAGACTTGCTCTTATACACCATATTTTACAGCCTCAGGATATTCTAACTATTTTACTACTAATGAAAAGCTTTTAAAGTGAAGTCGACTGTTGTCATGCAGGGAGGTCCTCATGCATGCATCTGTCCATCCATTGCTGGCAGGTGACTGGCCAACACAGAGAATGTCAGAGAGAAGCTGATTCACCTGACTACACCCTCAGAAGGTCAGTAGGTTCACAAATACTAAGCTATACAGTTGCTGGAGCCAAATCAGAAATATACTAAATCCAATGCTCAGCTCTGATGACTGCGAATTATAGCCTGGGCCAAACATAGCACCTGATACTGATAAAGTGGTACAAACACACTCTTTTTGGGAATAGTGCAGGGTACGAGTAATTTATGTCTCTGCTCACTTAAAAATATCACTCAGAAATTCAGAATCTGTGGATTGTGTCAGGATTTTGAGTTAAGTGGGATACAGTTGCAGATAATCTACAGCACAACTATCTACAGAACTGATATTGATACAAATTATGATAAAATATCTACCAGCAAATATTCATATAGAATCAAATAAATAAGCATATAATTCAGGATTGTTGGTCATTCATCTGCTCTATGATAAATAAGACACAGTTTCCTTATAGCTCAGTAAGTGTCATTGAACCATGCAAATCAGACAAATTCCACATTCCATCCTTGGTCTGTGCTGATCTAGCACATGGCTTTGGGCAGTGAAGTTGCTACATTGGGAGGGTAAATATAGCAACTGTCCCTACTCCAGTTTACCATTCAGAAACCATTAGAGATTGTGGGCATGGACAACGAGTAAAGGTACTTGGGACCCAGGTGTCAAAAAGCTGGTCAGAACTTGCTTTCAAGGCTGTTATATAAGTAATGGCCACTTAACTGATGGGCTTTCACCAATGAGGAGCCAACATGGGCAGCAGAGCAGAGATAACATTTGCTTGAAAGCGAAGAATCAGATTAAAATTACAGAAAAATAAACTCAAGCTAAAGGAACTATGACAATGATTTTATCTATCCAATTAATACTGATATGGAATAAAAGTATTGATATGTATTAAAGGCACATTTAAGAGACTGGTAACAAAAATTGTATATTGGTTAAGGAATTGGTTAGAAAGTAGCAGATAGGGCAGGTTTAATGGTTTAATGTAAACTGTTTGGCAGAATGTGAATTATGGTGTCCATCAGGATCTGTACTAGTACCACAGCTTTATAAACAATTTGAATGAAGGGTCTTAATTCGCCGATGATGCCAAGGCCAGATTTTTACCATGATGGAGACTCTTGCCACAGTGGAAAAAAGTGGCAGAAGACATTGGAAATCCTTAGTCCTGGACCCCAGCAATTCCCATTTTTGGAGGGATGGGCCGTGGTTGAGGCATGTGTCGTTCATGGAAGCAGCTGAGCATTTATGGATGAGGACTGGAGGAATGTATTATGTTTTATTCCATTAGTTTAATCACTGGCCTGGGTTCTAGAGCCCTGAGGCAGGTTTGCCTGTCCTGGGGAAACTAGCAACCTCCTCCACCCGACCCAACTCCCAACCTACCCCGACACCCACCATGGGCAGAAAAAGGGAAGCTGGGGTGGCATTTTCCAAGGCTGGGATCAGTCTAAGGTAGATGATGCCATAGACACGACAGATGGGAGCAAAATTTGGCAAAGTGGTAATGAGTGGACAAAAATATGGCAAATGGAGTTCAAGTGACCTTCCACTTGAATTAAAGAAAGATAAATCACAGCATTTGTTTTTCTAAAAGAGAAGAGGCTAGAAAAGAGGGGCAGAGAGATTTAGGAGTCCAGTTCAGTAATCTCCAAAACTTGTTAACAGCTACATAAGTAAACCATAAAGGCTAATGAAATTTTAACTTCCTCAAAGAGAACTGGAACACAAATGTATTGGAAGTGACACTACAACTGTTCAGAGTTCTTGTTAGACCATACCTGGATGATTGTGTTCAGCACTGGACCTCCTAGGAATAGGTCTTGGAGTGTGTGCAGAGCAGATACATCAAAAGGTTACAGAAACCAAAAAAAGGTTAAATTATGAGTGCATGTTCATAAGTGAAGCTTAATTTCCCTTGGATTTAGAAGATTAAAGATCATATAATTCAGGTATTTTATAACTTACAAAATACTAAAGGAATAAACAGGTGCAGGAAAAATGTTTCCACTGGTTGCAGAGTCTAGAACCAGCAGACACAACTTATAAATATTCACTAAGTTCCGAGGTGAAGTTTTTTTTTCAATTCAGAGGGCTGTGAACCTTTGGAATTCTCTACTACAGATGGTTGTGGAAGCTCAGTCTTTGAGTATGCTAAAGGCAGAGATTGGCATACCAGGTTATGATAATGGATGGGTAAAAGGCAATGAGGTGTTCCATCAGCCATGGTCATAGAATGGTAGGGCAGGCTTAATGGGCTGAATGGCCTACTCCTGTTCATGTTCCTCACAAAGTCCAGTATCACACAGTCTAACAATAAAACGTGTATGGAAAGACATTACTGAAAATTACTTTAAAATAATTCAAGAAATTATAATCAGCAGATATAAACTGAAAGTAAGTTGGAAACCAAGACGAAAGGTAGTTTGGCTCAAACAGAGCTAAGTACTTGGAATAATTTCAACAATGAGGTAAAATAGGCAAACTCCTTGTGATATCTGATATGCAGGTGGATAATATGAGTGATATAGAGAATTGGAGGAATGAGATTTGATTGATATTTTCTTGTTATCTTACCCTGAGGTAGCTCCAGGATTCTAACTTTCACCATGTCATGTTCATGCATCAACTCTGTTCTTGCTGGCCCACATTGGCTTCTGATTCATCAATGCCTCAGATTTAACATTCTCCTCCTCTTGTTCGGATTCCTTGATCTTCCTTATCTTAGTAACTTCTTTCAAACATTACAATCTCCAAGATCTTGGGGCTTCGTCAATTGCTTCCCCAATATTCGTTACTCTGCCATTACTGGCTGTTCCTTCAGATTCCTTAGCCCTAAATATGGGAAGTCCCATCTTAATCATCTCCACCTCTTTACAGATCTTTCTTTCTTTAAGTATGCCCGTAAAAACAACTCTCTCTTACAACTCTTTGTTCAACCTTTTGGCTACCTGTTTTATTATATCCTTCTTTGGCTTAGCTCTTCTCTGACAACACTCCAGTGAAGAACCTTGGGATATTTTGCTCTGTAAAAAGTGCAATATAAATGCAAGTTGTCCTATTATCTCATGAGTTGATATTCCATGAACTTTGAAATATGTACACTAGATCATCCCAAATTCAACATCTGGGTGACTAGTATCAATCTGGTATAGATTGGGAATAGACTAAGCTAAGCATGTTATTTTTCCAAAGAACATAAATGGAATTAAAGATATAGCCATATGATGCCTATAATTACACTATTATCTCTCGTGTTGCTAACTTTCTTCCCTAGGCTGTTTCAGATGTGGATGGACAGGAGAAAGTGAAGCTAGTGGTTATACGTTTTCAATGATGCATTCATGAACATAATGGCATTATTGGAGGAAGCAACTATCAATAACACTGTAAAACCAAAAGTAAAATTCTGAGCTCATAGCTTGTGAAATGTTGGTTGAGAAGGGAGGTGTGCAGTACAAAGTTTAATGAAATTCTTACTGAGAGCAAGTCCAGCACAGGTTAGAACTACACCAGTAACAATGGTGGACGTAACCACGACAATTATGAGGGAGAAAGGAAGATGGCTTTCTTGAATGGCACTTCCAGGAACTGTGGATAAATAGGGAGATAAAAGAAGCACTCATTAAGCCTTTCATTCACATGCAAGTACATTTTCATTATCAATATTCAATCATAATTGAAAAAACAATTGTTCTGAAAGCCACTGTGGCTCATTTTTAAAAGAGTGGCAGATATTATAAGTCACAAGGACAATGTCCAAGTACAGTCGGCCTATTTCCATCAGCACTCTTTGAAACACACTGTATTCCCACCAGTACCAGAGATTTATTGCTGATTGTTGTTGATAATATATCCATATATCAATTGCATCTGGATTGTACCTACATTCAGAAAGCTGGCTTTTTATTATTCACTGACTTTTTATTATCCACACCAACAAAACAAAATATAGTCAGACAATACAGAAAAAGAACTGCCTGTGAATAATAGAGCCTCATTCATTTTAATTAGTTATATTCATTAAAAACAAGGTGAAACCCCCTATCATTACACTAACATGACAGAAGCAACCAATGGAGATTCAAACATCATCACATTTATATTACAGAAACCAGCATTCATTAGACAGCTCAGGGACAAACCTCTATCATACAGATAGTTCAGAGACAAGCATCCATTACATACAGTACAGGGACAAACCTCCATTACACACAGGTCATAAACATCCATTACACAGACAGTGCTGAGACAAATCTCTATTATACAAACAATACACAAACAATCATCCTTTATACAAAAGCTAAATGTCATTACCAGAGGTACCACCGATCATGCTGATAACATAGAGACAACCAACACTTTACTAAGTTCTTGAAATTTGTTCTTACCTGTACAGGTAACATTATCTTTGGCTAAAACTTTCCCACCGAGGCACAGACATACTATCTTCTTGGACTCTTGGTCCCGTTCACAGTTGTCTGATTCACAATGGCTGCAGTTGATATGGATCCGAATTTCAGCTTCCCCGTGACTTTCCATGGCTGTGAACAGAGTGTAAAGCAATTTAATCAGAGGCCGTTTGCAGAAAATTTCACTGAAAATCCATATTGTGAACTCAAGTCAGCTAGAGAGCCAGCTTTTGTTGAATGGTTTTGAGCTTTTGTTCTGACAATCCAAAAGTGAGGCCTCCTTCTTACTGCTTTCACACAGACTGTACTTGCTTCTTGTTAAATAGCCTCTCTTTTCTTGCTACAACTGAAAATCACCTTTCCTTTAATTTGCAAAGATCACAAACTTTTACACACAGGCGAAAGCATGCCATTTGGCCTACCATGCCTATGTCAGGTCTTTTGTAAAACTTCCCACTCTTGCTTCATTGCCCTGCAATGCTTACCCTTCAAAAGTTTACCAATTTCATTTTGAAAATTAGGGCAGGCTTTGTTCTGTGTTGGGATTAAAACAGGTATTTCTTGAACAATGGTGATTTTCCCTTAAGTCATAGATTCATACAGCACAGAAACAGACCCTTTGGTCCAACCAGTCTATGTCAACCATAATTCCAAATTAATCTAGTCCCACCCACTTGCGATTGGCTCATATCCCTCCAAACCTTTCCTTTTCATGTACTTATCCAAATGTCTTTTAAAAGTTGTAACTGTAACCATATTCACCACTTCCTCTGGAAGTTCATTCCACCCACAAACTCCGTGTAAAACAGTTGTGCCACGTGCATTTTTAAAATCTTCCTCCTGTCACTTTAAAAATATGCCCCCTCGTCTTGAAATCCCCCACCCTAGGGAAAAGACACCTTCCATTCACCTTGTCTATACCCCTCATGATTTTATAAACCTCTATAAGGACCCCCTCCAGTGAAAAAAAGTTCCAGCCTAATCAGCCTCTCCTTTTATCTCAGACCCTCCATTCCTGACAACATCCTGGTAAATCTTTTCTGAACCATCACCAGTTTAATGATATCCTTTCTATATCGGGGCACCCAGAACTGGACACAGTGCTCTAGAAGTGGCTAATTCTTGGCCAGAGGCAGGCTTGCTGACCATTTAAAGATGGTAAGCATGCTCACAAAGCCGAAGGGGCAACAGGAAACCCCCATCAATACTGCAACTCAAGTAATAGACAGATAAGATCACACCTTCCTGTCAAGGCACTGGGCTGGGTCATGTCAACTCCGGAGGTCTATTAAAATGGCAGATCGGTCTCTGCTCTGGATGTATGTATACCCATTCCCACATCTGAATTTGCTGAATTTAAACAGACACCATTTTTGTTCAACCAACACTAACAAAACAACCACAGCCACCACCCATTGGAAAAACAGCTCATTGGAAAAACAGAAGATAGGAGCAGGAGGAGGCCACTCGTCCCCTCAAGCCTGATCTGCCATTCATCACGATCATTGCTGATTGTCCAACTCAGGAGTGTAACCCTGCTTTCTCCACATAATCTTTGATCCCAAATGCCCAAGTGCTATATCTAGCCACCTCCTAAATACATTCAATGTTGTGGCATCAAGTACTTTCTATGGTAATGAATTCCACAGGCTCACCACTCTGTGCGAAGAAATGTCTCCTCATCTCCGTCCTAAATGCTCCACCCTGAATCTTGAGACTGTGACGCCTGGTTCTGGTCACACCCATCATTGGGAACATCTTCCCTGTATCTACTTTGTCTAGTCCAGTTAGAATTTTAAAAGTCTCTGTGAGATCCCCCCTCATTTGTCTGAACTCCAGTGAAAATAATCCTAACCTAGTCAATCTCTCCTCATATGTCAATCTTGCCATCCTCTGACTCAGTCTGGTAAACCTTTGCTGAACTCCCTCAAGAGCAGGAGCACCCTTCCTCAGCAAAGGAGACCAAAACTGCACACAATATTCCAGGTGTGCTCTCACCAAGGCCCCAACTAACTGCAACAACACACCCCTGCTCCTGTACTCAAAAGCTCTTGCAATGAAAGGCCAACAAATCATTTGCCTTCTTTACCATCTGCTGCACCTACATGCTTATCTTTAGCGATTGGTACACTCCCCTCTCCCAATTTACAGCCATTCAGCTAGTAATCTACACTCTTATTTTTGTTTTCAAAGTGAATATCCTCACATTATCTGAATCACACTGCATTGGCCATTAATTTGCCCATTCACTCAACCTGTCTGTCCAGATCATCCTGAAGGATTTCTACATGCTCCCATCCAAGCTGGTATCATCTGCAAACTTTGAGATGTTACATTTCATTCTCTTATCCAAATCAATTAAGATGGGTTTACCAGGATAGTCCTCATAATGGATTTTGGGTACAAGTAAAAATTGGGGGTTATAAGGGGAAAAGCTGTGGACAGAAGATCTCCAGAGGAGATGAGGTCAGTGACAGTCGTTGAAACAAAGCATTGACTTTCAGGGCTGGGGTCATGGTCCGGGGGAGGGAGGATGAAATGTCTGAGATTTGGCCCTCTGTCCCTGGATGTGAGGGGTCAGTAAGCCAGCCAACAACAGGCACACCCCTGTCAGCCTGTTTGATAACAATGTTTGAATGAGACCAGAGGGAACAGAGCGCAGCAAGTTCAGAGAGAAAAAGATAGCTTACAGTAAGTGGGGGAACAACAAAGTTAAGACAGCCGAGATCACACAACCAGTTCTTAATGAAAAGATCAAGAACAGGCAAGAGGCCAGAGGAATAGGTACAAATGGAGAAAGAAAATTGGAGGCCTGTGAAAGAGTCTACTAGTTAAGGGAGGACTCCTTATTAAAGGAATAAATATGGAGGCAAAGGCAACTGAACAAGAGCTCAAAATTGTGCTCAGCTTGAAATTCTTTGAAGTGGGGGTGAGTGTGGCAGAAATAAATAAAACTGATTGGACAGGATAGTCAGTGTTGGAAAGAGGAAGAGCAGAGCATATTGTGAATACACAGCAAGAGGTGAGATAAGAAGAGGAGATGGCGGTCAAAGAGAAGAGAAGGGGAAGTAAGATTTAGAAGGATATTCCAGGTATTGGAACCTGTGTTCCCTAACATTTGAAAGGAAATTTTTATTTTCCTGAATAGTTTCATATGAGATTAAGGACCAGAACAACTACAAGATAAAGTGAACCAGTGTTGCCAGAGGCAGAGGTGGAAAGTGCATATGTGATGATGCATGGTATTCAATGTGAATCTTAGGCTATAGGAAGAACAATTGACTCTGTGTTCAGGTGAATGGTGAAACAATCCTGGAGAGACTGACACCAAAAATCCTGGATGGATTTGAAACATTAGGGATAGAACTGCACTTGGATCCCATATGGAATAAGCCAGAACTGGTGAACACCACTGAGGCACGAGATGTGGCTGCAAAAATGAGTTTCAGTAGTCACCTATTGAACATCAGCACAGAATTACATTTAAAAATTTTCATTTCGGTCATTTAGTGCCTTTCTCAATTTTGTATTTCGTATTAATTGAGACCTTTGGTGACAGTGTTGGGATGGGGAGGTGGTGTAGGTTTGGAGATCTGAAGTCCATGTGAAACATATCAGGTGATCAATTTGTGAGACTTGTGGTTCTGGAATCAGGAATTATTGACAAGTACTTTTAAATGGTCTTGTCAACTTTGATGTAAAAATTAGATGCTTTAGGATAGGTCAATTGTGATTAATTAGATGATGTGATTGATCATAGGACTCATCCTTTAAAGGCAAGTGACCATTAAATTGACCAGCAGAAATACAGACACCTATTTCAGCTGGAATTTCATTGGCTCTGGCAGGTAATTTTATTAACTCTATGAGGAGCAATATTTATAAGTGGAATTTTAATGCATGATCGTTGATTTTATTTCATGGACGTTTTCAGTATTATTCGAAGGCTTTGAAGTTCTGCGTTTTAATTTGGTCCCTGAGTCTTCTAACCCTTTCCTCAGAATATTATTTATAGCTCTGCATACTTTGACTATTGCATACAATATTTACACTCACTTACTCTCAGCGATCTGAACCCCCCACATACTAAACCTGGGTGGCCTCTGCACTTTCTACTCACTCACTCAGGACACCCTTCCCTCACCTACACCAGCACCAACAACTGTGCCAGCCATCTTTTTCTCACTCAATCCTTTCCTTTGTCTCAATCCAGTACAGAAAGTAAAGAGTCAAAGACTGTGGTGCTGGGAAAGCACAGCCGGTCAGGCAGCATCTGAGGAGCAGGAGAGTCGATATTTCAGGCAAAAGCCTAAATCAGGAATGAGGGTTGTGGACCAAGAGGGCTGAGAGATAAATGGGAGGGGGGATGGGGTTGGGGAGAAGGTAGCTGGGAATGCGTTAGGTGGGGATGAAAGTGATAGGTCAGAGAGGAGAGTGGAGCAGATAGGTGGGAAGAAAAATGGACAGGTAGGACTGTTCAAGAGTGTCAGTGCCAAGTTGGGAGGTTGGGACTGGGATAAGGTGGAGGGGAAGGGAAATGGGAAAACTGGTGAAATCCACATTGATCCCATATGGTTGAAGTATCCCAAGACGGAAGATGAGGCATCCTTTCTCCAAGCATCAGGTGGTTAGAGTTTGGCAATGGAGGAGGCCCAGGACCTGCATATCCTTGGCAGCGTGGGAGGGGGAGTTCAAGTGTTCAGATACAGGGCGACGGTGTTGTTTGGTTCGGATGTCCCAGAGAAAAGATCCTGAGAAGACTATCTTTGTGCCCAACTGACAGTGCCCACTCAATTGGATGATGCTCTTGACTAACCATACACCATTCCTGACTGATGGCAACATCCCAATCCGCATTAAGACAAGGCCATTGGGTTGATGTATGTGCAGTGAGTTTATTGAGTAGACCACTGGTCTTTCCTATTGGCGTGACAATGAGATAATGCCTGACAGCAAATTGTCCGTTTCCTTGACTGATGGATGCTAACAACCAGGTACAGCATCCTAGTTTTGTGGCTGTGCTGAACACCAAGGCAAGACAGTACTGTGAACCTTTACGTTCTGGCATGGTGTGGTGGTAGGGGGAACAAAGCACAAAATGGCAGGATGGAGATGCTGTGTACATCATAACAGGTGCAAAATGAGAGAGCGCAAGGAGATGGAGTGAGAAGCCCTGAGAAGCTTCTATGTCCAATTCAGTGAGCTGGGTGCTCACCCTGTGTACACAATATACCAGAAATAGCACTGCAATGAGGTGAGATGCTGGTGTGCTCCAAAGTGCAGCACTGAGTGCAGAAACAAGCTGTAAGATGTTAGTGCTGAGTGTCCAAGGATTAGGTCAGGAGGTCTTCATGTTGGGAATTCTTGGCATCTTGATCTGTCTGGCAGGTGGGAGAACAAGATAGTGCATATTCATGAGGCAAGATTAGGCAATGCAAGGGTGATAATGAGCAATAATCCTCATTAAAAGGCTTCTCATCATTAACTCATGAGAATGTCATCTCAGTGTCCACGTCATGGTTAGGAAAAAGAGACTTGTCAGTTCCAATGTTGAGAAAGGCCTCGCTTGACAAGTCACATGATTCTCCCAAATTTCTTGTCATAGGCCACGACGTTCAGGACTGGGAAAGATTCCACCTGATGCATTTAACCTGAACCCTAGCCAAAGTTCAAAGTCTATGACTGTTCCAGAGTAAAGAATCCATGCAACTCTCCTACAATCTGATGCCCTGCAATGGTCTGCAGCAGTCAGATTTCAACTTAGCAACCCTGAACTTAAATTACTCAAACAGTAGATGCATACCGCAAATAGATCGATCAGAATGGCACTGAATTCTGCAAGCTCTCATGTTTTGTTCACAAGATGGCGGACGAGTAGGGGGTGCTGACCTCATTCACTCCCATCGGCTTTCTATCTCTTTGCTTTTGCTCTATTTCTTCTTTTTCCTTCTCTTTAAAGCCTGGAAAGTGGTGGGTGTAAGAGGAGGCCTCCAGCGGCAGCAGCAGCAACAGCAGGATGAGTCAGGCACAGCTCCATGCCAGCCCAGGATCTCCTGGTGAGCAAGGAACAGGTTACAGGCTGACTCCCTGGCCCAGACCTTCAGGCCAGGCAGAGGCTCCAGGTCTGCAGCTAGGCCCAGGTACCAGAAGGAAGAAAGTAGCGGTCTTGGCCCAGTGTGTTGGTGTTTTCCTGGTGTAGTGGTCTTATCCCCACGTGGAGGACTTCTTCGTCATCCCTGTCTAGGTATTTCAGGAGTGGTTGTCTTGGCCCAGACTGGCAGTCTTCTTCAGTGGACACTTCTGGTCTAGTATCCAGTGGCCCTAAATGGGGCAGAGGCGGGTCTCATCCCAGCCACATCTTCAGGGTATTCCAATGTCCCTGAATCAGCTTTCCCTGAGCCCAGGAGCTGTTAACTGAACTGGGATAAACTTTGTCGTAATTTAACTTTTTTTTAATTATTATGTATGACTTCTATCATTGATGTAGGCACCCTGTTGGGGCGACTTATAAAATTTACCACTGTGTTTTTCATATAAAAGTAAGTGACAAAAATTTTTTATTCTATTCTATGCTGCATTCACAGCACATCATCATCCCTGTCATGGCTGTCCAATCCTTTCTATTTTTGATTACATTACAGAATTGGAACTAGTTAACTGTCCTCGTAAGTTGCAACCTTTTAGTTTTCAGATGAAAGAACACACACTAGCTAACAGACGGAATGTGAAAGAGGAAACTGCAGCTCCTCCTGCATTCTCTATATCAAATTTCCAGTTCCACCAAACTTTCCCATCTCCACCGCCAACTGCAATTGTATGGGGTTAGCTCAGTCACAGGCAATGGAAGTCTGTGTTGTGCCTCTGTCACAGTGACCACCTGACCTAGAATAGAGAGCTGATTTGAGGAAAGCCCTTCAATTTCATCAGCCCCGTTTACTTCCTCTCTCTCTCACCACTGACCTGTGCCTCCCTGCCAGCCAAATGTGGGTGAGCGCTTGACCGTATTTTTGTTTTACTCATTCGAGGGATTTGCGTTTCTCTGGCTGGGCCTTTACAGCACATTTTCCCTGTCGCCCTAATTTTAATGTTGTGGTCAACTATCCAGGTGGACATTTGGTCAATGCTTGCGGCCATCAACTGGACATCTTTACTGTTTGCCTACGTTAGCTCATTGGTCTTTCTCTTTCTGATTCTCCATGGGGTTGGCAACTCTTGCAGTCAGACTGAGTCACATGTTCATATGCCCGAGCTGTTGCTGCAATGGCTTCCATCATCATCAGCACTGGAGAACACAATATCTCTGAGAGCGCCTACACAAGACCATGTTTCCCTTTGATGCTCCACTAGTACCCACTAGTGGACGAACCCGGAGTGTCAGCTCAGCAGGACAGCGTTTCCTCAGACTATGGAGGGGACATATCATAGCCCTTTCTGCCTCAGCCTTTGCTCTTACACATTGGATCCTTGCTTCTTGTGATGTGCCACCCTCTCCACCTCTGGTGCTGGACCCATTGAGTGTATCTGTGCCAGGGGAGGAATGAGCATTGGTTATGTGCCAGTGCTTCTCAGAGTATAACTTCATGGAGTAGGATTCAAACACCTCATCACTAACTTCACGTCTGGCAATGCTCCTGTGGGAAATACAAGACAATCATTATTAATGCACATGGCTAACAAAGATAGATCAAGTCCTGGCATTTTCCTGATCATTAAATGTTTCATATCGGTGAACTTCACGACATATGTTGAAGGAAGTGTTGTATATTCTGTATATCAGGATTATGCAGAAAACCCCCTCTGTCCATCAGCAACAGTCTGGCACTGATACCACCCTATGAATGCCCACGACGTCTTCTCCTATTGCTGTCAAGATGGTCACCTCCCCTTTCTGAGGCCTGTCCTGAGAGATGCCTGCTCTCTTTTCTACTAAATGAGGAATTTGAAGAGTCAGGACTGTTGTGGAGTCAATGTTTGGTTGGGATGAGGCAGATGCAGTTCACTGTGGGACAGGGTTCACTTTACTGAGACGAAAGTGAGGACTGATAGTATCCTTGCTGTTTATGGATACTGAGAGACAAACCAAGGTAGAGATTCACATGTGTAGTCACAAACAGAATGGACAATGTGTGCTCAAGAAGGCTCTGGAGATGTGACAGTGACAGCTGTCATGAAACTTGGGTGGCACTCACCTTGCCTGATCGCGAGGAACCTGAAATGGATTTCCTGAACTGGATCCACGTCCCACACACCACAATCCAGCTGTTCTCCTCCTTCTGTGACTCCCAGCCGCACCTGCTCGGATGAGGCTGACCAGACTCCTTCTGCCACCTCCTGGCAAGAACCCTTTTCTCCACTCTCATAAAAGCTTTGACATTCATCTCAAGTTGCATCCAGGAAACATAGCACTGCATTTGCCCTCTGACAGCCATTTCACTTCTTTCATGTCTACAGATTAGCTGCTTAACATGCACAGCGTTGCCAGTGCCAGTGCTGCCAATGTTCCTCGAAATGCTCAGCCCTTTTGTGCTTCTAACCTCACACCTAATCAGATATTAATCCCAGAGACAATTTCACAATTGGTTGGCTCTCTCAAATTCACCCAGGAGACAGGTTACTTGAGATGTCGGTTGCTGACTCAAACATGCTCCCAACTTTCCATCAAAAACTAAGTCCTAAGGTTCAGTGAATTACATCTACAAGGATCAGAACTATTCCTAGAGATTCATCCCAATTCAGGATTCTGAAGGCTAGATAGTATATGCAACAATATAAATTAAGCCTACATTCAATGGAATATAAAACTTAAAGGGTGACCTGATTTTTATTATTGGAAGTTTGGAAGGAATTGAAAGGAAGGATAGGAGAAACTATTGGTTGGGAAGGCCTAAGACAAAGACAGCATCTCCCTAAACTCAGAGCCAAGGCATTCAGGAGAGAAGTTGAAAAACACTCCTTAACACAAAAGGGTAGTAGAAACATAGACAAGCAATAGACCAATTAAATCTCAATTCGATAGTTTTTAGTTATCAAAGAGTACAAAGAGATATAGAAACAAAGCAAGGAGATTGAGCTAGGAAATGGATTGAGCATAATCTCAGTGAATGATGGAAGAGACTTCGGAGGGGAAATGGTCTACTCAGGTTTCTTTGCTCTTATGACTGTGCTTGAACATCCCCAATCGAGAGCTGGCTGCTGGGGATAATTATTGCTCAAAACACCCTGTATAGATACCCAAATAAATGTAAGTCAACTTTGAAATGCACAAGGCTTTTTTGAAGTATGTTTTCCTTTAACATGAAACTAAGCCTGGATTGGTTGCACTTCATTTCTCTTCACCTGCCAATGGGTGAAGGTAGATCTCTCCAGCTGGATTGACAAATGAAATCCCATCGTAGCCATTCGCTGTGATCCCATCAGCTAATGACGCATCACCTCCTGAAAAAAATCACAGAAGCAGAGAACCTCAAACTTATTAGTCACACAGCAAATTAACTACATTTTCCTTGAAGGCAGCATTTGAAAAATGTCAGCCTTGCCTCAGTGGTAGCATTCCTACCGCTGAATCAGACCATCGTAAGTTCAAGCTCTCACTCTAATTACTTGAGCACCTAACCTGCGTTCAGTCAGTGCTATACCACTGAATATGCCATCTCTCAGACAAGGCAGCTTTCAATTCTGGTGTCCCTTCTAGAGAAAAAATGTTGTGTAATTTGAAAGGGTTCAGAAAAGAATTACAAGGATATTGCCCGGGTTGGAGGGTTTGAGCTATAGGGAGAGGCTAATTTTCCCCGGAGCTTAAGAGGCTGAGGGATGATCTTATAGAAGTTCAGAAAATCATGTATCAATAAGGTGAATTGCCAAGGTCTTTTCCCCAGGGTAGGTAAGTCTAAAACCAGGGGGCATAGGTTTAAGGTGAGAGAGGAAAGAATTAAAAGGGACCAAAGGGGCAACTTTTTCAAAAAGAGGATGGTGTGTGTATGGAATGAGCTGTGAGAGGGAGTGGTGAGGCTGGTACAATTACAACATTTAAAAGGCATCTGGATAGGTACATGAATAGGAAGGGTTTAAGAGGGATATGGGCCAAATTCTGGCATATGGGACTGGATTAATTTGGAATATTTGGTCAGCATGGAAGAGTTGGACTGAAGGGTATGTGTCCGTGCTGTATGTCCTATGGCTTTTTCAGGTGGATGGTAAATTTCCTGTGGTATTATTTCGAAGAAGAACTGGGGGATGACATCCTGATGTCACCAGATTAACAGGCCGTCAGCTTGTTGCTGCACCTTGGCAATATTCTGCGGTTAAATTGCCTGCTTCATTTCCTACATTACAGCAATGATTATGCTTCAAAAACATTTAATTGGCAATGAGTTCTGAGGGTTATTATGCATATCGTGTGGCCTGTCAGCTTCTCTTTTGAAGTTGGGCTTCTTTCTGCTCGGCTCCAGATTATTCAAAAACATTAATGTCATAAAATATAAGACATAGGAACAAAAGTAGGCCATTCAACCCATTGAATCTGCTCTGCCATTCAAGGAGATCATGGCTGATCTGATCATCTTTTCCTGCTTTCTCCCCCCCATAACAATCGATTCGTTTCATGATTACAAATCTGTCTTTCTGAGCCTTGAATATATGTAATGAAGCAGCCTCAACAGTAGGAAACAGCCTCAGATTCACTATATTTTGAGAAAATAAATTCCTCCTTATCTTTATCTTAAATGGGTGGCTCCTTACTCTAAAATGATGCCTCCTGGTGCTAGACTCTCTAAGAAGAGGAAACAACCTTTCCCTATCTACCGTGTCAAGGTCCCTAAGAACTATTTCAATCAGGTGACCTCTCATTCTTATTATGTCCATATCATCAAGAAGATAGTTTGCCAGTGCACCTGGATAGAGATCTTGTGTTCATACTGGTTAGCCTCCTGCTCTCTAATTCCAAAGTTTTCAACAACATCTCAGCTTGTGAAGGTATATATTTACCAGCACTGAGGAAGGATCGGATCCCATAAAGCTAACTAGATAAAGAAAGAAACAAAAACAGAAATTGCTTGAAAAGCTCAGCAGGTCTGGCAACATCTGTTTTGGGTCCTGTGGCCCTTCTTTAGAACTGACTGTAGCTAGGAAAATGTTGGTTTCCTATGCAGAAGATAGGATGGGGGGAGGGGCTAAGGAGTAGACGATAGGTGCGGTTCTTCCAGCTTGCGCTGAGCTTCGCTGGAGCACTGCAGCAAGCCTGAGACAGAGATGTTGGCCAGAGAATATGGTGGTGTGTTGAAGGGACAGGCTACTGGAAGCTCAGTGTTTTTTGTGAACAAAATATAGGTGTTCTGCGAAGTGGTCACCCAATCTACCGAAGAAGATAGGAGTGTTTCGAGCATTTCAGAAGGGTAACAAAAATAAAAAAATCGATGGGTCAGTTATCCCTCCCCCTTCCAGTTAGAGAACCATTTTTTTTGTTTCCAAGTCAGAGCTGCCACTCGGAAACAAGGTCACCTGAGGTGATCATCCCTGCACCTTTCTGAATCAGTCCAGATCCAGGTAAGAGTCCCATGCTGAAGGTTACAAGTCATGGCCAGAAATGGAATCCATTAACCTTCAGTGACGATGTTGGAAGAACTCACACTTTGAGGAACAACAGCTGTTTGAGGACCATTTGGGAAGAGTACAAGGCCTTGTTTTAAGCAAATAAGGAAAGTGAAAAAAAAACCATTTTGTGTATTTTTCACCCCGTCCCATGCCTTCTTGCCTAGGCGTTTGAGTATAGGAGTTGGAAAGTCGTGTTGAGGTTATACAGGTGAGGAACAATATTAGCAAGCTTGAGAGGGCTCAGAAAAAAATTTACCAGCATGTTGCCAGGAATGGAAGGAGAGGGAGAAGAATTATAGGGAGAGGCTGTTAGACTGGAACCTTTCACTGGAGCTTAGTGTGGCCTTATAAAGATTTTTAAAATCATGATAATGTGAATGGCAGGTGATTTTTTTTTTCTCTATGGTGACGGTTTTCAAGACTCGGGGCATATTTTTAAGGAGAGAGAAGAAAGATTTGAAAAGGACATGAGGGGCAACTTTTTTTTTTACAGTCAGTGTGGAATGAACTGCCAGAGAAAGGTGATGGATATGGGTACAGTTACAATGTTTAAAAGATATTTCGATAAGTACATGAATTTGAAATGTTTGGAGGAATACGTGCCAAGCGCAAGCAAGTAGAACTAGTTCAGTTTGGGATTATGGTCAGCATGAACTGGTTGGAGCAAAGAGTCTGTTTTCATGCTGTGTGATTCTATAACTCTTAGTCATTGTGAATTGATGTTTAAAATGTAATTGAAGAGGAAGATGCACAACTGCAAGGCATAGAGAAATGGGCAGAGAACAGATCATCATGACTATTCTGAAGATTAGACAGAAATGACAAGGGTGGGGGTACAAATCCTTCATGTGATGGTGACAATGTGGAGGAGGTTAGTAGTTATTTCAGTTGGATACAAACAACTTGTCAGAAAAGAATTTTTAATAACCAGTGAGCTGTAACATTACTTATTAAACTGACAATATAATACTGTCTGGGAGAAAATAAGGACTGCAGATGCTGGAGATCAGAATCAAAAAGTGAGGCATTGGAAAAGCACAGCCAGTCAGGCAGGATCCGAAGAGCAGGAGAGTCGATTTTTCGAGCATAGGGTCTTCATCAGAAATTTGACTTTCCTGCTCCTCAGATGCTGTCTGACCGGCCGTGGTTTTCCAGCACCACATTTTTTGAATATAATACTGTCATTTATGATGAACACATCTAAAGCATCTCAAAAATAAATCTGCACTGTACATGTCAACCTGCTGCACTGTTTTAATCATACAGGCCTGAATTCTTGTTTATTGTTTACCTTGCTTGTTCTTGTTTGCATTGCAATGTTGTTTGTTTGTTCAGAAAATGATGGTGATATCAACATTTGCCTTGCAGCATGATCTGTGTGTTCTGTGGGGCACCAAATTAAGTGGCACTTGGCTTCAAGTCCAAATAATCCATTGGAAACCAGGATAAAGACAGACCTACCATTCATTGCTGTCACAGGGGTTGGCCAAAATGGCTGCCAGCACTACAAAGGTAAACTGGGGATATTTGGATGGGAGCACCCAAGATAACTTGCTAATCAATTTGTAGATTTCAGAAAAATAAAGAACACTGGACCTTAAAGTTTGAATGCAAGTAGAGATGGAAAAACACTATTCATGGGTGGCATGGTGGCTCAGTGGTTAGCACTGCTGCCTCACAGTGCAAGAGACCCTGGTTCGATTCTAGCCTCAGGTGACGATCTGTGTGGAGTTTGCATATTGTCCCAGTGTCTGAGTGGGTTTCCTCTGGGTTTCCTCCCACAGTCTAAAGATGTGCACATTAGGTGGATTGCCATGAGGAAATTACCTATAATGTCTAGGGATGTGAGAGTTAGGTGGATGAGCCATGGAAAATGCAGGGGTACAGAGATAGTGGGGTGGGGGGGGGGGATGTGGGTCTGGGTGGAGTGCTCTTCGAAGGGTCAGTGTGGACTCAATGGGCTAAACAGCCTGCTTCCACGCTGTAGGGATTCTATGATCCCTCTATCTTCATGTACAACTCAAAGGTATCCCAAAGATTCATGTAAGCAAATAGGATACATTGGTCCTAAGAGATGGCCACTGGCCTGAAGGGGTAACTTTGATTTTCTCTCTCCACAAGTATTGTCTGACCTGCTGAATGTTTTATCTGTCGAAATTTCAGATTTTCAGCATCTGTATTGTTTTGTTTCATCACACAGTACAGGTCTGCCAAGCCTTACCTCTGTATCCACCACCTCCTCCTCCCGATGTACAAGCCCCACCACCCCCTCCGAAGCCTCCATGAGTTGCCCACTTCAGCTTCTTCAGAGCCTTGGGACACGCACTGCCCCCACTGGCACCTTCCATCAGGGACTTCCCTGCCCAAGGATGTTTGGTGATGTCATTCCAACCTCCACCTCCACCTGCAGGTATGAAGGCACAGACAAATAAATTAGACCAAAGAGATACCACCAACCCTACGGGCAACCCTTGCTTAATTTGTCCACTTCAATCAAGTCTGTCTTCTCCTTTTTATTCAGACGTGACTGCCCAAAGACAAAGAAACAAAGAAAATAGAAGCAGGAGTAGCCATTTAGCCCTTTGAGCCTGCTCCATGGCTGATCATCCAACTCACTACCCGGTTTCCACTTTCTCCCCATAACGCTTGATCCCCTTAGCCCTGAGATCTATATCTATCTCATTCTCGAAAACCTTCAATGTTTTGGCGTCAACCTCTCTATGTGACTGAGAAATTTGCAGACTCACTGCTCTGTGGGTGTCTTTCAACTCAGTTCTAAATAATCTACCCCTTAACTTTAAACTATGACCCTGGTTCTGGACTCCCCAGTCATAAGGAACATCCTCCCTACTTTTACCTTGTCTACCTGTTACAATGTTATAGGTAGCAATGAGATTTCACCAACACCACCACCACCCCCCAACTCACTGTTCTATAATCCATTGAATATAGTTTAAATTGCTTCAGTCTGTCATCATCCCACCATCCCAGGAATCAGTCTGATAAACCTTTGTTCTCTCCATAGCAAGAATATCCCTCCTGAGATAAGGAGACCAAAACTGTATACAATACTCTAGGTGTGGTCTCACCAAGGCCCTGTACAATTGCAAAAGACACCTCTGTTCCTGTGCTCAAATCATCATACTATGAAGGCCAACGTACCATTTACCTTTTTCACCTCCTGCTGCACCTGCATGGGAAGGATGGAAAAAACCACCCACATGCAGCTTATGCTGGCTGCGCTTCAATTGAGACCTTATCAAGCAAATGTAATTGAGCTAACGCACCAAAGTTCTTTCAATGCCTTCCCACACCCTCTACCATCTTGGAGGTTAAGGACAACTGATGCATGGTTGCAAGTTCCCCTCCAAGCCATAGCGCAGCCTGGCTTGGACCTTCTCTTTAAGGCTTTAGAAGATAATTGAACATCTCTAAGCAAAATATCTTTCAAGTTACCTGTTCTGGGAATTCTGGTGCTAGAAGATCACAAGTCTTTTTTTCTCCCTCCACTAACCTGCTGCCCCTTGTTGTCCATTGTATCCAGACACTGACGTATCATTTTCATACTGCTCCACCATCAGATCATCCATTATGGCATCTGGGTCCTCCAAATACGCTTTACCACCACCGCCTGCAGCAATCAACAGTGGCACTGAAACCCCATTCTCCATCTGTGTTCACAAAATGCAACAAATAAGTTTTTTTCTATAGTTTGGACAGTGCTGGGTTCCCATTAAGTGAAATCCGTTGAATCTGCACAAAGAGATCAATGCTGCCCTCCACCCACTCGCTGTCCTTTGGAGCAATAATCTCATTTGAAACCAATTCTAATAATCTTTACGAATCATTTGTATCTTGTTCTCCATGATTAGCAGCAAAACTATCAATTCTGACTGGGGCTCAGTGGTAGCAACCTTATTCATGTCATTTCCAGAAATTTGAGTCCATCATCTGTGTGTTTGGAGGTGCCTTATTTAATTGGAAGATTATTTGTCCTCTCAGGTGAACATAACAGATCCCACAGCAGTATTTTGAAGGGACCCAAGGGAATCCTGGTGACTCGCTGCTACCCCTCAACCAATATTGTTAATAATGCAGTTTAACTGGATGCTGCCTTATTGCTGACTATGGGAATTTGCAGAGTGTAATTTGGCTACTGTGTTTTGTACTGCATGCCTGCAGTACATCACTGGTTGTAAAGTACTTTAGGAAGCCCAAGGTTGTGGTGGGTACTACATAAATACACAGCTTTCTTTTTCTCTCTCCTTCAATCAGTCAAACAAGCAACACCAGTTGGAGCATGCTATTGAGTCACCAGTGATCAAAGGACCTGAGAAGGTCAGCTATAGATCTGCCGGGGTTCTTGCTGGAGTGCATACTATATGCCCTAGGGAACCCAAGAGCTGCACCTGAAATGTGGGGAAGAAAACTCTAGGAGGCTTCTCAGCAGGAGATAAAGTTGAACTGTGGTTCTTTCGAAGATGCACTGTTACATCTCTCCAAACAGATCCTGCATACCTTGAAGATATAAGTTGCCCCTCCGCCACCACCTCCTCCTCCGGCCCATTCTGACATGGCATTATTCGCGTTGTATTCATCTTCGATGATGGAAGATTCTCCCAAGCAGATCTTCTGAGTCATCTCGTCTTTCTAAAGGAGAGATGCAGAGATGCTAACATCACACTGCAGCCATTCTACAGACTGTCATTTATTTCTCTTAATATGTGCATTTGCAATTATGCACTTAACAGACTGAAGGATATGTGCCTGGGTAGACTCGTATGGAGCACAAATCTTGCATGGACCAGTGGGGCTGAACTGCCTGTTTTGGTGCTGCCAATTCCATACAATTCTACCTGATTTGATTTGATTTATTGTAGTTATATGTATCTGAGTTCAGTGCAAAGCTTTGTTTTGTCAGCAGTACAGGCAAATCTTAGCAAACAAGGACACACAGATCATAGGTTGCTTAGACAGAGTGAGATAAAGAGGTTACACTGCACAGGAGATGTGCAAAGCAAGATCCATATTATTTAAAGTTAGAGAGTCCATTCATCAGTCTAGTAACAGCAGGGAAGAAGTTGTTCTTGAACCTGTTGGTCTGTGTGTGTGTGTGTGTGTGTGTGTTCAAGCTTCTGTATCTTCTGCCTGATGGAAGAGAGCATTATCCAAGGTGGGAAGGGGTCTTTGATGATGTTGTTAGCCTTTCAGCAGCAATAAGAAGTGTAAGTGGGTTTCCGTGATGGTCTGGGCTGTTCACACAACGTTCTGTAGTTTCTTTTGGTCCTGTGCAGCGCAGTTGCCATACCAGGTCAGATAGAATGCTTTCTATGGTGCACCCAGGTAGAATGCTTTCTATGGTGCATCTGTAAAGTTGGTGAAAGTCCTTATGAACATGCCAAATTTCCTAACCACCTGAAGAAGAGGCGTTGTGTGCCTTCTTGACTGTTGCATCTACGTGGGAGACTCAAGATGGCGCCAACTCCGGGCAACTCTTTGTGAGATCTAACAGCAGATTTTATTCTCATTCTATTCAAAGCAGTTGATGCCCTTGTTCAAAATGGAGATTGTTTCAGTTTGTTTTTTTTACAGCAATAGAAGTCATTAACGAAAAACTGCAATAGCAGCAATGGAGTAGTGATGTGGCCGTCTAACCTGGGTTATAGGCTGGGGAAGCATAAAATTCTCCAGGTGCCCTTTCCCATTGTCCTTCAGCTTGACTCCGACCTTTCCACAAGTGGGGTGCTAGGCCGAGGGTGGCCCATCCACCTGTCCTCCAAGTGAAGCCCTTAAATAATCAATTATTGACCACCACAATTAGCCTCTCAATTCTGAGGCAGGACAGAGGGGTTCAGGAACGGGGAGGGAAGCCCAGCAAGCGAAGAGATGAATCTGTGGAATTCTTGACCGCAGAGGGCTGAGTTGTTGAACAAATTCAAGGCTGCGACAGACAGACTTTTAATCAGTAAAAGAAATCATGGGATTATGGAAAAAAGGCAGGAAAGTGGAGTAGAGGATTACCAGATTAGCTATGATCTCATTGAATAGGGGAGCAGACCCAAAGAGCTGAATGGACTATTCCTGCCCATGCATCTCATGGCCTTCTTAAGTGGGGGTGTGAGAGAGAGAGATATTGAAAATCATGAATGGCCTGGACAGGAGGTAAAGACAAACTGGTCTAATCGGTGGAAGGATCAGGAAATGGGGACACCAATTTCAGGCATTTGGTGAAAGAATTAATGGCGATATGAAGAAAACCATTTTTATACAGCAGGCGGAGGCGATGGCATGGTATAATCACTGGACTGTTAATCCAGAGACCCATATAATGGTCTGGGGACTAAGGTGCAAATCCTGCCATAGTAGATGGTGGAATTTGAGTTCAATTAAAAGCAAAATCTGGAATTAAGAGTCTAATGATCATTGTTGGAAAAACCCATCTTATTCACAAATGTCCTTTAGGGAAGGAAATCTGGTCTACATGTGACTCCAGATTCACAGCAATATGGTTGACTCCTAACTGCCCTTTGAGCAGTTAGGGATGGGCAATAAATGCTGGCCTAACCGGCGATGCCCTCATCCGATGAATGAATTTTAAAATAGGTAGTAGGTATCTAAAACATACTGCCAGAGACTCCAGTGATGGAGACAGATTCAACCAAGGCATTCATAACAGATTGGATACTTATTGAAAAGAAAACAATTTCCAGAGCAATGAGAAAAAAATGGAGGACTAGCAAATAGCACTAACAGAGAGAAGGGCAGGGCACAACAAATCTAATTGGCCTCCTTTGGTGCTGTAACCATTCTACAATCTGCCACTTTGCAAAATGCCTTCCGAAAGTCGACATACAACACATCATCAGCGTTATACTCACCACCCCTCTCAGTTACCTCATCAAAAAACTCAAAATAATTTAATTATTCATAGCCTGTCTTCAACATTCTGGCTGTTTTTAATTAATTTTGCCTCAGATTATCATTTCTAAAACCAATGAGGTTGAACTGACAGGCCTGTAGTTTCTGCTTTTATCCTTAAATCTAATTTTAAAATAAAGGGTAGCATTTGCAGTTCTTCTCTTCCAGCATCCTTTGTGTATCTTAGAAGGATTTAAACATTATGGCCAGTGCCTAACAATTACCACCTCTCTCTTCTGGCTGTAAGTAAAAGTCATATTATAAAATAAATTCATAGAATATATTAAAGGTAATATCTAGTGATAAAGACATTCTGCTGTTTATATGGGTGAGATCATTACAGCTATGGTGTGGCTATTCAAGTTTAACCACTACAGCTTCAAGGTCCATGTAAGAGTGTCTGGAAGAATCACTTAACCTAATTCTCTTAAAAATGGAGAGACAGTCAAGACTGGAGATTTTGCTCTGGCTTATCCTGAAAGAGTTGCAACTCTTTTGCTTTGTGGACATGGTTGCAGGCAAATTCACTGAGATACCTTCCAAACTGCTTAAGAAGTGTACCAAACAGTAAGATGAGATAGTGTCTGCTCCAAACACAGAGCTGTCAGCTGTGAGGAGATATAAAGGCCAACTGTGATCTTGAATGTCTTTATTTTGTAATTTCCAACCTTGTTTTGAAATCCCTTAATAGCCAGCCCTTTCCCATCCCAGTAACCTCCTCACAACACCCTGAGGTCTCTGCAAAGCATCCAGTTCAGGCCCTTTGATAGTATCGAAAATTATCGCGATTGGTGAGAACGCTGTCAGGTACCTGGCTCCTAAAATATAGAATTCTTCCCTAAATCTCTTTATTTCCCTATCTCTTTCTCTTCCTGAATCATTCCTTAAAGCTCACCACATTGACCACTAACATTTTTTTTGTCACTAACATCTCCTTAGATTCGTAGAAAATTGCAGCACTGAAGGAAGCCATTCAACCTGCTGTGCCTGTACTGACTTTGGGGACGGGTGGTTGTGCTTAGTCTCCCCAGACCCGCAATTCATCAACCACACTATACTTCTCACATCCCGGAGTTAGTGGCATACCTCTTTTCCAAAGTATTTATGGAATCGACGTTCTCACCTTCTCAGGTACAGTGTTCCAGATCCTGACAACCCTCTGAGCAATGTAACTAAAGGCAACATCTTTTATGTACCGAGTACTTCGGATCTGGCGGCATTGGTTGAGATGCCTGCTGGAAGTGGAATCAATTGTGGCTTTCCAAAGGAAATTGGGAAAGTGCCTGGAGAGTTAGAAAATGGCAGTGCTATGGGGAAAGGGCAGCAGCTGGGATTGAAATGCTCTGGCCAAGAGCCAACAGAGGCCCAATAGACTGAACGCCCACCTTCTGTGCAGTAACCATTTTATGATTCTATTTATATGGCAAAGTCTGCTACCGCCTGTTCCACAGTCAAGGAGGCAATGCAGAAAGAAACAATATACCCAATTAAATGTGCATTTGTTTCATGATGGGCGCAATATTAAATTTAGAGTACTAAACTGTCAATTGGGCCTTGAATGGTGTTTTATAGAGGTTCAGTGTGCGGAAGCGGCTGAGGGTCTAAGCCCAACATAGTTAGAGCAAGCCCAAAGTGTTGGTTCCCAGGCATCTGCGGTGTCGAGAGCAGGAAGCCTGAGATTTCTCGAACAATGGGCTAAAGCAGAGGAGATTGAGACCTTGCAGGGAGTGCACTTAAGCAAGACTGTTGAATTTTTTTCTTTACTCCTTTCTTTTCCACTTAATACTAGGAAGGACTGTAATTTTAACTTTCAACTTTATTTTTTTTCTACTTATACTACAAACAACTTTTAGCTTTGTTTATCTGTGTTACTACTTGTGCCCTAGTTTTGTACCTAGGTATCTTTGTACATAAGATGGCGCTGTATGTGGTGACATTGTACACTGTTTACTGCATTCCTGTACTTGAATACAAGTGACAATAAAGCTTAAATCAAATCAAATCAAGTCAACTTGCTATTGATACACCAAACACCATTTGCTTCCTTCATCCCTACATTGTGACACACAGGATGTGGAAGAGATTTCACATACCCCTGGACAGGCATCTTCTCCTTGCTGTCCAACCAGGATATAAAGTAGGTCACCCTTCTCTAGATGAAAAATGGCTGAGATGAAAATTCCATGTGACCTCTTGTTGCTGTTCCGGGCTCCTTTTCCTCCAGCAGCTCCATAAGCAGAGACCCTAGAGAGAAAGGTTTGGTTAGAGACTGCTAAGTCCTGAGGAAAGACTAAACATTGAGAGGTCCACCCAAATTAGAGCTGGGACAATGAAAATGACTTGAATCAGGGCTGGGACTAATCAGTGTTAAGGATTTACAGAAATCAGAGCCAGTAGGGTTAGCATAGGGATTTTATTTTATTCATTCTTGAGTTTTAAACACCACTAGCAAGGTGGTTGCCTACAGCCAACTGCCTTTGAGGTGGTATTAAGCTGCCATCTTGAATCGCTTGGTGCCTAGGCAACAAGCAAGTTTCAGAATTTGGACCCAGGAAATGTGAAGGAATAGCGACATATTTCCAGTTTAGGACTTGGATGTGTGCCTTGGTAGGGATCTTGCAGGTAGTAGTGTCGCTACACAGTCCGCTGTCTTAATCTTTCTCCATTGTGGAGGTTGCGGATTAGAAGAAGTTATTGAAGGAGCCTGGGTATTCACTGCAATTCGTATTGTAGATGGTAATACATTGATGCCACTGTGTATTGGTGGCGAACCGAGTGAATATTGAAGGTGGTGGATGTGGTGCCAATCAAGCGGGCTGCTTTGTCCTGGATGGTGTCAATCTTCTTGAGTGTTGTTGGAGCTGTACCCATCCAGGCATGGGGAGTATTCCATCACACTCCTGACTTGTATCTTGTAGGCTCTGGAGGGTCAGGAGGTGAGTTACTCGCTGTAGAATTCCCAGCTTTTGACCTGCCCTTGTAGAAATTACTACTTATATCTACCACTACATAATGTTTTTTTTTGAAGAGTTGTTCACAGGATGTAGGCATCAAAGGTTATGCCAGTATTTATTGCCCGGTTAAGAGTCAATCACATTGCTGTGGGCCTTGGGTCACATGTAGGCTAAATTAGTTTCTTTCCCTAAAAGATGTTAGTGAATCAGAAGGGTTTTTCCTGACAATTAGCCCTGGTTGCAGGATCATCATTAGACTCTTAATTTCTGAATTTTTATTAATTGAATTCAAATTCCACCATTTGCCGTGGCAGGATTCGAACATGCCAGATCCCTGGAACATTGCCTGGTTTCTGGATGAATTGGCGAACAATAATGCCACGAGGCTATTCCCTCCTGCGATAATGGGGAACGTATTTGAAATGAAGTCTGGACTGTTTGGACTGGGGGGTCAGAGCTGGCATTATTGGTTGGGGCTAATGTGTCAACCAGAACACATCGGTTTGCACAGAGACCTGACAAGAGCAACTTTAAAATGGAAGCTCATGGTCCTTTGGTGGACATTCTTTCAATGAAGTAGGTAGTTGTGGCAACAAGGGTTACAAGAAGCCTTATTAAAAATGGGCGAATGGTTGTTTTATGAGAAACTGTTCTTATTGTGTGCTATTAGCAATGGCTCCCTCGACCAGAGTCTCTTAGGGCTTGTGACAATCAAGGGGCAAGTATGATTTGGTTTAGTAAGACCTGTACTCATAGATTTTACAAATTCATCAAGGCTGGGTATGAGCTGCTACTGATTCAGGATGCGCTGATGTTAAATGAATCAAAGGGCTCTGCTTACACGTATTTGCTGGTGGCAGGGATCTGCCATATCTGGATGCCCTTGAGTGGACCCTCTGATTGTAGACCTACAGAGACATTAGTGTGGCGGTAGGCATTGTCACACTGGGCCTGAGTGGGGCCATTGGGACCACTAGCTCCACAAGATGTAAACCACCAAACCACATCGGAATAATCTGCAATGAAGAGAAACACATTATCCTGGACTGAGGCTAACTGGGTGTACAAAATCAAAGCCAAACATGAGAGGAAGAGTTAACATGTTGCTCACAGACCATCGGTAACACTTCTCCATATCCTTTCTCAAGTGGTTCCTTTGGACTGGCATAGTGGGACAGCTCTCTGCTTTTCACATGACCACATCTTATACCTAGACCATCAGCTGTTATTAACAGATCTATGTTCCACGGACAATGACCAGATATTATAGTGACTTTAATCAATTTGTGATCACTGTTCATAGAACAGTTCTTCATGTTGACTACTACGTTACCATTTTTAATATACTTAAAGCAACGATGTGTTGATTGGCTCGTTCTCATGCCTCGAATTGTAATTTTTTGCTCTTTTATGAGTGTGAGTATGTTTAAAGCATTCAAATATTTGCAAAGCACAAGCATCACGATGTAAAACTTTTAAGGCATGTAGATCCGAAAATCCTCAAACATTTCTTTGCTTCCTCTAATATTTATAGGAATATTGTGAGGGGCTTCTATGAGCTCTAGATATAGAAATTCTGAACAGAAGGTGAGTACAAACTATTAATGTTTATTGCCTATCAGCATTGTAGAGTAGGGATTCATTACTGTTGCAGCTTCTGCGGTAAAACATCACTGCAGTATGATGTTATCTGAGTGCTCCCTACATATTAGCCCCTGTAGGATATTCCACAAAGACTGGGTTCTTGTTGAGAAAGACATCTCAAAGTTTATGAGCAACATTAATTATTTATAATATCTCAGACTTACATAGAGTCTAGACTGTATGTTTACCGTTGTTACTATGATTAATGCTGCTGCTGCTACAACAATAATATTGGCTCCTGAAAGTGAGAAGGGTAACTTTATACTGGAATATATTGTGATGTCAACTAGTTGTCTTAAAAGTACATTGCCTGTCTGGTCTGGAATCTATGCAATAATACAGCAGGTAGCTTCCATCAAGTCTCGGTTTCATGTGATCTACCATCATGATGACATAGCTCCTTATGCAGATGCCCAGAAGCTATTCTCAGTGTACTGGTAGTTATCCCTTTACTCCACAATATTTTATGGATAACCCTATATGTAGCATTCTACCAAAGTTTATGTTCAACCAAAAATCTCTTCATCTCTTTTCTTTCACCATCATTGTGCTTGCTGACCTATACTGGCTTTCGGTGTGACATTGCCTCAATTTAAAAATTCTCATCCTTATATTTTCCAATCCTGCTAAGACCTCACAGCACCACTAATTATCTTACCTTCAACTTACCTTGGTATAAAATTTTTGCTAATAGTTCTGTAACTCGTCTTGGGACATTTTAGCTATGGTGTACACACACACACACACACACGCACACGCACACGCACACGCACGCACACACACACACACACACACACACACACGCACACACACACACAATTGTCATTTGTACATTGCTGCCAGTGTTTACAATTGTATCATAAATCTATACAGCATAGAAAGAGGCAATTTTGTCTATCATCCCTATACCAGTACTTTGAAAGAGAGTTCTCCATTCAATTCTACTTACAAGCTTTTTTCCATTTAGTCCTTTAAATTTTCAACCTTTGGATTATAGCTAATTCATTTTTAAGGAAGGTACATGATATTATAAGTGTGGAATTGGCATTTACTATATGCACATCACTATTCAAAATGAGAGTTAAATTACACCTATGAGCTCACCCCTGCCAGTTAACCTCACCGTACCTTAAGACGATAACCTACCTTATTTGCAATGTTCTGAAAGATTGGTTTAACCATAGCTTAAAGATCTGAGATAGAATTTAGAATTTATTCTTTGTCACAAAAGTATTGTGTACGGTAAATTGCTGGAAGTTTGGGCAATGTAAAGACAAAAGGGCATCTGGGGACTCAGTGAATGATGGAGCAAGAAGTCTAATTTCTTAACCAATGAGAATTAAATGCTAAGAACTAAACATATAAGGACAGACATTGGTGATTCATAATAGAGAATCAAATCAGGTTAACAACAAAACCCTGCTCCATGAAAATTATAGACTGGTTGAAGTTGAGACCCTTTTTTCATTAAGATTTAGTAGAGTCATATCATAGAATCCCTACAGTATGGAAGTAGGATATTCAGCCCAGTGAGTCCATACCAACTCTCCAAACAGCATCCCACTGATACCCAACCACCTAACCCTATAAATCTGCATTTCCCATGGCTAAAATATCTCACCTGCACATTCCTGGACACTATGATCCATTCAGCATGGCCAATCCACCTAACCTATCACCTTTGGACTGAAAGAGGAAACCAAAGCACCAAAAGGAAACCGATGCAGACAACGTGCAAGTTCCACACAGTCATTCAAGGGTGGAATCAAATCCGGGTCCTTGGCACTGTGAGACAGAAGTGCTAACCTTGAGGTACCATGACACCTTTAGTAGAGTAGCAGAGTAGAAACTGGTGACAATACACAATTCCTGGCATAGGTCTTCCTCACCTCAGGCTGGATGGGTTTCATACATTTAATTTTTCAGCAAATTCTTGACATTTATATCTACCACAGTTCCAGTCAACTATCACATTTGTTCCTCTCTCCATTCTTTTGTGATGGATGCCTTCCCTGCAAAGTTATCACATTGAACTTTATCCTCATACACAGGAAAAATGAACCAGATACATTATCAGAAATGATACAGCACCTCTAACATTGTAAAACCCTCCAATGTTCTTCAAAGGATTTTAATTAGAAAATGAAATTCATTTTGAGACAAAGAAATAGGCCTGAAGATAATTCAAAGGGTTGGTTTTAAAGATGGTTTTAAAGAAGAAGGGAAAATTAGACAAGCAAAGAGTTTAGGGAGGGAATCCCAGAGTTTAGATCTGAGGGGAAAGTGAGGCATAGGAATCTGATATGGGCTACAGAGTTCTGGACAGATTCAACTTTGAACCTAAAAATTATAATAGCATATGGTGTGATACATTCTCTAATAATTATGTGCCATCTCAAATAATTCACCATGAAACTACTTATGGAATATATGTGTTTCAATACTTTTACCTGATGGGGCAACCTCTGGCACAGGGAAGTGAAATGGCAAATCTTCTAGTTGATCCAATGAATCATCCTCCAATGTTACCGGTTCAGTCTCTATATGGACAAAAAGGCAGATGAGTGCAGAATATTCCGCAGGATAACAGGCCCATAATGGAGTCATCTGATGTTGACAAGCCAATATCCTGAACCCTCCTCATCTAATGGGAACAGAAGAAGGCCATTCTATCTCATCATTTGTACCTTCATGCAACTCAAATATAAAATCATAGAATGCCTACAGTGTGGAAGGAGGCCAAACAGCCCCTCGGTCACTGGCACTGTGAGACAGCAGTGCTAAACACTGAGCCACCATGCCTCCCCATCATGGCTGATTTGAAGCCACATAAAAGAAACAATGAATAGGAAAGCAGAGATAATGACCAGTATACCCATGGATTTGCAAACTGGAGATGCCCAGGTGATGTTGTATTGAACCATACCATGACCTTATTCAATGATGGAGTACACTTGAAAGGCTGAATGGCCTACTCCTGCTCCTTGTTCATATGTCACAAATATGGAACTGAAAGCTAGTCTCAGTGATGGCAATAATGAAACTATTGTCAATTGTTGTAGAAACCCATCTGGTTCATGAATATCTTTTCAGGAAGGAAATCTGCCATCCTTACCTGTTCTGTCCTACTTGTGACTCCAGATCCACAGCAATGTGGTTGACTCTTAAATACCTCTGAAATAGCCAAGTAAGCCATTCAGTTCAAGGGAATTAAAAGTGATGACAACTGCTAGCCTTGCTAGTGATGCCCATACCCAGTGAAAAATAAAGAATAAAGAAATAATATAAAGATATATTGCTAGAAATCTTGGAAATCCATTCCTAGTAGTGTCATGTAAATATATTCAGCACACAAACACAGTGATTCTGGAAGACAGCTCATTAAACTCTTCTTAAAGACTATTAAAGATGGACATTAAGTTCTCATGTTCTGTTGATGTTCACACCTTGTGAATGAATGAGAAAAAATACAGACTGAGTGTTGAGGCTGTTTGAGGGTTTCAGCCAATGGAATGTATTCAAGTGAGAAGAACAAGGATAGACAATACAAACTGTAGGATATAATCTAAAAAAGGCATATGAACACTTTGAGGTACATGTGCAGAAATTGTTGAAGCTAGCAGAACAGGTGAGTGATTAAATAACCATATGCTATCCTGAGCCTTATAAATAAATGTATGAAGTGCAAAAGCAGGGAGGTTATAATGAATATTTGCATAACTCTAGTTTGGCCTCGAATGGACTATTGGATTCAATTCTATTCATTACACTTTAGGAAGTATATGAAGATTGCAGAGAGAGTGCTGGAAAGATCTACAAAAATGCCTCCAAGAGTGAGCAAATTTCATATTGAATGGATGTAGTATAGAAACTGAAGGTTGAGAGGGAGATTTGCTAAAGGTATACTAAATTACAAGGCATGTAGACAGTGTAGGTCGAGGGAACCTGCTCCCATCGGTAGGTTGAGAACCAAAAGACACATACCTAAGGTGATTGGCAAAAGCACCAAATGTAACACCAGGAGAAAAGCTTTCACAAAGCAAGTGTTCAGGGTCTGCAATGTATTGCCTGAGACTATGGCGAAGGTAGGGTCAGACTGTGGTATGAAATAAAAAATGGAAAAACAACTTGAACAGAAACATTTGCAGGGTTATGGGGAACCAAGGGAGCCAGATGCTAGCTATTTTACTTTCAGAGTTGGCTGAAGGGTCTCCTTCTGTGTTGTGATTGTTTTACAGTTCTATGACATATTAATGCAAAGTGAGATGGATCATACTTTCAGTAATGGATCCATCTATTAACACTGTATCTGATCTCATAGTTTGTAATACAATCGATTTGCTAATGCACTATTTGGATGGCTCACATTATTATGAATGGAATCAACTTATTAATAGAATGTGTTGGATGGTCACAATGTTAGTAATGGGATCTATTTACTTATACAGGCTTGATGATGGCTCCTATCTTAGTAGTAATGGAGTATCCTTATTAATACATTGATGCAGGCAGTGAGTCAGAGACCTATGCTGCTCTGGGTCTGTTCTCAGAACTGTCTCACTGATTAATTTGCTATAATGTAGCAATCTCATCAATTAATTAATTAAGGTATCACAAAAGCTCTTTCAATATTGCTGCTGGCACTCGCTGGAATGAATAATTAATGGAGTCACATTATGCAAGATGTGCTTTCTGGAGAAGGCTCATGAAAGCCATATTATAGAGTATTTTCTGGAGATGCAGCACATATATGCACACGAACCCATTTTAACAATATCTTCTATGGTGCTGCTAAATTGGTTCAAAACAGTGAGATCAAGTGCAAAGGAAAACATGTAATCACTGTAGTTCTCTAGTACAAGGTAATGTAATGCAACAAGATGCTTAGGTCGACGTTAATCCTGAGAAGCTACCATTGTCCTGTTGCATAACTTCCCAACAAGCACATCCCACTTAAGATTTAGTAGTTGGCCCTGCTTTCATTCCTAAGTAGTAAAGTCCTGCTTCTAAAGACAGTGGTCAGCTCTCTTTTCTGATACAGAACCACCTGAACTCAAAAATCTCCATGTTTTCAATATTCCTGGAATTGGACTATTATGGTGTGGTGCTGGATACGTGAACAGGGACAGAAAAAATAATCGAGAGTTATAGGCACGCAGACAGAGTGAGATGAAGAGAGTAAAAGACAGAGAGAAAGGATACGACAAAGGGAGAAAGAGGCAAAAGGGAAAGAGTAAGATAAAGGACCAAAAGAGAGGCAGAGAGACATAGAATAAAAGCAGAGATGAATAAATATATGAAGAGAAGTACACAGTCAAAGACAAAATAGAGAAATAAATGGAAAAAGATGCTGATAAAGAATCCAAGATAGCTGGAAGGCAAAGGAGCTGAAGAATATGCAAAACAAAAGAGAGAAAATACTTAAACGGTTCTGTCAGTTCGATTATGATGAGCCCAAAATCTCTGAAAATCCTGTGAGGAGTGAAAGAAAAATAGCAAAAACTTTCTCTTTCTCTCTACAGATGATGTCAGACCTGCTGAGTATTTTCAGTATTTTCTAGTCTTAATTTCAGATTTCCATCACCCATGGCATTTTGCTTTCGTATAAAAGCAAAGTGCAGCCTAGTTTGTCTCCATCCTTCAGACAATGTCTGAACAACAGCATCAACAAAAATGCATTAATGGGATTTTCTGTTTTCAGCACTTGCCCTTATTCTTAATCTGTGTTGGTTCCCTTATCTTGTTAGAAATGTCTTCCACACAGGCTCCACCTCATATTTCCACCTCAGCAACTTTGAATTCTTGCTCTTACTGTTCATTCTTTTGAACTGCGTTAAATTCTGGTCTCCCTGCTACAGGGAAGACGTTGAAAGGGTTCAGAAAAGATTTACAAGAATGCTGCCAGTGTTTGAGCTGTAGGGAGAGGCTGAATAGGCTGGGACTGTTTTCACAGAGAATCGGAGGCTGAGGGGTGACTTTAGAGAGACTTACAAAATCATGAGGTATGTCGTTAGAGTGAATAACCAAGGTCTTTTTCCTCGATAGGGGAGTCTAAAACGAGAGGACACAGGATCAAGGTGAGAGGGGAAAGATATAAAAGGGACCTAAGGGGCAACCTTTTCACACAGAGAGTGGTGTGTGTACGGAATGAGTTGCCAGAAGAAGTGGTGGAGGTTGGTACAATTACAACATTTAAAAAGCATTTACATGAGTACATGAATAGGGACCATTTTGAAGGATATGGGCCAAATGCTGGCAAATGGGACTAAATTAAGTTGGGCTATCTGGTCAGCACAGACGAATGTTTCCATACTGTACAACTCTATGCGTATGTTTCCATACTGTACAACTCTATGCTTTAACGAAACATAATGCATTACATCAGGGACAGCATTTCACCTTCAACTGGATGCTCTGCAATCTTCTGAAATATTGTTGAATGTTGGATTAAAAGAAGGGTTGAAGCAGGCTCACAGGCTGCTGTCCACCTTAAGCAGGAACCCTCACAGTGGCTGATATGAAGAGACTTTCTTGTATCAATGTGGCTGAATTGAAAGTAAGATGTTCCAGAAGTGAGATGGGACGCTCTGTTTAGCTTGCTACACTGGATGGATTTTCAGTGGCATGGTTTACCACTGCTCGTGGAGCAAACAGGCAGCAAGGGCAAATTGATTTTCCGTGAGGAAATCTGCTCTCAAACATTTCGCTATCAATAAAGAACATTGTGAACAAGGAGGATTGTGTCTTGTCACAAACTTATTGTTGGATGCTAAAATTCCTCAGATCTGCACCTGAAATCATTTATACCCTTCTCTATTAGAACCTTTAACAGGAGCTGATGTACAGGCGAGGGTATGTACAGGTAGTTCTCCCATAACGCATGTTTAGTATACGCGATTTGGCTGAGGCGATTAGTGAATTGTGGTCCTTTTTTTAATAAATCGAACTCCCGTTCACTGTTATGCAATTCCATCCCCAGCATTTATCTGAACAACAAAACGCAGCCTCAGGATCCTCTTTCTGCAAAATGCAAATTCAGTGTGTTCAGCTAAAACAGGAATTCAATCAGTTTTGCAAGCCTTGAAACTGAGCTTGAAACTGGGAATTGTAGTGTATGTCTAGAAGGAACTTTATTTCAAACAGGGGGTGGGGAGAATCTTGAGGACTAGACTTCCACATCGGCATCATGTAGTCAGTCAGCTCACACACTTTTTGGTGAAGAGCTTTGTGAAAGGCACAGTGCTGTAGACAGTGATTTTAGTGTTAAAGTGTTAAGTTTACTGTATCATTTCATTAAAATATATGATTAAAAAATTTGCTTAGACTATGCTATTGTATGTGTGTGAGGCTATAATTTTTGTTCTGATTTTTACTGATATTTTTGGCGGTTCGCCCCAACCTTGTTTTTTCCATAGGCACCATTATTTCTATTGCGTGATTTTCTACTATATGGTGTTACACAGGAAAGCAACTACTGCATTATTGGGGAACTACCTGTACTCATTATTCCATCATAGTGGAACCGTTTAGATACAGATTTTAATTATGAGATTTCCATGAAGGGGAACCATCCTTTTCTCTATCGTTATCGTTTACTTATTTAGAACTTTTCAACAAAAGAAAATATAGTTCTGAAATACTGAAAATATAGTTCCGTGGGGTAGCTTCTCAATGAACAATAAAATGAAAGTGAAGTGATTGCTGATATAAAGTGACTGACTGGAGAGCACCCAAGTCATGTTTCCCAGATACCGCTTAGACACCACTGAAGAGATCACATGTTCCTGCCCACTTGCACACTCCCCCCACATACATCCTCCCTGGTTTTGCCTTCACTTACCATCAGCAGCAATGTCTTGTGGGATATCAGAGTCCAACTGACTCACGGAATAAAGATGTATCTGTCCAGCTGCTGCAGACCCCTCATTAGGATGGCTCCCAATGCATGACACTGTAAGGGAATAGAACAACTCTGTGAGGCTGTGTAGAAAGATGGAGAGGGTAACAGACCCTTTCATACATAGATTGTTGATTGGGATAATTTAATGCAGCAGATATGTACTGTAACTGAACTGTTTGGAATCTTAGGATAGCAAATTTTCAGAAAGCAAAGCCTTGCATTTCTTTAGCAGCTTTCATGGCCTTAGGATGTTCACAAATGATTTACACCCAATAAGTACTCTTGGACTGTGGTCACCTTTGTAATGTATGAAACACAGTGACCAATTTGTGCCCAACAAAGTCCAGCAGGTGGAAATTTCATAATGACCACATAATATATTGGAGAGTAATAGTGGATAATAGTTGGATAATAATGGTCAGGGTGCATCTGCAGATTGGAATAATGCTACATAATGTTTTACGTCTGCCTGAGATGCTAGGGTCTTGACTTAATATCTTGTGCAAAAGATGTTATTCTGACAGTGCATTAATGCATTGAGGTATCATTCTTGATTATGTACTCTAGTATCTAGAATGGCATTTGAAACCAGAACCTCAGAGCAGGAAGGGTCACTACTGAACCATGACTGACTGTGCAACACTGAAATTAGCAAAAGGAGGAATTCAGGCAGGACATGGGAGGCAGAGTATTAGGAAAAGGCAGGCAGTGGGAGATAAAGCAATGGGAAACAGAAAGTGGGAGGTAGAGCAATGGGAAACAGAAAGGAAATGGGAGATGGAGCAATAGGAAACTAGCAGGAAGTGGGATGTAGAGCGATGGGAATCAAGCAACCAGTCAGGGAGAGGTGTTAAGATTGTGTGGGTGAGGGGAGAGAGAGAGAGAGAGAGAGAGAAAAAAAAATCCAGGGTCAAAAGAAGAGTGAGAATGATGTCCAGTACTGAAATGGTGCAAATTCTAGTATCGCAGCACAAATCCAAGCCCAATTGTAAAGGAGTTTTCAGTAGGACTAGATGGTAGCACTTGGCATATCGTCACTGTCTTGTCAATTGGCTTAAGTGCTTAGTTGGAAGAAATTATGAACAAGGGAACTTTAGAGGTACTGAATTGTCTCACTTTTTCCTCACACATCCAACTCTAATACCGCTCCCTGATTGTTTGCTTGTTTCCCAATGCTCTGTCTTCCATTTGTGTCTGTTGCCCATTGCTCGTCCTCCCAATTCCTGCCTGTTTCTTAATGCTCTACCACCCACTTCCTGCCTGTTTCCTCATGCTGTACCACCCACTTCTTGCCTGAATTCAAAAAGCACTGCTACCTGAATTCCTCCTTTTGCTAATTTCAATGTTGCTCAGCGTCAGTCATGGTTCAGTGGTGGCCTTCCCTGCTCTGAGATTCTGGTTTCAAATGCCATTCTAGATATTGGAGCACATAATCAAAAGTGATACTTCAGTGCATTAATGCACAGTCAGAATAGCATTGTTTGCATGAGACATTCAACCAAGACCCCAACTTTCTCGGGCAGAAAGGAAATCCTGTAGCATTATTCCAAACTACAGAAGCATTCTGATCATTATTATCCAACTATTACAATGTATTATCTGGTCACTATGAAATTTCCACCTGCTGGACTTTGCAGGACACAAACTGATTACTGCGTTTCCTACTTCACAAAGTCCAAGAGTAATTATTGAGTGTAAATCATTTGTGGACATCCTGAGACCATGAAAGCTTCTATCGAGATACAAGTCTTATTTTCTTAAAAATTTGCATTGACATCCATAATGTTCAACCTTACATTTTGAATGGAATAATTCTGGGAGTAGCTTGTTTTGTGCTGTGCAAATAGAAATAGAAGCTCCTAAATGATCAAAAATGCACCAGCCTGAAGTATAAATGGAAATGGTTTTGAGAGGCAAAAGTAGAATGCTTAGAAGATGCATCTTACATCTTGGATTCCCCACTACAACAACAACAACTTTCATTTATATAATACCACTAATGTAGTAAACTTCGCAAGGCACTTGACAGAAGCATTAGCAAACCAAACGATACCAAGTCGTGGAGCTATAGAAATGTACAGCACAGAAATAGACCCTTTGGTCCAACTCATCCATGCCGACCAGATATCCTAAATTACGCTAGTCCCATTTGCTAGCATTTGGCCCATATCCCTCTAGACCCTTCCTATTCGTATACCCATCCAAATGCCTTTTAAATGTTGTAATTATACCAGCTTCCACCAATTCCTCTGGCAGGTTGTTCCATACACACACCATCCTCTGCATGAAAATGTTTCCCCTTAGGTCTCTTTTAAATCTTTCTCCTCTCACTTTAAATCTACTCCCTCTAATTTTGGACTCCACTATCCAAGGAAATGACATTCGATATTTATCATAACCATGCCCCTCATGATTTTATAAAACTCTACAAGGTCAATCTTCAGCCTCTGACACTCCAGTGAAAATAGCCCCAGTCTATTCAGCGTCTCCCTATAGTTCAAACCCTCCAAAACCGGAAACATCCTTGTAAATCTTTTCTGAACCCTTTCAACTTTAACAATGTTTTTCATAGCAGGGAAACCAGAATTGAATGCAGTATTCCAAAAGTGAGTTAACCAATGTCCTGCTGCAACTTGACCTTCCAACCCCTATATTTGATGCTCAGATCAATAAAGGCAAGCATACCAAACATCATCTTCACCACCCTGTCTATCTGCAAATTCACCTTCAAGGAACTATGAACCTGCACCCCAAGGTGTCTTTGTTCTGCAACATTCCCCATTACCTCACCATTAAGTGTATAAGTCCTGCCCTGATTTGCCATACCGAAATGCAACATCTCAATCTATCTAAATTAAACTCCATCTATCACTCCTTAGCCCATCAGATCAAGATCCTGTTGTACTCCAAGATAACTTCTTCACTGTCCACTACACCACCAATTTTGGTATCATCTGCAAACTTACTAATCATACCTCCTATATTCACAGCCAAATTATTTATACAAATGACAAAAAGCACCGATCCTTGCAGCACACCACTGGTCACAGGACTCTGGTCCAAAAAAACAACCCTCCCCACCATCCTCTGTCTTCTACCTTCATGCCAATTTTGTATCCAAATGGCTAACTCTCCCTACACTCCATGTGATCTAACCTTGATAACCAATTGACTATGCGGGAACCTTGTTGAATGTCTTGTTGAAGTCTATATAGACAACCCTCCACTGCTCTGCCTTCAATCTTCTTTGTCACTTCTTCAATGTAAAGGAGTCAGACAGGACTCAGCTTGTTCAATGGGGCTAGTTTAAAGGTGTGACTTAAAGAAAGAGCAAGAAAGATAGAGATGGAGTCCTAGAGAGGTGTAGTGAAGGCAACTGCAGGGTACAGCTGCCAAGAATAGAACGTTTCCTGATGAGATGCTTCATTCATTTAAAAATTCTAACAGGACTGCAAATGTCCCTCCTTCTCATACTGCTTTCAATGTAACTACTTAACGCACACCACAGATCTTGTAAAAGAAGCAGTTGGAATTATACAGATTTGACAATATCCAGGGCAATAAACTCAATGCCAAGAGAGCAGGACGGTGAGTACCAGAGTCAGAGTTGAGAAATATGCGATGACCCAGGGAGATTCACCTCTGTGGCCAGAGAGTCGGGAACCAAATCCTCGTAGATTTCAACAAAGGATCGCTCGAAGAAGACCACATAAATTATTTGGAAGGAGGCAGCCTGTGAAGTAGCTAATTCTCCCATCTTTAATTGGGCCACTTTAAAATCTGCTGGAAGGTAAACAGTTTTAATGTTCACCCCATCCTTATTCAGAGAGGAAAAGCGATGTCGTCAGTCGAAAGCTGCCTCATTAAATACTTTCATTATGTTGCTACGATGCCTTGGTGAAAGCCCCTTCAACATGTTGTCTCTTCGAGGAGTCTCCCGCCAACTTTCCCATGGAACTATTTCGCACTCATACTCCCACGTGACCAAAACGGAACCTTGATCCAGGATAAACTATTCAAATAGCTGAAGGACTTTTAAAACTTGCTACGTGGGACCCTTAATTAACAGTCCGCTGTGGTAAGTGCTGCCCCTTGAGCCAAAGACTGGCTCAAAACCACCTCAACCCCCAGCCTGCGCTACTCAGATATGATTCCCATAAGCTGTCTTCAGCATGGAAAAGCAGTAACTTACTTTCTTATTACATCCCCGAGCTTCAGATGTGGGGGGTGGGGGACAGGGGGCAGATATTTATTCAGACTGACTGCCAGACTCAGGATGGTGAATGGGTAATGGTGGCTGGGCAATGGGGGCAGGGTGAGGTGGGGGACGTTTCATTCAATGTCTATGATATACAGGAAGACCCTGCCCCAAACCCCTCATCCATATCGAACAGCTCCAAATCTCAGCAGTAAATTCCTTCTCTGCCCAGGCCGCATTTTACCGTTGTGCTTTCAAGATTGATTAATGCGGAACCCAAAGACGGCGCAATCAGTATTCGTAACGGGCAAATGTTTAGTGGTTGCCTAGCGAGTGCTCTCTGCACGCAGATGCATAAAATCCTTAACAGGGAAAGTGAGTTGGGGAAGAGAGAGAGAGTGAGAGAGCACAAGGAGAGAGAGAGAGAGAAGAGAAAGAGAAAGAGACAGGGTCAGTGGGGGCAGTTTTGGGGAAGAGAAAGAGCTTTTTGTTAAAGCTGCCTTTCACGAAATGACAGAATGATGAATTGCCCTCATCAACCACGACGACATCAAATGGGCTGACGTGAAGCCAGCCTCACTCGCCCATCTCTCACTTCATTAAATCCATCATATATTAATTCAGCTTCTTGTTTCTTCAAGTAACTTTTGAAAGGCAGAAGCAGGAAGTTTTATTTCAAAACGAAAAGTAGCATTGCAAGGCTCTGATAGATATGCTATTGAATAAAGAGGATTGAAATCTCTAAGGGAAGGTGTCTCCAACTTCAAGAATTCTGAAGTTAAGCAACTGAAATCCAGCTGGATCAAGCCCAAGTCTTTGTGCATAGGTTGATTCACGTTTTCTAAGAAATTGGGTAATCAGGTTGGAACAAGATGACAGTTATCCCACTCAAACAATGCAAACAGGAAGCCTGGGGCCTTTTGTACGTAATTCAGGAGTCTTTTCCATCTGGTACAGACTACAGTTCAAATCCTTATTGTATACCAATGAAAAGGAACCACAGCCTTTCTCCCATGCTCACTTCCAATCTCTTCATACTACCACCAGCTGGATGTTTCCACAAAAAGCCAATCGGCAATAGTTGAAAGCGTGGCAACCTTTAGTTCCTCAATGTCCAGCAAAATGATTGCTCTCTTTCTCTCTTCCTCTCGAGATGTTTGTTTGTATTGCCCCCAAAATTCTTCCAGCAGTTGGACAAAAAAATCTGAATTTACCATGGCACCTATCACACTGGGTTCTTGACTGGCATTGAAGATGCTCATTTCCCACCTCAAAAGATGTTTTGCCTCTTTGAAGTATCTGTTTTGCCAACAATGAGAAGCCTTTGAAGTTTAGTCATTGTATAGCTTGGCAACCTGCATACAGAAAGCTCCCATAAACAGCAACGTGACGATGAGCAGTTCATTTGTTTTAATAATGTTGGTCTGGGAATGAACATTGGCCAGTTCACTGGAGAGAATGTCCCCACTGGTCTTCAAGACGAGGGACCTTTCACATCCACCTGGCAGGGTGGATAGAGCTTCAGATACATAGTTCACGGGTAGACAGAGTGGTAAAGGAGGTGTTTGGCACATGCCTTCATTGCTCAGATCTTTGAGAGTAGGATTTGGGATGTCATGTTGCGGTTGGACAGGACGTTGGTGAGGCCAGTTCTGGAGTACTGTACACATTTCTGATCGCCCTGCTATAGGAGGATTTAATAAAACTGGAGAGAGTGCAGTAAAGATTCACATCAATGTTAGCCGAACTGGATTGGAGGTTGGATAAGCTAGGACTTATTTCACTGGAGTGTAGAAGGTTGAAGGGTAACCTTAGAGTCATAGAGGTGTACAGCATGGAAGTAGACCCTTCGGTCCAACCCGTCCATGCCGACCAGATATCCCAATTCAATATAGTCCCACCTGCCAGCACCCAGCCCATATCCCTCCAAACGCTTCCTATTCATATACCCATCCAAATGCCTCTTTGTGGGCGGCACGGTGGCACAGTGGTTAGCACTGCTGCCTCACAGCACCGGAGACCCGGGTTCAATCTCCGCCTCAGGCGACTGACTGTGTGGAGTTTGCGCGTTCTCCCCGTGTCTGCATGGGTTTCCTCCGGGTGCTCCGGTTTCCTCCCACAGTCCAAAGATGTGCAGGTCAGGTGAATTGGCCATGCTAAATTGCCCGTAGTGTTAGGTAAGGGGT
>NC_057719.1:81702849-81726662 GCF_004010195.1 Chiloscyllium plagiosum
TCCCTACCTTTTATCTTAGCCTGCTTGGCACACCCTCCTCATTCCTGAAGAAGGGCTTATGCCCGAAACGTCAATTCGCCTTCTCCTTTGATGCTGCCTGACCTCCTGCGCTTTTCCAGCAACACATTTTTAAGCTCTGATCTCCAGCATCTGCAGTCCTCACTTTCTCCTAGCCACCTACTCCCAGAATACTACAGTCGAACGGTCCACAATCATCGCGCCTCGGAGCACTACAACCACCACATTCACCTCAACTGAGAGCACTACATTCACAATGTCCACAATCTCACTGCCAAAGGGCATTACAGTCACATTGTCGACAATTACCAGCCATAAAACACAATGGGCATACTGTCCACAATCGCCCCACCTCACAGCATCACTGTCACACTACTGACAATGACCTTGCCTCATGGTACTACAGTCACATTGTCCACAGTCACCCACCTTAGAGCATTATAGTCACATGGTCAACTATCACCCAATCTCAGGATACTTATAGCCACAATTCCACAATCACCCCACCTGAGAGTGCTATAGTCACATATCCACAATCACTCAATCATACACCACTACAGTCACATGGCCCACAATGACCCCATCTCACAGCACCGCTGTCAGACTGCCCATGGTTATTCAACCTCAGAGCACTACAGTCATACCCTCCACAAACACCCTGTCTGAAGCACTGCGTTCAAACATCACCCCACAATCACCCCATGCTCACAGCACGAGTTACACTGCCCATAATCACCATGCCAGAGAACACTACAATCACACTGTCCACCATTACTGCTCCTCAGAGCATTACAGTCACTGTCTAAAATATCCCACCTCAGAGACCTACAATTACTCTGACAACAGTCATCCTGACTCACCGTGTTACAGTCATACTGCCAGTCACCCTGCCTCACAGCATTACTGTCACAGTTCCCACAGTCACACTGCCTCATTATTACAATCAACCTGCATCACTGCACTAGTCACACTGTCCATAACCATCATGCCACAGAGCACTACAGTCACTGTTCCTAAATTCACCTTGCTTCAGATCACTACAGTTCCACTCTCCACTATCAGACCACCTCAGAGAACTATAGCCACACTGGAAACAAGTCATCCTGATACACAGCACTGGAGTCACACCATCCATATTCACCCACCAGAGCATTAGTCATACTGTACCCAGTCACACCACCTCACAGCACTACAGTAAAACTGTCCACAATCACTCGCCTCACAGCACTACAATCACACTGCCCACAATCCATCCTGCCTCAAAATAATAGTCAAACCAGCCACATTCATGCAGCCTCAGAGTACAGTCACCCAGATTCAAAGCACTGCAGTCATACTCTCAAGCCATCCTGACTCACACTGTCCCCAATCGTAGAATTTTACAGAAGAAGGCCATTTGACCTATCATGTCTGAACAACCTCCTGAAACAGCTCATCCCACTCTCCAGCCCTATCTCCGTAGGCCTCCTACTACATCCCTTTCAAACAGATATGTCCAGCTCTCTTTTGAAACCTCTCATGGAATGTGCTTTTGCCATTCTCCCAGACAGTACGTTCCAATACCTGAGTAAAGAAGTGTCTCCTCATCTCACCCCTAGCTCTCTTGCTGACCCCTAGTCACTGACATACCAACTAATGGAAACAGAATATCCTTCTTTACTGTCAAAATTGTTCATAGTTTTGAGCACCTCAATAAGAGTCACCTTTTAAGCTTCCGTACTCCAATGAAAACCAAGCCCAATCTTCCAAATCATTCCTTGTATCTAATATCCTTCATTCCTGCTATCATTCTAGTAAATCCCATTTGAAGTCTCTCCAGGGTTTTGATATCCTTCATTAAATAGAGCGCATTACCTCACATTTCACTGCATTGAAATTCATCTGCCGAGTGTCTGCCCATTTGGCCAACTTGCCAATGTCTCTCTGAAGTCGTTCAGCATCATCCTCACAATTCACTATTCTCCCTAGCTTCTATCATCTGCAACCCTCTGGCACTTCACGCAGGTGAGATTGTCCTGGATGTCTTGTGGACCCAAAGCCTCCCACATTTTACATGCCTCACACATCACAAGCTTTGCCAGAGCCTCTGCCATCTTTACTGGTCAAAATGATGCATGCTGCTGAGGTTCGGTTGTTTCTAAACTGCCAACAATTTTCCAACACAGTCTTTCTCTCTCTCTTTTGGTCCAAGGAGGAGGGATGTAGGGAGACACTACAGTAATGTAATGTTTGGGACCTCACTGTCCTTGGAAACTAAGTCTCTGGCAATCCTGTCTCTGGTCGCGGTGACTGAGCTGACTTTTCCCAGAGTCCTCCGCATTTGTGCCCTCTGCATCACCACCACTCAGGTCACAACAGTCATACAGTCTACAGCACTGCAGTCACACTATGAACAATCACCACACCTCAAAGCTCAAGAGACACACTGCCCATAGTCGCCTTGTCTCAGAGCACTGCAGTCACACTGTCCACAGTCATCCTGCCTCAGGGCTCCATTCACACTGCCTGTCACCCTGCCTCACAGTACTATAGTCACACTGCCCACAGTCACCGTGTCTCACAGCACCATGTCACAATGCCTGCTGTTACATTGCCTCAGAGTACTACAGTCACACTGCCGACAGTCATGCATCTTGCTGAGATCGGAGATTCTCCACTACTTTCCTTTTATTTGCCTCAGGTGTTGAGCATGGTCAGGCAGCATCTAGGGAACAGGAGAATCGATGTTTCGGGCATTAGCCCTTCTTCAGGAAAGAAGAAGGGCTAATGCCCGAAACGTCGATTCTCCTGTTCCCTAGATGCTGCCTGACCTGCTGCGCTTTTCCAGCAACACATTTCCATCTCTGATCTCCAGCATCTGCAGACCTCACTTTCTCCTCAGGTGTTGAGCATGCCAATTAATTTGCTTTCTATCAGTTCGGACTCAGAGGTGGGTTGCATGAGAGAGCCCTCCCATTGCGTCTTCTTGATGCTTCTTATCTTCAACCCTACCTCTATGGAGCCAGAAGGGAAAAGGTGGTGAGAGGGTTTTGGGGAAACAGAGGAAACAGGACAAAGTGTGAATGAGATTGCAGGCAGCAGAGTTCAGGTTGAATTTAACTTTATGGCATGGGAAGACAAAGTTGGGAGTGATAAATAGGCACATTAATTGACTGTACAGAACAGCTGGGGTAAATGTGTATGGCTGAGCGAGTTAGCTGGGGTAGATAGAGAATGGTGGCTGATTCTGCAAGCACATAAAGAAGTATGCCTCAGAAGGTTGATGCAATGAATGAGTTAATATTGACTAGAAGAGTTATTTAACATTTTAGTTTGTAGTGAGTAAAGTAATCCAATAAATAGGCAATTTCAACTGATCACACAAACATTTTAACAAAGTGGAAATTAAAATCACTTGATCTCTACTACGACCAGGCTTTCCAAACAACATTTCTTAAGGTCAGCAGATCGCTTTCTGTCTGCATCTAAACATATTATAATTAATCCCGTGGCTATTGGATTGAATCAGCAACACTGAGATCACAAATTCAGCGAGAGGGGCTCTAAGAAGCTCTTTTGGCATTGACGATGTCTAAATCCCCGCAGCATCACCACCGTGGGCATTTGCCTTGACCAGAGATTTAAACCGGTTGGATAAATAAATAGTGACCACAGAATCAGGTCAGAAGTAGGCAATTCTGAACCAAACAAGTCACTCCCTCAGTTCACAAGCTCTCTTTGTCAGGAATGTGTTGAAAATATTTTCTGAAGATTGCTGTTCTAACACCATTCAAAAAGCTCCATCTGAAGGACATTGGTAACTTAACCACCCTCTTACATAATCACTCCCTCCAGTACAGGGAACCATGGTTGCAGTGTGCATCATATATAGCATCATATACAATGTGCAAGTTGGCCGGCTTCTTGGGTAATACCTCCCATTAGTCAAGGCATCTATTGCCTTCAAGAAGTGGGTCAACAGCTGCATGGAGAACTCGCTACTTGCGAACCCCTGTCCAACTCACACACCACCCTAATTAAATCGCTATTCCTTCACTGCCACAGTATTACAATCTTAAAATGTCCATCCCAACTGCAGCATGGATTTGTCTACGCTACATGGGCTGCAGTGGTTCAAGAAGGCGGCTCACCATCACCTTCTCAAGAGTAATTGGCCATGGGTAATAAGTGCAGCCTTGCCAGAAAAGTACAAAAATGTCTTTTTTTTGACAATTGTGAAAGTTAAATTTTATAAATTTGGTAAGATGCAAGCTGCTATCTGGACATGATTACTAGGCTGTTTATGACAAATACCAAAGAATCCCTAATTGTGGAAATAGGCCATTTAGCCCAACAAGTCCATGACTACTAGGCTGTTTATGACAAATACCAAAGAATCCCTAATTGTGGAAATAGGCCATTAAAGTGCAGCCTTGCCAGAAAAGTACAAAAATTTCTTTTTTTTGACAATTGTGAAAGTTAAATTTTATAAATTTGGTAAGATGCAAGCTGCTATCTGGACATGACTACTAGGCTGTTTATGACAAATACCAAAGAATCCCTAATTGTGGAAATAGGCCATTTAGCCCAACAAGTCCACATTGACCTTCTGAAGCGTATTCCACCCAGACCAATACCCCTACCATATCCCTATAACCCTGCATTTTTCCTATGTCTAATGCACCTAACTCACACATACCTGAACACTATGGGCAACTTAGCTTGGCCAATCTACCTAGCCTTACATCTTTGGACTGTGGGAGGGAACCAGAACACCTGGAGGAAACCCACGGAGACACGGGGAGAATATACAAACACCACACAGAGAGTATCCAAGGCTGGAATCGAACCTGTGCCCCTGGCACAGTGAGGCGGCAGTGTCACCTGTGTTTTCCTCCTGCCTGAACTGTCCTACATGTGACTCCACTTTTCTCATGCTACGTTCTGTTGTAATCGCTACAACATTCAAACACAAACAGAAGTCAACATGGTGTCATTTGTGGAGGATGGGATGATCATTTGAGGATGGAGAGGAGACTTACAAGAACAATACCAAAGCTTAAGGACTTCAGTTCCACAGAGAAGTTGAGATCATTCTCCTTAGAATAGAGAAAGTTAAGGATAAACATAATGCAACTAGAAAACTAGACGGATTTTGATGAAGTGAAAATGCAAAGACAAAGATAAAACATTTGTAACAATCTTCGGCCAGAGCTTCTGGATGAACAATTTCAGCCTCCTCCAAAACGTTACCAGCATCATACATTCTGGTCATATGGTTTTCAGTCCATGTGGCACAGGATACTACAAAGGCTATGGGTCCTGATAACATTCTGACAATAGTACTGAAGACTCCACGTGCCGTACCCCTCGCCAAGCAGTTCCAGTACAGCTATAATGCAGGCATCTACTGAGTAATGTGGAAATTTGCCTGGGTAGGTCGTATACATAAAATGCAGATCAAATCCAATCCAGTCAATTACCACACCATCAGTCTACTCTCCATCATCAAAGTATGGAGGTCATGAACTGAGATAATTAATGTCACTTACACAGTAATAAATAGTTCACTGATACTCAATTCAAGCTTTGTCAGCTACTAGGCTCCTGATCACATTACAGCCTTCCTTCAAATATTGCCAAGATAGCTAAATTCCAGAGCTGAGGTGAAAGTGACTACCCTTGACGTCAAGGCTGTGTTTGACAGAGTGTGGCATCAAGGAGACTTAGGAAAACTGGAGTCCATGGGAATCAGGTGGAAAACTCTGACTGGCGTGATACCTGTCACAAAGCAAGATGGTTTTGGTTGATACAGGTCTCTGACATCTCTCAGGAGTTCCTTAGGGTAGTGTCTTAGGCTCAATCATCTTCCATTGCTTCATCAATAGCCTTTGCTCCATCCTAAGCTTGGAAGTGGGTACATTCCCTGATAATTGCACAATGTTCAGCACCATTTGCAAATCTTCAGGTACAGGCGTAGTCTATATCCAACTGCAGCAAGACCTGGACAATATCCAGGTTTAAGGTAATGAATGGCAAGAAATATTCACAACATACAAGTTCCAGGCAATGACCACCTCGAGCAAGAGAAAATCTAACTAGCATCTCTTGACATTCAACATTACCGTCGCTGAATCCCCACTTCCAAATTCTGCAACTTAATTAACCAAAAATTGAATTAGACCAACTATATTAATAGTGTTGCTCTTAAGAGCAGATGAGAAGCTAGGAACACTGCAGCAAGTAACTCACCTCCTGATTCCCCAAAGCCTGCTTATCATATGAGGCACAACTCAGGAGTGTGGAATAATTCCCACTTGCCTGGATGGGTTCAGCTTCAATTACACGCAAAAAGCTTAACACCATGCAGGACAAAGCAATTTATTTGATTGGCATCACACCCTCTTGAAAAAATTGACACCCCTCAACACCAACACTCAGCCTCAATGGTGTGTGTGTGTGCGCGTGAGAGTGAGCGAGGGATCTACATAACGCACTGCAGAAATTCACCAACGCTCCTTGAACAGCACCTGCCAAACCCACAGCCTCTGCCACAGAGAAAGAGAAGAACAGCAGATACATGGGCATACCACCACCTGCAAGTCCCCCTCTGAGCTACACAACTTCTGACTTGGAAATATATCACTATTCCTTCACTGTCATTGGGCCAAAATCCTGGAACTCACTTCCTAATAGTACTGTAGATGTCCCTAACCCAAACACCACAGCAGTCCATGAGTGCAGTTCGCCAACACATTCTCAAGGGTAAATATGACAGGAAAGTGTTGCTTCTGGCAGGAGGTTTGATAGTCAGAAAATAGAGAAGTGACAAAAGGTCTAGGATGACATAAGGAGAATTCTTTTAACATAAGTTGTTCTGATATGGAATCTCAACCTCCTAAGATGCCACATAGAAAGGACTTCTACAGCATTGAATGACACTGTACTCAACTCAAAGGAAAACATGAGTTGTAAATTAGATAAAGAAACTGTACTGACAAGTCAATAGTCACAAGATACCAACTGCCTGTTTCTCCATTAGAAATAAACAAATCTCTGGAGTAGCAAACAAGAGATGATAAACAACTTACTTTGTTTACAGATTCCATATTTGTATTGGGAAACTTCACTCACAAAAAATAGTTTGATACCATCAGAACCCCTCGATTAGCTAAGAGCCTGTAACTCACTCTCAGGTATTTCCAACTCTCAACATTGTGCAAGTGTTAAATTAGTTTGTCAGAACTGAAAAGTTTTGCTTTCAGAAGTGATTACAAACATAATATGCTGTTAAAATTCCAGATCCTCCCATGTCAACACAATCCAACTTTTCCAACAGCTTTTGCAGCAGAAGTAAAAGCATAAAATGGTAAATTCACATTAATTCAGTGATTAGTACTTGATTGTGTCTGAGATTTTCAATAATGCACTGACATCACCTTATGTGCAAATTCCACAGATTATTATCAGTTTTCAAAAGATAGGGTTAGGACAATGACAGCAATGCTGATTTATAAAAGGTAATTGCTGCCACAGGTTCTGAGTCTATGTGCTCATTTCCTAACCATTTGCCAATTGTTAAACACTGCATACTACACTAGCAGAATAGAGTACAATTATGCATTGCACTCAGGGCCATCACACCATCAAAACATTACAGGGTGTAAATGGAGTTCCACTTTATAATGAGCCCTAATTCAGAGTGTGGAACATTAACACTTAACAAAGACAGCACAGTAAATCTTGAGATTGCAGTGGTGGCCCTGCAAGGCAAAACCAATTGTAAGGATAGGCATATGAAGCATGTGAGAGGCAATCGGAAAGATACAAATGACCTATTGACCAATGATATCATGGGCCTATTTTTCAAATAGGCGTGTACAAACTTGAAGAATTTCAATTATCTGCATTATGAACTTTTTCTATCACTCTAACAAAATAGCAACAGCTCAATTGTTCTCTTCATTCTTTCATAATCTCTCAAGATTCATTCAGAATCATCCAGAACTAGAGGACAGAGGCAAGAAACAAAGATATGTTAGCCTAAAAGCAGTCAGGCATGAGCAATAACTGGTAGCCTTGCCGATGATGCCTTCATCCCATGAACAGTTAAAAAAAGATCATGTAACATTTCCTGGGTTAAATTTCAGCTCCTCTCAAGGAGCTGATTTATATTTTGATTTTCTTTCCGTCTACCCAAAACATTCTTCACCCTCAAAGTTTTGAAATAATTCTCCAGTGGTTACGTGAGGCCGGAACCTGCTTTAGTATTGATCACATCTTGCAAGACTTTATGTGACAAATAACACTGTCTCAAAATGTTTCGTCTCTCCCTTTAGAAACTCAGGTGAAGGTTTCAACCATGGCTCTATTAGACTTCCTTGTGAGCCAGAAGGCCATAGGCTAAACCCCTTCAGAATTTTAAGGCCATATTCAGGCTGACATCCTCAGTGCAATGCTGGGGCAAGTGTTGCACTGTCAGAGGTACAATGTTTTTATCAGATATTAAAACTGAGGCTGTGTTTGTCTCGCAGGTGATTGTAAAGGATTCTGTGACATTCTTTTGGAGAAGAGAGCATTCTCCTTGGTATCTTTGTCAATATTAATCCCTGAATTCAATTCACTAAAACAGACCATTTAATCATTATGGTGGCGCTGTTTGTGGACCCCTGTCATGTAGACATTGGCTGCCAAGTTTCCAACATTACGACAGCAGCAATGCTTCAGAAGTACTGAATCAAAAAGGAATTGGGGCATAAGAGTGAATAAGCTACAGTATATTTACATCGGGCTTTGAGGAGACTACAAAATAAAGGTTGGTCTCCTCTTCTAAGAAAACATATACTCCTCTTAGAGGGAGAACAACTAAGATTCATAAGACTGATTCCTCTTGGGTGAGATAGAACGAACTAAAGTAAAATTCCTTGGAGTGTGAAAGGGGTGATCGAATTGAAACATAACACATAGGTTTGACAGAGTAGATGCTCGCAAGACAACTTCCCTTCTAGGGAACTTTAACAAGGAAACATAATAAGGGAGTGGCCTATTAGGACTGAGATGAGGATGAATCTCTTCATTCAAAAGGCTTGAATCGTTGGGATTCTCTACCCCAAAGTGCCTTGGTGGCAAGTCATTGAATATGTGCAAGACAGCGATTGATAGATCAACATTATTATAGTACCGGTAATCCAGAGGCCAAGGGTAATGCTCTAGGGATGTGGGACCAAATCCCACCATGAGAGATGGTTAAATTGGAATTCAATAGGATATGGAATTAAAACAGAAGTAGCCTAATGATGACCACATAACCATTGTTGTAAAATCCCATCTGGTTCACAGAGTCATTTACATTAGAAAATCTGCCATTCTTATCAAATCTGATATGGTCTTGTCTGTGGATCCAGACCACAGACGTGTGGTTGACTCTTACTCACCCTTTGAAATGACCTGGAGAACTAATTGGTTCAAGGGCGATTAGGGATAGGCATAAAAAATGCTGGGCTTACTGCATCCTGTGTACGAATGAAAAAAATCTTAGTGAGGGAATTGTGGATATGGGGATAGTGTAGGGAAGGGGAGTTGAGTTAAAGGATCAGCTCTGATCTTTGCACAGCAGGCTCGAGATGAATTGCTTATTCTTCCTTCTATTTCTAATGTACTTAATTAGCTTTGAAAAGTTTTGGCATGACACCATGTAAAGCTATCATACACTAAAAATAAAAGATGATTGAGTAACTAGACAGCAGAAATGATTTACTGGACCAGCATAAAATGAAATGGCAAAAGGAAAACTACAGTCAAACAAGCAATCAGCCTGGACTCAGGAAAAAATACAAATCATTCAGTATGGTATTATTTAAAATAGGTGATGTGAGAGGAGGAGAGATATCCAAACAGGTCCATTATTGGTAGAGGAGAGGATTCTGACTAGCACTTTGGCTTCCTTCATTAGCCATTCTGAGCAAGGCCTACACACAATAAACATACATCTCCTACTGCCCAGCTTCAAATCTGCAGTTCCCCTCATTTTTTTTCTCCTTTTCCACCACTTTCTCTTATTTGCATCATAGGCGGACAGCATAGTTAAGATGGTGTTTGTCATGTTTGCCTTCATTGCTCAGACCTTTGAGTACAGGAGTTGGAACGACATGTTGAGGTTGTACAGGATGTTGGTGAGGCCTCTTCTGGAGTACTGAGTCCAGTTCTGGTTGTCCAGTTATAGGAAAGATATTATTAAACTGGAGGAGTTTCAGAAAAGCTTTATCAGGATATTGCTGGGAATAGAGGGTCTGAGTTATAAAAATAGGCTGGATAGGCTGGGACTCTTCTGATGGAATGTAGGAGGTTGAGGAGGTCACCTTAAAGAGGATCATAAAATCACGAGGGCTGTAGGTAAGGTGAATAGCAAGGATCTTTTCCCTCAGGCCAGGATATTCAAAACAAGGGGGTATATTTTTTAGGTGAGAGGAGGAAGTTTTAAAAAGGACATGAGGGGCAACTTTTTTTAACACAGAGTGGTTCGTGTGTGGAATGAACTGCCAGAGTAAGTGATGGATGTAAATACAGTTACAACATTTAAAGACATTTGGATAGGTACATGAATAGGAAGGATTTGAAGGAATATTGGTCAAATGCAGGCAAGTGGGACTAGTTTATTTTGGGAAAATGGTCAGCATGGACTAGTTGGACCATACTATACGACTCTATGACAATGACTCTGTGACTGCTACCGATTCAATTCCACCACTTGTCCCTACCTTTTAGCAGTCCACGCAATTTTACCTTCATCGCTGTCTTCCCGTTTTATAGTAATGTCCCATCCAGTGTTCCACGTTACCTATCGTCACTCCACCCACACAATCTAACATAATTATGAGGATCAGGATCAGGCTGCATGGTTTTTTTTGGACAGTCTAAATAAGACTAGCTGAGTGGCCTCTTTTGGTGCTGTAAAGATTGTGCGATGAGCCCAATCGAGCTTGCCAATCCATCCATGAAATACCCTCACGGTTTTATGCAACACTGCGGGGATAGATTTTTGTCAGATACAATGCTTAGGGTTACAGAACCAGACTGGATAGAGGGAGTTAAGATTCAGATCAGCCATTACCTGAATGATAGCAAAGAACTGAACAGATGAATAGCTCATTCTTGTTTCTCTGTTCTGAAGCTCCCACCCTACTTCCTGTCGTTAGCTCCCCATCTGCCATTAATGAGTTGTCGCTCCATTGTCCCATCTGATTGAACTTCACCCTGCTATTCCCCCTCTGGGGCTACCCCAACTCCTGTTGCATGAATTTGTAAATATTATGTTTGATAAACTTGGTGGAACATTTTAAGGATGTTACTAACAAATTGATAAAGGGGAATGATGGATATGGTAGACATTGTTTTGATCAACCTGATCAAGAGGTGATAGGCAATCCCCATTTCTTTAACGGTAAAAGGTTGGAAAGTGTAGATTTACAAACGACCAAGGTCTTTGCCAATAAGTCAGTGAAGCACTATTGCCATCCCACTTACCTTTCCCCCAGTCCCACCCTCCTCCCCATATTTATTTCTCAGCCCCCTTTCCCTCCTCAGTCCTGATGAAGGGTCCTGCCCAAAATGTCGACTCTCCTCCTCCTCTGATGCTGCTTGACCTGTTGTGCTTTTACCAGCTCCATATTTTGTTGACTTTCCAGCACCCACAGTCCTCACTATGTCCAAATGAATTCAAATATGCAGGTAGAGCAAGCTATTGAGAAGGCTACTGGAATATTAGCCTTTATCACAAAAGGATTTTGTTTTATTCACTGGTGGGATGTGGGCATTGCTGGCTGCGCCAGAATTTATCATCAATCCCTAGCTGCCCTTGAGGTGGTGAGCTGCTTTCTTGAACTGCTGCAGTCCATGTGCTGTAGGTAGACATATGGTGCCCTTAGGGAAGAAATTCCAGGACTTTTACCCAGTGATAGAGAAGAAACGGCTGTATAATTCAGGGGGAGTCCTAGAAGCTAGAAAATCTGCAGTGGGAAAATACCGTGGGAGGTAGTCAGGACAAAGATAGATATCTGAACGAATGCCTTAGAGACGGCTACACACCAAGTCACCACCACTCAGGAACAGCAACAAGATGAAAAACTATTTACTGGGAAGGAAGGAAACATCGAAGAACAGTCTATGCCTGAGAGATGCCTGAGAGGAAAAGGACCGAGCACAATTTGAATTTCACAATAGTGTAAGTAGTTAGACTCTGAGATTCCTCAATGCTTGTTTCACTAATACAGATTTGGGAATCAAATAACATGATTAATCAAAAAAGTAGAAGCCACAAATACATGATAGTCCCTTTTAAATCCAAGTAGAAGTTCAGGAGAAAAGGTCTCACTGAAAAAGTGGCAAGAATTTGGAACTCACCAAGGTTAGTTAAGGTAAATAGAGTTTGTATTTAGAGGAAATAATACATAAAAAGTACATAGAGATGTATTTAAAGGATAGCTACATCAGCTGGTAGGTGAGAAAGGAATGAAAGGACATACAGATAGGTTAGGAGAAGTAGGGTGAGAGGGGCTTTGGGAATGAGGGAAAATGTCATGGAGCATTAACATCGATTGGACTCAATGAGATAAAGGGCCTGTTCCTGTGCTGTAAACTTTATATAACTAATTAATTAATTTAAATGAATAATTGATGTAATTCTAAATAATTTCAGCTAGGGATATGACTGACAGTACACTTGGATTTTCAAAACAGGCTTTCTGACTGTGATGAAAAAAAAATCTTAAACTGTACATCAATGCAACTTTCAGTCCACTTTTCCTCTTGAAGTGCCCTCTCCAATTTTGTTGACATATTGAAAGGCAAGTTGATTCTAAGTTTTTGATTAAATTATGAGGTGACCATGTGATCTTGGTTGAGAGGAACACATGGGTCCTGCTAACAGTCGATCACTGTTCCCACCACTTTAATGAAAAATGCAAAATTACATGCCCATGCATTGCACATTTATATTGAGTTTCAATAGAAGGGAATTAGCTGCACGTGTAGTCAATTTTATGCCTTTGTTTATGACCTTCTCTCAAAACAGCCCAATTTAAGTTGTCAAATGATGTCAATTAGATTCCATGAAATCCACTAAGATGGCACGGGACAGATTAAGTAATTAAAATTAGTAGCTTCCAGCTACAGTGTGTCATCTAAACTGCACCCTTCTTACATCCGTCTCAGCCTCTCTCACCATGCTCACTGTTTTGTTCCAAACTCTATTCAGCAGTCACGATAATTATTATCAAATCAATATTGTTGTTAACCGTCATTCCTGAATGTACACAATGTGTTCATGGTGAATACAAAGTTCAAGAGAGTTCTGTTTTCTCTTGAAGAAGAAAATCCCTTTGTGAAAATATTCCAGCTGCAACAGTCGACTTAAGTCAGATACCATCAGCAGAGATCAGTTTTTAAGAGATTCACCAAAAGAAGTAAGAGAGAATCATAGGAGGGAATCCAATGTTAAGCAGGGCAGTGTGGAGGTCTAAGTGAGGGACAACAGGATGCAAGATGAAGATTACTCTGTCACAACACAGTATCAATCATCCTCACAGGAATAAAATATACAAAATATTTAATATATTTTAAAATATTTTAATAGAAATAAAATATCATACAAAAGCACAGATAGGCTAATTAGCCATTCAAGCTTGCTCTGCCCCACCATGAGGGCTGTAATCTAACTCCACTTATCCTCATGTACGCCACATCTCTAAATACTCTCATTTAAGAAATATCTTCTAATTATAGATCAATGGAACATCATTTGCCACTTTCAGGAGAAGCTTTCTGAACTTCTACCATCCTTGACAGGCAAACTTGAAATTCCAAATTAGTTCTGAGGAAGGGTCATTTGACCCAAAATGTTAACTCTGATTTCTCTCCACAGATGTTGCTGGACTTGTTCAGCTTTTCCAGCAATTTCTGCTTTTGTTCCTAATTATACTCCCGAAAGCTCTGCTCTAAATTTTACGTACTGTCAAACAGTCTGAGAAAATATTGAAAATTTTCAATTTATTCACTCTTCACAGAGCTGTTGTAGTAGAGGAGGCTGTCATTTGACCCATTATGTCTATGACTGCTCTTCACGGGATCAACTGACTGAATGTGACTCTCCAACCCTCTGCCATTATCTACATATTCTGCCTTTTCAGGTAAGGAGCAAAGTATTCTGTTCTAGGATTACTAAGTGAACTGGTGGCTTAGTCAAACCCAGTTCCGTCAGGTTTAAGTTTCTATAGAATCATAGAAACCCTACAGTGTGGAAGCAGAAAATTCTGTCCATTGAATCCACACCAACCCTCCAAACAGCATCCCACCCAGACCCACCTCACTTTGAGCAATTTAGCATGTCCAATCCACCATCCTGCACATCTTTGGACTGTAGGAAGAAAGAGGAGCACCCACAGGAAATCCAAGCAGACGTGCAAACTCCACACAAACAGTTACACAATGGCGGAATCGAACACAGGTCCCTGGCACTCCGCTGCAATGGTGTCAACCACTGTACCACCATGCTGCCCCTTTTGGGTGTGAGATCCATGGTTGATATTCCTGCCCTGCCATAATTTGGGCCCTTAGATGGCCAACTATTGATCACTTGAAGCTACTATCTTGCCAATATTCAGAGTAACTCAGCTGCAAAAGGGCCTGTCACCAGGGGCTGGCCCAACAAGTCAAACTTTTCACCTCAAGGTGGAACAGTATCATGATCAAAGGCCCTCAATCCCAGATTGAATGACTGAACATCAGGAAGGATGGCAGAGCCACCCTACTGCCCTCAGTTCTGACTCCCCTGCCTCCCCATTTCCGCATGACCCCACAAAACCCCCAACCTGACACCTCCTTACCTCACTATTTACCTGTGGCTTTGGCCCTCCAGGATCCTGAGACTCCAGTTTGGGAGGGGCCGGGGAGAGGTTGTCTCTTGTAAAAGATCTTGAAGTGGATTAATGTTAGTGTTGCATTGGCTCTGCCCACTCTAAGCAACACACAGTTTGTGAGTGGAGACAAAAAGTTCTATTCCAGCTTTCAGAGGGACCAGTTTCCAGCATCCTCGGGTGCTTGACCAAATGTGATTGTACTTATTACTATGGTGCAAAAAACCTTATTATCTAAAAACAATGCCTCTTCTGTAAATCCTCTATAAGTGTATTGTCTCCCACTACACCGTTCAAAGAACAAAGCAAAGACAAAGGAATATTGGTAGCAGAGACCAACCTCAAGCAACTCACACCCAGTGCTGGAGATGTGAGTACCACAACGTGCCAAAGGTGGTCAGTGGAGAAATACCATCATGTGGTATCACCTTTTGACTGGTCTTCATTAAAGCTACCTCCAATAACCCTTCTCTGACTTCTGCACCTTAGCCAATTTCCCAGCCACGTTTACCTTCAATAATTTGTCTTCAGTTTCACAAAGGGTCACCTCCGGTTAAAAAAAACACAATATTTAGAGAATATGGAGGCTATTGGTAAGGTCAGCACTTCCATTGTATAGTTACAGCACAGTAAAAGACCATTTGGCCTGCTGTATCTGAGGGGCCTCTTCTAAGAGCAAACCAGTTAGTCTTACTTCCTTGCTTTTTGTCCACAGGCATGAGAGTGTGTTTCTTACTTAGATCATGATGCAATCTCTTATGAAATTGAATCTGCCACCGCAACATTCTCAAGCAATGCTTTGCAGATCCTAACCACATGCTGCAGAAAAAAACATTTTCTCACATCGTCTTTGGTTTGTTTGACATTTGCTTTTATGTCACTGTGCTCTGATTCTTGAATCCTCTGCCAATAGAAGCAGTTTCTCTCTATCAGTTCTCTCGAGACTCACTCATAACTTTACACATACCTATTTGTTTCCAATTGCCCTTAAGAAGGTGTTGGTGAGCCGCCTCCTAAAAGCACTGCATTGCATCAATCATCCCAAGTTACCAACATTGATCAATCAACCTTGGCAATGTACAATGAATGGTATGAATTGTTCCTCATCTGGTCATGTTAAAACTCTTACTAACCTTCCACAAACAACTCCGTCTGGCTCTAGACATAAAGAATTCAGCAAATATCAAACTCAGAGGTGTACATGTGGCAACACAGTGAAGCAGTCCAGGCAAAAAGGTTTTTATCTTCCCTGTTTCTATCTTTACCGTCACCTCAACTGGGTCAAAACCATTCTGTCCGGTATTAACCTTCATTGAACAGCAAGGAAGAATTCCCTACAGCTTCAGGAATTGGTTTATTAAGAACTGCACTACACTACTTCAGGCCACATGCTTGAACTGGATTTATAACCACACTTCTCCAATGACAGTCAGGTTAGTGATGATCTTTTGATGTCACAGGACACCTAACACCGAAGCGGGAAGCAATACACAAGACTTTGGATGAGCTTGTGTCCAAGTTAGACCGAGGAAAAATTGTGAATGTGGTAAACCCTAATTAAGACTCCAAAAACAGAGATACATATAACTTATATTGTATAACCAACTTGTATACTAAAACATAAAAATGCTTGCTATTTTATAGAAGTCAGAATAATTGAAAGGTTAGGCAGACTGAACATATAGCAATGTGGACATTACAACCATCTGCTTAAACCTATTATAATGGTAGGGCTGAGAAGGTAGAATTGGCACCGGTCCATTTTCTTAGGATCAGTCGGGATTAAGGACCAAGCTACTTTGGATCCCCACATGAAGTCTGCAGCAAAAGATTGGTTTAATCTTTGTTGAATAGTCATAGGTTTATTAAATATTACTCAATAGCTAATTACTTTAGATATGAGATGCTTGATTCTCTCAGAAGAAAAAAATGAGTCACAGATGCAAGCACACATTACTCCTAGCTACAGGTATACAACAAAACACACCAAATACCCCTTTGCTCCTCCCAGAAGTTGTTTAATGTCTACAGCTAATCTCAAATTATCCTTTCAGCTACTACAATGAAACCTGACTCACACCCTGATTAACACAGCTAACAAACAAGAGAAAGAAAAAGGCTTGCGCATTTACATAGGGTCTTTCATGCTCTCGGCATGAAAGTGTGTTATGTGCCCCTAGCTCCTGACCACCTGATTTGCAGCTCCCCAAATGATGCTACACAATTCCCCTGACAGCCCCAGGAGAACCAGCCCCAACAGCAAGCCCATGGTCAGCAGGATTCCAGCTCAGGGAGAGGTCACAGTCACAGAGTCACTCAAGACCAGAGGTTAACTCCATGTCTTGAGGAGGAGTGAGGTGCATTGTTGATGTAGGCTCTGCATGTCCTGGGACACGGTCACAGAGTTGCCCTGGATATTGGAGTGGGGTCTGAGAGCTGCAGGAGTGGGAGGTAGGGGTGTGGCTATGAAGGTCATGGTGGTTCAGGACCTCTTTGTGACTGACTTGTTCCAGTAACCGATGTGTGGCACTGTGTGGGATTTCTCAGTTATGTCCCTACAAATGCATCAGAACAGTGAGCGATGCAATCTTTACAAGATCACACAGGGTCATTTTGTACCCCCACAGGGTCAGTACTGCAGACTTAGCAGTAGAGAACAAAACTGGGCTCCCCTAGGTAGGATGCCATTGACTGTACACACAATGTTCATTAACAGGAAGGGGCTGCACTCCAGCAATGTTTGTTACCACTCGTTACCACTCCCAGGGGGTGTGCGTGTGCCCGCTACTCTGGCATGATTCCTACGACCTGGAGCACTCTCATGTCCCTGCTGCATTTGAGGGTCTACAAAGCCTTACAAGGCTGGTCATGGAGAGATAAGGGCTCCCCACTGTGACCATGACTCATGACATCACTGCACAACCCCTGACTGATGTGGAGGGCTGGTTTAATGCTACTTATACATCACCCGGGAAACCGCCTTTTCATTTCAAAATATTAACCAGGTATTTTGGATCCATCTTGCCACTTTGCCTTGCATTCCACTTTTCCGACAAATCAGCCATGTGGGACCTTATCTAAAACTTTGACATCAGACTATATCAAACAAGTTCATCTACTATGGTTATCATCTCTTTTAAAAAATTCAAACTTTACTGAGACAAGACCTTTCCTTTGCCCAATGATATGATATCCAAAATCAACCAGTAAGAACAAGAACGCTGTTTAAAGGCAATCTTATGAAAGCATACAGGCCTATCCAACTTTTGTTCTCAACTGTTCACCCATAACAACTTTCATTGAGATAGCACCTTTCACATATTGAAATTATTCTGGTTGGTTTGCAAGCACGTAGTTAGACAAAGTTGAGCAACACAATAACACCGTGGGAGAGACGTGCAAAGATCGATTAGAAAGTTAGGTGGTGAGAAAAAAATGGGTTGAATTTTCACAGCCACTGAATGATATGGGCATTGGCGAGGACATCAAAAGAATCACGTGAGATGGACAGCATGGAGCTTCCCAAATCCATGATCAATCAGCTCCACTTTCTATGAGTGTCAAGAGGCCTATTTGTGTTCCATAAATATGTCATTATTACCTAATCTTGCCTCTTTGATGTACAGTTTCCAAATTCCCCAACCACTGGATACAAACTAGAAAACACCAATTCCCAACATGAAAGTCAAAGTGGGTACTTGGCAACTCCAGGTCTCCATCTTGGACACCAAGCAATCAGGCAAGCTCCACGTGTTAACAAGAACCTCCAGGTCGAGGAAAACAGGGTGCCGATGTTCCTCTTGTCTGACATGTTTGGGGCACTTGACAGGAATTGTGAATGCCAGCTCTAGACTGCCAACCCTTGACCAGGTGTGCGGCTGGGCTTCAAAGATAGCACCAGTGCCAGGAATCCAGGGAGATCCCTGCACTGACGAGTACTTCTGTCTGTAGTGAGAATAGTAGAATATCACAAGTAGGGCCCCTTAGGGCCATGGTGCTTGTGTGATGAGGTGAGTTTGGGAAGATGGTGTGAAAAAAAACTCACTCGGGCTCATGGAGACAGACACTTCATGAAACTCTCCGGAACTAATATTGCTTTCCTGGAAAATTCAGCCCAGTGATGTTTTGTTTATTTTCCTATCACTCGATGAGTCATAGAGTCATAGAGATGTACAGCATGGAAACAGACCCTTCGGTCCAACCTGGTCCATGAGCTCACACCTCTGGATATATTTTCATTTCTTCCAGTCCTGCAGCCCTCTAGGATCTCAGGACTCCCTCAGTGATCTATGACCATACTGTTAGCTGTTTATCCTAAGTCACTGTAATTTCCCCTTGGACCTTTCCCCTCACAACTAAGACACTGGGCAAATATAGGGCCACAGTTTCCAACACACCAAAATGGTCATTAAATGATGGAGAAGCAGGGCATGAAGCAGGGATTTTGAATAACGAACAAGCTTATCAAATGGAGTCCACCTGGAGATCCAGGCCAAGTGGAGAGTCTGGGTCTCCAAAGATCATATAAAATTAAACATTAAGGCAGCCCCCTTTGTAGGGAGGGAATGAAGGAACCTAGAGTTTCCTTAGTTTGGGTTTGGGATGGTGATTAGAAGGACTCGATACAAAGACAGAAGTAGGCAGAATTTTATTTTCTCACAGGGGGTCAAGAATCTTTGGAACTCTTTTTCTCAAAAAATAGAGTCGTTGAATATTATTAAGGCAAAAGTAGATGTCTTCTTGATAAGCAAGGGAGTGAAATGTTATTGAGGATAGGTGAAAATATGGAGCAATCAGATCAGCCATGATCTAACTGAATGGTGGAGCAGGCTCAAGAGGCCAAGTGGCCTACTCCTGCTCCAAATTCATATGGTCATATGTTTATATGACACTATAATTCGTCCAGCCAAAGTCCTGCACCAGGCATTTTGGTCCATTAAACAGGCATGGTACCCTGGGGTGTTACTGAATGCGGGTCAGTGGTTGACATTGGAGGAGACTTAGCAATCCCAACCCACGGACGTTTAGAACCCACATGTTTTAAAGCTGTAAAACTTTTTCTGGTATACCAACTAAACTCAATGGTAAATGCTATGTCCGCCTCATGGGTACCAGTCAGATCAGAGGGCATACAATAGAACTCTGACAATAAGTCATCATCACAGCCTTTGTGGTAAGATACTAGGCATGGCTCTGATCTCAATATTATAAAATGGTCATACAGGCTGGTTCTATCCTGCAAATTAGAATCATAGAGGTGTACAGCACCGAAACAGACCCTTTGGTCCAACTCATCCATGCCAACCAACATCAGAGTCTCATTTGCCAACATTTGGCTCATATCCCTCTAAACCCTTCCTATTCATTATACCCATCCAGATGCCTATTAAATGTTATAACTGTACCAGCCTCCACCACATCCTCTGGAAGCTCATTCCATACACGCACCATCCTCAGTGTAAAAACCTTGCCTCTTTTAAATCTTTCCTGTCTCACCTTAAACTTATGCCTTCTAGTTTTGGACTCCTCCACCCTAAGGAAAAGACTTTGTCAATTTACCCTACCCATGGCTCACATGATTTTATAAAACTCTAAGGTCACCCCTCAGCCTCCGACGCCCCAGGGAAAATAGCCCCAGTCTATTCAAACTCTCCCTATAGCTCAAACCCTCCAACCCTGGATACCTCCTTATAAATCTTTTAAGCTTCATAACATCCTTCCTATATCAGGGAGACCAGAATTGCAATGCAATACAACAATAGTGGCCTAACCAATGTCCTATACAGCCGCAACGTGACCTCCAAACTCCTATACTCCATGCACTGGCCAATAAAGATAAGCTTTCTTCACTATCCTATCCACCTGTGACTCCAGTTCACATGTAATTCTATGACACATCTGATGTTGGTAATCTGAGGTCTGAATGACAGAGTGTAAAATAAAACAGGAAAGAAAGCTGCTTCAGAAATACTGTCTCCCTGTGTGTGTGTGTATGTATATATATATATATATATATATATATAAATTATAAACTCACACACGCACACACACACCTCCAATTCTTCAATTCCTCTATTAAATGGTAAAGACTTCCAAAATGTTTTACGGTCATGAAAGACAGTACATAAATACAATTCCACCTTTAGTTTTTCCTCTAACTGGTACATTCTTCTTCCTTTGCCCTTTCTGCATTATATAACTAAACATCAAGTTCCTTGGACAAATTCTGCAATTGCTGCATAAACAATATTATACTCACTCAATCCCTTCTGGTTCTTGTGCCAATTTCTTCGAACATGTATCGGTTGATAATGGACCTTGCTTGCAATGGAAACTGCTTTAACCCATTTGCTCCTCTGAAACCTTCATGTTGGACACCTTTCTTGAACCTTTCCTGCTCTAAGGGGAACAATTCTAGTTCCTCCATCCTTTCCCTGTAACTGAAAGCCCTCCTCAGACTATTTATTATAGTGAATTTCATGGTGGCTGGTAAACAAGTGCGTGGTGATCTCAACAATGATGCATAAATGTCTTTGCATGTCTTTGCTTTTATAAAGTATGTTTCTACTTCTAAAGCAGAGAAGTTTTTCTTTTATAAAGCATTATTACCTTGTCCTGTCACCTTTGAGTTATTGAACTGTTTGAAATTGGGACTGGAATCCCAATTTTGTTATTTGGTTCAATGTCAGATTTTACTCGATATGAAACACCTTAACGTTAATCACACCGAATTAAGGATGCTGTATGAAGGAAGCGAGTCAATAATGGTTGGTTTTTCACAGTATTGAAATCAGTCTCAACACACATTCGATTTCCAGAGCCAAGAGAACTTGAAAGCTGACTAAATACAAGTTCATCTTGCTGACATATCAATGCTGTGCTTGTTGCAGCCATTTTCCCTCCAGCCATGACTGACTCCCAAGTCGAATAGCCTGAATAGGCAACCAATGTTGGGCAGGGCAGGGGTAGGAAGTGCGTCAACAGTTTTCTGAGCAGCACAGTCAATCCAAAGTAGCAGGCAACAGAAGGTTTCCCATTATCAACATTCAAGCAATGGCATTTGTACCAAAGAAAACTTCTTTTGACCTGCTGAGTTAATGTGTAACCTCAGGCAAATGTGAAATATCAGACTTGAAAATTTGACACAAATTCAAAAGACTATACAGAAGGGCTATTTAAAAATGAAGCCAACTTATCTTGGTGGGTGGGTTGGGGTGGTGGTTGATTTCAGGTATCCACTCTATAGACTTTAGCATATAAGCCAGCTTGATGCTCACTCTCCTGTAGAATACTAATTTGAGGAAGTGAAAGAGTTCTCCTGGCCAGTAGTTATCCCTCTTCAGTGACTGTGACAAGATTAGCCAGGTAGACCCCATAGAATCAGAGTTCCCTGACTGCAGCTGTTAACCTGGTCCAATCAGGGAGTCATTCCTGACAGAAAAGGAGTGTTAGACATCCTGTTCACTCAGAGCAAGCTCTCTACCTATAGCTCAAATCCTCCAACCTATGCAACACTTTTGTAAATCTTTTCTGAACCCTTTCAAGTTTCACAACATCTATCCGATAGGAAGGAGACCAGAATTTCACGCAATATTCCAACATTGGCCTTACCAATGTCCTGTACAGCCACAGCATGACCTCCCAACTCCTGTACTCAATACTCTGACCAATAAAGGAAGCATACCAAACACCGCCTTCACTATCCTATCTACCTGCGAGTCTACTTTCAAGGAGCTATGAACCTGCAGTCCAAGGTCTCTTTGTTCAGCAACACCCCCTAGGACCTTACCATTAAGTGTATAAGTCCTTTAGCTAATACAGAATTGCTTTTAGCATCTTCCAACTCTGTCACTTTGTCCTCTTCGGCACCCAAGCCTTATCTAAAATTTCCACAGTGTGAAGTCTGGACGAGACAAGAGACGACAAGAAACCAAAGGAAAAGTGGACAATATACAAAATCATAGCACAAATCCTGACAAATAGGACAGGTACAAGAACAGTAGAGGGTGACAAACGACACAGCAAAAAGCTAAAAAACTGAAAAGAAATTACAAGCATTATCAAAATCAATGCATACGGGTTTTTTTTGCAAAAAGCTGGTTAGGAATGATGTGGGCCACTTGAGACCTGATATTGTCTCAAAATATAACAAAATGACGGCTGTGTTGAATTTTGGTTGGACTTTCGTCGAGTGTTGATCCCGCTGGGAGTAAATGTAGGTCATGATCCTCCACGACCAGGCACTGGGATCCAGAGAGCTATTATTGAAGGATCTGCCAGCCTCATTCAATTAAGGATGAGCTCATGAGGTTGGAGTACCAATAGGAGTTGACCGAGAGGTCAACTGTTCCTACGTTGAAGTAGTGAAGGTCACCCAGAGACAGAGTGAGGGCTCCCTTAAGATGGATGTACCCTCTGAACCGCTTTTACAAATGTCTAAAACCTAAGAGCTGCCACAAGGATCGGTGCTGGGTTCTCTACTTTTTGTCATTTACATAAATGATTTGGATGCGAGCATAAGAGGTACAGTTAGTAAGTTTGCAGATGACACCAAAATTGGAGGCGTAGTGGACAGCGAAGAGGGTTAGCTCAGATTACAACAGGATCTTGACCAGATGGGCCAATGGGCTGAGAAGTGACAGATGGAGTTTAATTCAGATAAATGCAAGGTGCTGCATTTTGGGAAAGCAAATCTTAGCAGGACTTATACACTTAATGTAAGGCCCTAGGGAGTGTTGCTGAACAAAGAGACCTTGGTGTGCAGGTTCCTAGCTCCTTGAAAGTGGAGTCGCAGGTAGATAGGATAGTGAAGAAGGCGTTTGGTATGCTTTCCTTTATTGGTCAGAGTATTGAGTACAGGAATTGGGAGGTCATGTTGCGGCTGTACAGGACATTGGTTAGGCCACT